>NC_136272.1:34504613-34837113 GCF_964187855.1 Myxine glutinosa | reverse complement strand
ACTCCTCGGAAAGAAAAAAACAAATATTGCTTCAAAACAAAAAAACAAAAGTTGCTTCAAATTAATCCAAACCTACGGGAAAATTGTAATTTTCAATTGCACCAAACATTGAACCTGGGCTGTGGACAAGGCAACAGACCGCTGCTTGGATCACTCCTGATTATTATATTATTTGCTGTTAAGAAACATGCCATTATATATTTGCTGTTAAGTAATATGATTACTTTGGAATTTCACAATACTTTGGACTTGTCTGGAGTCTATACAGTACATTTAATTGGCTAAAGCTTCCTGTCTATTTCACCTTCTTCCCCCACAAAAAAAAACCCAGAAGTGCTCCCCAGAGACAATAAATGATGTAAAAGTCCTTGAGATTAATCCACACCTCCAGGAAATTTATAATTATTAAGTTAAAGCTGCTTCAAATTAATAGAAATCTATGTGAAAATTATAATACTGCTTCAATTTAGCTCTTTCAAACAGCGAAGAATAAAAGGCTTCCTTTTGTTTTTCATTTTTTTATCGTGGTGTTTTTTTTACTATTGAAACTATTTCATGAGATGTGTGCACGGGCTAAGGGTATCAAATAAAAACAAATGAAAAAAGATGGAGTCAATTCAGAACTGCAAATTGAAGCATTAATATTTCAGAACAAAACAGAATTCAATACGACAGAGCAAGTACAACCTCTCTCCTCTCCCCATCCAAATCAAAGCACATACCCGGTGAAAGTGGCGACGGTACTTCTTCAGCTGATCACGGACGTTTCCATCGAGGAGCAGCTCACTCAGAATAAGAGGTCCCATGTTCCTCACCTCCAAGCGCTCGGCTTCAGCAAACAAGTCTTTATCAGCTTGGTCGAGGGTGCCAGCATCACACTTGCGCTGTACACGAAAAACAACACGAGTTTTACCCCTAACAATCATCCACGCATGCAAGGTAAATGCAGTATTGGTCTGTAGCAGCAGGTAGTAATAGTGGTAGTCGTGGTGGTGGTGGTGGGTCCGAGTAGTGGTGGTGGCGGCGAGTAATAGTAGTGGTGGTTGTGGCGGGTAGTAGTAGTAGCGGTGGGGGCGGGTCAGAGTAGTAGTGGATGTGGTGGTGGGTAGTAGTCATGAGAGGGGGCTGAGAGGTAGTTTTGTAGAGCTATGGCAATCTGGAAAGTAATAGTACAGGAGTACAGGAGGGGGAGCTAAAAGTCAGAAAATTGGCAAATGCTGATGTAATTATTTTTAGGTTGTTATTTAAAAATAATAAGATTACTATCCGTAGACACATTAGGAGTAGATTGTGCCAACTTCTTTTCAGAGACAACTTAAACGTTCATATGAAAAATCGAGATTTATTTAAGTTCTACAGGCCGTTATGGTCCGAGAGCTAGGTGGATTTTATTTGACATGGAAACTACAAAAGCTTTGTCATGCTGGTGTGGTACAGGTAGCTTACCTGACCCCAGAAAGCCAATTCTTAAGTGCAGCTAGCGGTGGGTGGGGTAGGGGGCGCCACTCAAAGTACCCCCCAGATTGGTTTTATTTGACATAGAGACTACAAGACCAACTCATATGCCAAGTGGTAGGGTGATCTCCACCGACTACAAATCTGCAACTTAAGAAGAAAATTTCTGGTGGGGAGGTCACTTAAGAACAACATTAATTAGTGCTAATTAGGCCTTTATTTGACATATAAGCTACAAAACTGAAATCACATACAACATGTAGAGAATGGTCCCCTCATCAATAAACTAACAACTTAAGAACAGAATATGTGGTGGTAAGGTCACTTAAGAAGAGGTCAAAGGTAACGGAATAGGGGTTTCCAGCTCTTAATCACTGTTTGATTACAACATGCCACATGATACACACATGGCGTTGTCATTGAAACCTATATCAGTGGAGCCTGAAGTGAGATACATGAGAAGCAGAAATTTTCCAATACCATTTCCTTTGATTTCAATCAGCGAAAACATTTTAAAATGCACCTATTTGACCCCCATGGCTAATAACACTGTTATTTGACATGTAAGCTACAAAACTGAAATCACATACAAAATGTAGAGAATGGTCCCCTCATCAATAAACCACAACTTAAGAACAGAATATGTGGTGGTAAGGGTACTTAAGAAGAGGTCAAAGGTCATGGAATAGGGGTTTTCTGCACTTAATTACATGAGAAACTTGTAAACTGTGAAGACAATGTAAAAGCTGTAACATTTATTATAACAATTTCTGCTAAATTAGTACAGGTAAAATTTCTTCTAAATTACTACAAGTAATTTCTTAGAATTGCCTGTACAAACTATACTTCAACAATTTCCGAGAAATTATATTTGAGGAATTCCCTGTCCAGCAATTTCCTGTAAATTATAAACTCCAAGGATTCCTCATCTAACATACTCGAAAATAATTCACCAAATTCCGAGAAATATTTGAAGGACCCCACCCACCGCTAGCTGCACTTAAGAATTGGCTTTCTGGGGTCAGGTAAGCTGCTGTACTACACCAGCATGACTAAGCTTTTGTAGTTTCCATGCCAAATAAAATCCACCCAGATCTTGGACTATAAGACCTGTCAGACATGTCAACGATTAACGACATACCTAATCTAATTTACATTATAATGCCCTTAAAGAGAGGTTTTGCGTTTCTGATTTCCACACAATCTGATAATAGGAGCATTATAATCGACACATGCAAAAACCTTCAGAGATCCATGTTTCATTTTCTCCATAAGAAATAACATGCCCCCAACTTTTGTTGATTTTCGAACCCACTAACATATGTCATTTTTTAATTTCAGGTGAGGCCTATGCTTGATTATGGAGCATGCTAGCGGGGTAGCTCCTGACCCTGGCAGGAAGTGTATCCTCCATGTGGGAAAAGCAGATGAGACCACTGGCAACATCGCACCCATCACTGAAGACCATTGGTCATCCATCATCAATGTAGCAGCAAGGAGACAAAAACGAAATTTTGTCACATCCAAGTACGATACGATAATTCAGTCAGATGAATCCGACAGTAGCCATGGCTATCACGTGAACTGTTACAAAAACTTTACTGCCGTGCCACGTGATGATACAACAGAAAAAACCCAGACACATGCATCAAGTGAGAAGACCCTGCGTTCATCATGTGATTTTGCCCCGTCAACGTCTACCTCGGGTATTTTCCCACGCATTTGCCTGTTTTGCAAGAAAGCTAGGAAGAAGAAGGGTGGTAGAGAAGAACATCTTGGTGAATGTGAAACTCTCGAAGCTGAGATAAAAATAAAAACTGCTGCAGCTGATAAAAAGGACAACAGCCTTCTTGGACTGATCTCTGGTGTAGACTTTCGATGTAAAGAGGTTCGGTACCATCACAGTTGCAGAAGTACTTACCTTTCCAATGCACAGTCTCTCCATAGGCCTACTGCTATTGCAGGTAGCATTTCTTTGTTAGGTTTATATGCTTACATCGAGAAATCAGTTATATTTGGCAAAAGGCCTGAACTTCTTACATCCATCTTCACTCGGTACTAAGAGCTTTGTGAAGACGCCGGTGAGACTCCAATTTCTACAGCCAGAAATTTGGCAACAAATTTACAGAATAAATTTGGTGACAATTAGGGTAGAGTGTAAAGATAGGGCTAGAAAGGCAGGGGCCATTGTTTATCCCACAGGTTTAGGTGAGCACCTTATCCATACAGCCTATGATTATGCAGCATCGCCTGAAGCTGTCATTCATAAGGGTGCCTTACTCTTGCGTAAAGCAATCAAACATGCACAAATCACACCTCTACCTGAACCTCCCACTCTGCAAAACCTGTATGAGGGTGAAGTTACTGTCCCAGATATGTTGATAGATTTATTTCAGGTCTTGTACGGGGGCCCCAATCAAAACTTGTACACTCCAAAACTCAAACGTCGTGCCTTGTCCTCAAGCCAGGATGCCTTATTCGTTACTCAAAGGGGGAAAGTAAAACCAGCCAAACAGATAATTCTCGGAATGGCAATCAAGTCTATGACTGGTAGCAGGAAGCTGATTGAAATGTTGAACAGATTTGGCCATGTTGTCAATTACCACACCATTGAGACACTGGAGACATCCTTAGGAGATGCCATTCAGAGTACGGAGCAGACCTGTCCGGAGGGAACCCTTCTTGATCAGGTGTTTGGTTTGGCGTTCGACAATTTTGATGAACTGTCTGAGACATTGTCAGGAGCCGACACTCTTCACGATACAATGGGTATCTTGTATCAAAATAAAGATGTGGTAGGGACAAGCAGACCCGTTAATCAAGTTGCGCCAACAACATCACAGCCAGAAAAAGTATCAAGAAAGAGAAAACTGCATGTTCGGGAACAGCCCCTTGAGCCATACCGTAAAAAACCCCGAATGGGCACATTTGATTATGAAACCACCGATGTTGACAACCGGCCTGCTCATCGGAAGCTAGCTCTAGACAAGGACCTTGCATGGATGATATGTCATGCCTTGCAGATGGCTAACATTCCCATGTGGGTAGGATTCAATGCTTTGATATGCCCAGACACAACTCCAGAACAAAATGTCTTGTATATGAAAAACTTGAACAAGCCGATAACGTCGCTTGATGTTATACAGGATACCCTAATCACCACAAAGAATTGTGCGCAAGAGTGCGGTCAGCAGTATGGTGTTGTAACCTATGACCTCAATGCTGCCAAACCTGCCATGCAGATTCAGGTTACCGAGTCGCCCAGGTTCGACAAGGTCTTCATCATGCTTGGTCCATTCCACATAGAAATGGCTTTCTTTAAAGCCCTAGGGAAACTGATCGATGCATCTGGTGGCCCAGAAATGCTGCGAGACACAGATGTCCTAGCTGCTGGATCCCTGAATGGTTTTCTGAGTGGCAAGCACTTCAACAGATGCAAACGGTTGCACCCGATACTGGCCTTGGCATTTGAACTGATACACTTCCAAGCATTCCTTGAGACATTTGAAGGCAATGATGAAGTTGAAGATTTACTTTCAAGGTTACAAACAAAACAGGATGAAGAGACATGGACACAAATAGAATCATCTTCTGCGTTCACAAGATGTGTCACATCATACAAGGAGTATGCTGTCCAAACCCGATCAGGGACACATGGACCAACTGCCCAATTCTGGATGATTTACATCGACTTTATCCACGACTTCCACCTTCTGGAGCGAGCAATTCGAACAAACGACGTGGACCTGTTCACTCATGCACTAACACCAATCATACACTTGTTCTTCGCCACAAACCATGTCAATTACTCACGGTGGCTCACAAAGTTTCAGTTGGACTTGGTAAACATGGACAGTACTCACCCAGGACTTCGTTCTATCTTGGAAAACGGTGTCTTTACGGTTAAAAGGACTGACAAGGCATTCAGTAGATGCCCAGTAGATCTTACACTGGAACAGACAGTAAATGCCGATTCTGCATCCAGACGGACTGGTATATCATCCATGACAAACAACTTCAGTGCACGTCTTCGCTGGATGTTAACCAAGTCCACCAGAGCAGCAATTACAGACTTGGCATTTAATATGGAATATTTTTTTTTTCTTGACTTGGGTTTACTTTCTTAACTCAGTATATCAATCTGGCGAGTTTCTTTTACACTTTAGTGATTTATTTGTTAGAAAGAACCATGTCACTGATTGTCTGTCGCAGCAAGAAGTCAACAACAGGATAATATCACAGGTGGCGTGGCAAAATGTACGGACAGGTGCATTTGATGATTGGCTTCACAGTCGGGTATACAAGGGTTGTTGCATTCTGTATTAGTGGAAAACAACTGCTGCACGTCTCCAAAAGTTATTGCCGCTTCCTCTGGAGATGGTCCGTCAACTCGACAATGCTGTTTGTCATGGAGTGGTGGCTTTACGAAATTACGGCATGAAACAGCGTGCTATTGCTCGGCAGTATGGCATCACTCAAGGTCAGGTGTCAAAGATCCTGAAAAGAAATGCTCAGAGGGGTGTCCCTACTCCAATACCGAGGCCAGGACGTCCCCGCAGAACCACAAGGAGGGATGATCGCCAGCTGCACCGGTTAGTCCGCAATGGCCGTACCAAGTCAGCTAATCGGCTTAGGGCTGAGTGGCAGCAACTGACAAATGTGCCTGTATCCAGAAGGCTAGTCAACCAACGACTGGTTCAAGCAGGCTATCGTGCCAGGCGTCCCCTGAGAAAGCCACGCCTGACCAGACAACACCGCCAGCGCCGATTGCAGTGGGCCAGAAAGCACCATCAATGGCAGCCAGGACACTGGAATCACGTGATCTTCAGTGACGAGTCTAGATTTCTGGTCTATCGTCAAGATGGCCACGTCCGAGTGCACAGACAAGTGCATGAAGCCTACAACAAAGATTGTATAGTGCCAAGAGTCCAAGCTGGAGGTGGTGGGGTGACCGTTTGGGCTGCTTTTCATGCAGGGGGCAAAACTGACCTGGTTGTTCTGAATGGAAACCTGAACCAGTTCAAGTACAGGGCCATTCTGGAAGAAACATTGCTTCCATTTGCTCGTGCAGCCTTTCGAGAAAACTTTGTCTTCCAAGATGACAATGCACGGCCTCATCGTGCTCGCATGATCCAACACTTTCTTGCTGACTGTGGTGTAGAGCATATGGAGTGGCCTGCCATGTCCCCGGATATGAATCCGATAGAGAACTTGTGGGCAGAATTAACGCGTCAAATCGACCACTTGGACCAGCAGCCGACCTCTGTGCGTGAATTGCAGCAGGCTATTGTCACTGCATGGCAAGCGATTCCTGTCCAAACCTTGGCAAATCTCGTGAACAGCATGCCTCAACGTGTACGTGCTCTCCTGAATGCTCGTGGGGGTTACACGAAGTACTGAACTGTAATTTTACTGTCCGTAATCCCAGTCGTAATTGAACTTTTGTTTTTGTTATAAAAAAATTTGGCTAATGTGCAAAATAAAGAGTTCTTCTGGAAAACGTACAGAAGTTTAACACAGTACTGTCCATGAATTGAGTTCGATATCAGTTTACATCACTTTCAAGGATCAATTTATTTGTTTCGAAATGTCAAATGTGGTTTTTGTTTCTTTTAAAGGTCACATTAACAAAATCTAGAATAATTTCAACATAATTCCAATGAATTTTGGTTCTAAGACATCTTGAAAAGTAAGTTCACCCCCACAAAAAAAATATTCCATATTAAATGCCAAGTCTGTATATCAAGGGCATTAGCAATGACCGGACTATCTCAAACGGAAGACATCACAGCTGAACTCCACCCAGCCCGCATCAGAAGGGACACAAGCGATTTGCATAAGGTTGTAAACCAGATAAAAGACTCCTGCAATCCATTTAAGTACACTGAAATATCGGATAGGCTGTACAACATCAGCACTGGTAAGGCAGCGACAGATTCCATCAAGACATGTTTGCTGGCCATCCGGGAGAAAGGACAAGCCAGATACAACGAATTTGTTGATGCCTGCATTGAAGATCCAAATCGGTTTGAACGGCCAATCAAAAGGGAGAAGCTCAGAACCTTCACGGAAAATGGCACAGTAAATAAGCGTAACAGACAAACGTGTTGCATCACTTGTGTGCACTCGTGACCTTATGGGACGCCTGGTTGTCATTGCTTGTCAGAGAAAACTTGATTTGAAACATATCTTTTCATATCCACTGACACCGGTTCCACTGTCCATGTGCAGCACAGACGGTTGTATGGTCAAGACGGAAAAGAGTGGCCTTCTGGAGCTGTTAGAGAGCAAAGTTCCCTCTGTCACACCAAGCTCAGTTGATGCCTATGTGGTTGATGGTATGTTCCTGCTACATGTTCTTCCACCCCACATTCCAGGAACGTATGGAGCCTTGGCAGCCGGCATTTTAAGACAAGTCACCGCTCTCTCCCGTGGAAGAGTGCATCTCATCTTTGACGCATATCCAGTCCTATCAATAAAAGACTGTGAAAGAGCAAGAAGAGGTCTGGATGCCACAGACAAGAAAGAATACGCCATATCTGGACGTGAACAGCACCGCCCGAGAAATATCTTGGATTGTCTAAAGTCAAGATCATTCAAAGAGCAGCTACCAAAATTCCTGGCAATGGAATGGGAGGCCCAGCAATATGCAGACATAATTCAAGGACGACTTGTGTATCTCTCGTATCTTGGAGCATGCTACCTTTTCTACGTGAAAGATGGGAAAGTCATGAAGGAAGAAGTAGAGACCTTGAAAACCAATCATGAAGAAGCTGACACCTTGATCTGCACTCATGTTAGTCACATTGACAAGGAAAATGCGAAGAACATAGCAGTCAGGGCATCAGATACAGATGTCGCCGTCATTCTGCTGCATCACTGCAGGCAGTTCAAAGCACAAATTTGGATGGATGTTGGGACATCGGGAAGGAATGACAGGCGATTCATAGACATCACTGCAATTAGCAAAGTCTTGGAAACCCCACTCTGTCAAGCACGAGCTGGCTTCCATGCATTGACGGGATCAGATTACACATCTGCCTTCTTCAAAAAAGGAAAGAAACGTCCCTTCCAAAATTCTTGAGGGTTATAAGGATGCTCAAGACGCATTTGCAGAGATGGCAACGGACAACTTGGGATTGGATTCAGTGGAAGTAATCATGTCTTTCACTGCAAGAATGTATGGAGCCAAGCCAATTCAAGCACTTTCACTCAATGCACACCGCTATAAAGTGTTTCAGAAGACATATGCACCAAAGGCCACAGCGAAGAATCCTCTTGAGAACCTTCGGGGCATCGATGCAACCATGATACCACCGTGTGAAGCCGAGGTCTCCCAGCAAATCAAGCGTGCATCATTTGTTGCCAAAATGTGGGCGGATGCCAACAAAAAGATGATATGTCAACAGCCAACTGCAGAAAATGGCTGGGAGGTTCAAGGGCAAGCCTACGATGTCATATGGTTTGATGGACCACAGATACCTGGATCTCTTGTTCCTGATGAAGGAGAAACTGAAACTGATGCCGAGGATAATGACAACTTTGAACCCTGCTCTTCTGATGGACATTTTGCAATCCGATGAAGATGACGAACAGTAACTCTTAATTTCAAATCTCAGATACAATGTATGTTACACTTACAGGAGGACAAGGCACTGCAAACAGTTTCCAATACGTTTTCTAACATTCTAAACACTAGGAATTCGTCGAAGGATGCATTCAGTGTTTGGTTCTTGTGCAGGAGTGTTTTGTGCTCGAGTTTTAGGCCTACTTAATTATCCAGGTGTTATCGATGTACAGTGTACAGTAGTTGCCATTTAACTTTCCAATCAGATTGAGAGGGTTAAATGCCCTGTTCTTAAGTGACCTCCGCACCACAATTTTTTTTCTTAACTTGTTGTTTATTGACGAGGGTAGGCTGGGCCAAATCAGGGGTGATTTTCAATTTTTCATACTACAAGGTTGTAATTTACCTAAAAGTTGTGGCTGGTAACAGAAACAAAACCATGAAATTTTTTTTCAAAAATATTGACGTCTTACGGTAAAACAGCCCATTACCATAGCAACCATTACAGACGACTCAAAAAATTCTTAAAATCGATGATTTCTCAGGCTGTGTATGACCCCCAGAGTTGATTCTGGTACCAAAAGATTCAGAATTGAAAGCCAAGGATGATTGGAAAGCTTAACAATGTCTGACACAATTCAATACAACTTCTATCCCAAAAACTCATTTTTATCTCAAATTTAAGGCATTTGTTTGAAAAAAAAATGAAAATTTTGCTTTTTAATCATAGGATAATCATTAATCAGAGCTATAGTCAAATTAAATGTACTTTAAATTAACTTTAGTCATTGATTAAGCTTTTTTGTCTCAAATTTAAGGTCTGACATTGAACATTGATAACAAAATAAAAAACCTAGTCCCAATTGTAATCAATGGAGGCCAATGACTTTAGTCACAACCTCAGTGGATGTTGCCAGTCCATGCAGCTTCTCCCTGACGCCCTTCACAACCCTGTATAGAGCCTGGAGCTGCGCCTCAGATTTGGGGGCCTTGTTAGTGTTCAAATCTGTGGCGAGTCCAAGTGTCCGCTCTGCTGCGTCATTGACAACTGGGAGTTTGGCCACAACTTCCTTGCCATGACGATAGCTGTCTGAGGTGGGCCACTGTGCAACGGGGAGCTTGACAAAACTGGAGTCAATACCCAAGAGTTCAAACATGCTCCAAGAGTCGTAACCAACAAAGTCTTTGAGGGCTTTACTCCCCAATTGCTGTGAGGCTGGCATCTCCTGTATCATGTTATGTGCAGTCCCATGGTACCTGAGCATAGCCCTTCTCATAGTCTGCTTGTCAGATGACGTTCTGTCCGAGAAGAGTGCCAAAGAGACCAATCTCTGAGAGGTACCACAAATGGTTTTGTAGCTTCTCTCGGGCCACAGTCACAAAGGACAGAAATTTGGCAGGCCACTTTGTTGGATTCTTTGCGATACTGGCCTCAGCCTTGAGGAGGTTCTTCAACAGGTACATGTCGTTAGATGGTGCATCTGCAGCACTGGTACATGTCAACCACGCTTTAGTGTAGAAGACTGACATGAATGCAGCGAGACTGGTTATGTCTTCCAGCTCTTCGGGTGTGTAGATATCTCCCAGCTGCCAACGGAAGAGTGCCACCTTTATAGTGTATAAAGTCTTGCTCATCCAACGGGCGTGGTGGAATGCCCCAGGAGCTTTGATAGTGATGGTCCTCATACCATCAGGGACAGTCCCTCCAAGAAACAGCAGTGTGAGGTGTGCCAGCTCCAGGTAGTCGTGTCAAAGAGTCTCCTTTGTGCTATTGTCCATCCACGTCTGAAGGAAGGTGATGGTGGCATGTACATGGCCAGCCAGCTCTCTCTGTTGAGCAGACACCTCGACCAATGTGTAGTTGCCCTGGTCCAATTCACTCCAGGTGTTGAGCAGTCGCTTGAACAGCTGTTCATTAGGTCCTGTGGTGGGGCCATACACTATTGAGCAAGACGCCCCTCCAACCAATTCGTGGATGTGGTGCCGACACGCCAGTTGCAGAAGACTCCTGCCAAACTCAGTCTCCAGTCTTACTACGACTCCACTCTTGACCCCAGAGTTCACTGCCGTTGTATCGAAGACAAGAGCGCCTATCCTTGATGTGTGCAAGAGCGCCTTGAACGCCCTGATGAATGGTTACAGTAACAACCGAAAGCAGGCATTAAAATTAATGATTGTAAGCTGCTTTTGTTAACTTTTTTTATTGAAATGAAGATGGCCAAATTTAAACAACGTTATAACAGTTATAAAAACTGGACAATACAAGGTTGTAAAAGACAATTTAAAGTAAATTTAATCTGATTAATGGTTATCCTATGATTAAAAAGCAAAATTTTCAATTTTTTTCCATAAATATGCTTGAAATTTCAGACAAAAATCAGTTTTTTGGATAAAAGTGGTATTGAATTGTGTCACAGACATTGTTAAGCTATCCAATCATCCTTGGCTTTCAATTCTGCATCTTTTGGTACCAGAATCAACTCTGGGGGTCAAACACAGCTTGAGAAATCGTCAATTTAGGCATTTTTTGAGTTGTCTAACTGTTGCTATGGTAACGGGCTGTCTGACCGTAAAACGTCAATATTTTTGAAATTTTTTTTCATGATTTTGTTCCTGATACTCACTCACACCTTTTAGGTAAATTACATTGAATTAGGAAAATCACCTCCGATTTGGCCCAGCCTAAATTGAGGGGGCCATTCTCTATACATTTTGAATCTGGTTTCAGTTTTGTCGCTTACATGTCAAATAAAACTAGTTCAAAGGTCATTCAGTCAAAATTGGCATTTTTGACCTGTTCTTAAGTGACCTCCCAAGCACAAATTTTATTCTTAAGGTGGTGCTCGTTGATTAGGGGACCGTACTCTACATTTTCCATGTGGTTTCAGTTTTGTAGCTTACATGTCAAATAACTGTGTAAATAGCCATGGGGGCCAAATAGGTACATTTTAAAATGTTTTCGCTGATTGAAATCAAAGGAAGTGGTAAGATTGGAAAAATTTCTGCTTCTCATGTCTCACTTCAGGCTCCACTGATATAGGTTTCATTGACAACGCCATGTGTGTATCATGTGGCATGTTGTAATCAAACAGTAATTAAGAGCTGGAAACCCCTATTCCGTGACCTTTGACCTCTTCTTAAGTGACCTTACCACCACATATTCTGTTCTTAAGTTGTTGTTTATTGATGAGGGGACCATTCTCTACATGTTGTATGTGATTTCAGTTTTGTAGCTTATATGTCAAATAAAGGCCTAATTAGCACTAATTAATGTTGTTCTTAAGTGACCTCCCCACCAGAAATTTTCTTCTTTAGTTGCAGATTTGTAGTCAGTGGAGATCACCCTACCGCTTGGCATATGAGTTGGTCTTGTAGTCTCTATGTCAAATAAAACCAATCTGGGGGGTACTTTGAGTGGCGCCCCCTACCCCACCCACCGCTAGCTGCACTTAAGAATTGGCTTTCTGGGGTCAGGTAAGCTACCTGTACCACACCAGCATGACAAAGCTTTTGTAGTTTCCATGTCAAATAAAATCCACCTAGCTCTCGGACCATTACTTTTTACCCCGCTTTGTGGTAAAATGTCAGTGTATGGGGTGAAAAGCCACAGTTTCAAATGTAAACTTAGAAAGCAGGACAAAGCTACATAGCACTAGTTCTTCTTATGCACCAGTCAGTATTTTGCTCATGAGAGTAAGAGGGTGGAGTAGGGTATGGGGAGGGAATGAAGACCCAGGGGAGGGGAATGTGGGGGGGGTTGACATTTCCCAGAATTTGCAGTGTGCCTCTTTGAGGGTATATTCGTCGAGGGTGTCAGTATCAAAGGTGAATGTTTTTGCTCTTCTCTTCTTGACTCGACCTGGTTCTGGCAGTTACAGTTCAATGTCTTCAATGGCATGGCAACACAGATCTTCTTTTTCAGGGAAAATGCAGACAAAGTTGTCTGCCCTTGACCCTTTTACTCACCTCATGAAAGAAGTCTGCATTGTGACAGTGGGGCTTTGGTCAACAAAGCCCTTTCGATGCTTTCTAGAGTTGTGACTTTTAGGCCCAAAGGGTTTGTTGGTGTATTGTGTACAAATTGTCAGACCACATGGCCTGGAAAATAATATCTATTGTCATAAATAGCTAAACTAACCAGGCATATTCTTAACTCCATGTCTTGAGACATTACACTAAACCATAACCAAACCTGTTTTGTGAAATGTCTGATCCCGATTTAAAGAGGTAAAAAAATTCAAACTTCTGTGCTTGCGTTTTTTATGAAGCCTGGATTCAACAGTGTGGAATTTATAGACACTGACCAGGAAGTGCTCACTTATCAGTGACACGTCATTGGACGGAATAGTACTACTGTAAGTTATACTCGTACCCCTGTCCCCAAGCAATAGTGGTAATCACCTCCGCCACCTAAGGTGGACTGAGGTTATGTTTTCACCCTGTCTGTGTTTATGAGCAGGATACCTCAAAAAGTTGTGGACGGATTCGGACGAAACGCGGTGGCCTGCTCGAGTGCGTTACGAGAAAATCGATTCCATTTTGGTGAAGATCCAAATCCGGATACGAGGATTTTTTTATTTATTTTACATGTGATTCTTCACCATTGATAGATTTGGCCAAAAACAATATATACACAAAGAATTAAGTTAAGCACCCCTACACAACGAATTAAGGTAAGCACCCCCTAATATATATTCTTTGTGTATATGTATACATTGGCATATATTCTAAGGTATGTGAGATCAAATAATGATTGGTATGACATTAGCAATTATCCATTGATGAAATTGAGTGATCAAAGTGAAAAAAAGTGATTGGTTGAGTCAGTGATCCGATCACGTGGGTCCTACACACGTTATTGACGCAAAGATCGCTAGAGGTCTTCTCAGAACAATGACTGTACGTTAGAAAACATAAACGTCATCCACACTGTCCGTGATGGACCTATAGCTCCATACTTAAATTGAGGTGAAAATATGCCTAAAATTCCCAAAAAATTTCACCTTAAATTATTCAGAATAAAATATTGAAAACGGCATGATTGTTATGTTTTTATGTGACCATAATATCACTTCTCCAGAAAATATAGCAATATCATGGGTATATTACACTGTTTTGACGACAACAAACTTGTAATGTGCGAGGTTGTAAAAAAACGGGGGGGGTGCTTAACTTAATTCTTTGTGTATATAACATGATATTTCAAAACATTGCTGACGGGTCATGACAAAACTTGGTGGACAAATCAGTCGGTGACAAAAACAAGCGAATTCGATTTTGGTTCAGGTATGGATCCAGATCTGGCCGATCAGTGGAATACAAACCAAACTGTCCAGCCCGGCGGAGATATGCGCTCTGCCGAGTCCCGTTCTATTTCTAAATAGCTTGAACCACCTTCAGAGGCAATTTTTCCCCACAGAGCAGGGGTTGGCCTTTTTAGGGTGCCATGGTCCCCATTTTGAAGCAATGTTTTATGGCCGGATGCCCTTCCTGCCGCCATCCCTGTTAGTCGCCTCTTGCGACACACAGGGAATTACCAGTGAACTGGTACTCAATTTGCCGACCTCAGAAAGATGACAGGCCGAGTCAACCCGCCTGGCGTTAATTTAGCGATCGACCGGGATTTGAACCCAGGATCCTAAGCCGGCACCCTAACCGCTAAGCCTACACCAGGCTAAGCATGTCCATGCTATTTCTATATAGCTTAATCAGACAAATTAGAATGCATACCAAAGAAAGACCATTTCTTCAAAGCCCTTCTATCTTCTGTATAGCTAATTAGCCGTAATTTGTATGTTTGTACGTTTCACATAGGTTTAGGACGACAGTGTACATAGATGACGCCTAAAGCACATCAAAGGAAATCCCGTCTAACATTTCGACCCAGCCATGTATGTTCATATTTGAATCTTTATCACACTCTTTAAACAGAAACTTGAACGTGAATTGTTCAGAAATTAAGGTTTCATAGTCAGATGTCAGAGGAAATTCCACCGAATGTTTCGAACGTGGTAAGTATATCTTTATATTGATCTTCACCACACACAAACTTCAAAGAGAAGTTAAAAGAATCTTGTAAACGGTCATGTGATGGACAAAGGAAACGCGATAAAGGACAACATTAAGTTTACACTCAAGTCTTGTGCCATTCCAGTCGTCACCTGGGAACATCAGGCCACAAACAGGTCAGCTTGGTGCAACATTTTCAGCAAAGGCCTGGACCACTTTGAATGAAAGAGACCTGCTATCAAGAGACAGCAAGGGCAAGGAAGGAAAAAACTGCCAACTTCCATCTCCGCAAGGACCAGTCTATGCCTGCGATGTTTGCGTTCATCACTGAGTTCCGCATTGGTCTGTATAGCCATCGCACAACGCTTAGTGAGCAGTGAGCACGCCAACAAAGAGGGTGAGATTCGTCAAAAGTGACGACTCACACCATCATCATCATAATAATAATAATAATAATAATAATTTTAAATAAGTCTTTGCTCATCTTGGTTTAAAGGAATTTGCAGGAGTCATCGATATATGCTGTCTTCCTTAACCTACGTGAAGTATACAAACATATTATTTTCATGGAATTTCTGTGGGTTCAAGTAATTACACCCGATTGAAAAATGCACGCACAAGGCGGTGGGCAGACAGACGTAGATAGCGCAGACACAGACACAATAGTTATGTACTATACTTCAACTACAGCCAATATACAACCTTGACAAAGTTGTAGAACAGGTCAACACGTTCTTCCAGTGGTCTCTCCAGATCATCAGTGAGTGTCAGATTCCGGGCATGTTCACTCATCTCACCCATACGGCGACGGCAGGCTTCTTCAGTTGTCTCCTCACACCAGTCATCCTCTTCTTTTCCATCGTGCTGCGAAGGCAGGAAGTTACAAATTAGAGGGCAATATTTTGAAAGGTCGACATCTTACTGGACAACTTCGAATTGGTTCCTGGTTCACTTGGACACAAGAATACGAGTAAAGAATTATGGGGCAGAATTGTTTGGGGCAAACAAAGACACACACACAATCTTTTTTTCCTCTCCATTGTGGCACATCCTGCATCGCTCAATGCTACCACACTCAAGGGAATTGGTGAGTTTCTGTTGCTTTGTCATCATTCATCATAAAGGCCATTTGATTGCAAAGGAAGGGAAACATTCGTGTGAAGTGAATTGTTTTTCCACTTTCTATATTACAAAATGAATGATGGCCACACGGCAGCAACTTGATCACTTGCACCTGCCTGGAAGCAGCCAGAGATGGGTGGAGGAGTGGGAAAAATACAACAACACAACATGCATTTTAAGGCCATTTTCCCTGCTAGAGCGGGGGTTAGCCTTGCGGTCCCCATGACAATCTTCTCCATTTTGCCCTATTTTCTGCATCTCCCCTTGTTAACCCCCTTGCCGCATTTCTTCTTCCACCATCTTTCGCCAAGTCTTTCTCGGTCTTCCCCGTCCTCTACTTCCTTCTACATTCATTTCCATCACTCTTATCAACCAGTCACTTTCATCCTTCCTCAACACATGACCAAACCATCTCAAACTGTTCCTCTTCACAGCATCCATCACAGGCTCTATTCCCATCATCTTTCGCAATTCATCATTTGTCTTCTCTTGAGGAGTGGGAAAAATAATGACCATATTTCAATTAATTATACCTGACGTCAACAATCCCCTCCCCACCATCAAAGCAGGATATTAAAGGAGGAGGAACGTTTATGACGTTCTTCAAACGGTGCATATTTACATGATTTGGCACAAGTGATATTTATAGGGAGGCAAACGCATTTTGAAACTCATGTCAGCAAAAGGTTTAAATAATAAAATAACATCTGCGTATGAAATGCAATGAAGGAGAGGAGAAACATGTTATATCTACCGATGTTAAATTTGATAAAATAACTACCGCGTTACTCCATGACGGGAAAGAGCACACCTGCCATCCACCCGAACCCCATAGAAACATTGCATCTGCTAGAGGGAATTTACTCCATTGTTTCATCACCTTGCTTTGCAGTTTGTGTGTTACTATCAATGGAATCCTGTCATCTTCACACAGAAAAATCTGAAGTCCCCAAAGCAACGTCTTGGGGGAAATTTTGTTCCTGATACACTACTAAAATTATTGAATACCTTTGATAACCATTTTTTTCTATGCAGGTGACTCCACTTAATGCTGTACAATACACCACCCCAATAATAGGCTGATGTGTAAAAGATCAGATGGAGGACAGCAGCAGAAGGCACCATCCGTTGCACCAAGCCCTTCCTTGGTAAACCTATCTCAAAGGAATACTGTGCTCTTATGGATGCTGTAGAATCCAAAACTCTCAACATCCTTGGCATCTCCAACA
Source organism: Myxine glutinosa (assembly GCF_964187855.1). Classification (NCBI taxonomy): domain Eukaryota; kingdom Metazoa; phylum Chordata; class Myxini; order Myxiniformes; family Myxinidae; genus Myxine; species Myxine glutinosa. The sequence continues at coordinate 34,819,731 of NC_136272.1, read as the reverse complement.
AATGTGCATCACAACTGGGTTGTGTAATGATTAAAGAGCATCCACTTTAAGTCTGGGAGATCGGCGCATCAAACCCCGGCTGACTCATATTATGCCAAACACTTGATATATCGCATGTGCTGCTTCCTTGCTTGATGTTCAGAATTTAAAAGAATAAGAGCACAGACAATCACCAAAGGATGGCATCCATGGGGAGGAGGAAATTCCTCCTCAGGAAATGTGTGCAGTGAGAAAAAGGTGACACCATTTATGAGGATGTCACTAGTACCCAGAGTGCCCAAAGAAGTGACCACACTCCCCCCAAGCTCGGTGGCTGTGTTTGTCTCATTTAACAGTCCTGTGTTGGATCTTGTGTATTCATCTGTCCATGTGTGTGAGGCAGCTCCACTACAAGCCTTAGATCCTGTAAAATAAAAATAAATAAATGAAAACAATCCCATCGAATCACGGACAGGCTCTAATTCCACCCACCAACCCCCCCCCCCCCACCCCCCATCTTATTCTGCTTTCAACTCTGACCTTCCCCAGATAGACTCCCGAGAATGCACATGCCCTTCCAACAAACATCTTATCACAAAATCCAGATCCACTGCTCAACTCCACTCCTTTCATTCCAGTTTTCTCCCACTTGTGGAACCACATTCCTCAGGCACAGCAATCCCACTCTTCCCTCCAGGACTTCAAGGTGGCAGTGCACCACAATCTGCTAACCCCAGTCTCCACCAATTAATGCACCTTGACAAAGTTGACTTTCACTGGACAAAGTTTTGAAAGAAATTCCTTAGTCTCCACCCTCCACCCTCCACCCTCCAAAATATATGCTCCTCTCCTCCTTTCCAACATTCACTATCTTGCTTGCTCTGTCCACCCGTCGTCACCACGAATTGTATGTTGCCTTTCTTCCCTGGTCTTCCTTGGAGGGTGGAGGGGGGAGCGGCGGGGTTCTTTCAATAACAGATAAACGATATACATTATACATAGTGCTCTCCTCCTTTGCATCTTCATCTCAGATACACACAAGTCGGAACGTTTAAATGCTCGCTCGATTGCCTGTTAAAAGTAAAAAGGACTTGCAAGGCAAAGGTTCAACAGCGTCTTCACGTTTCTTAAAGCAGGACAACAGTCGGAGGAAATAAAAACAAAATCAGGGTCACCGATCAACATACCACTGCTTCAGGAGCATCAATATCGCCTCCGTTAGCACGTTGAGCAGCATTTTCTGCAGCAGAGCTCGCAACGGAACCGTTACGCTCTTTTCCAGGTTTTTTGTCTTTGTCTTTCTTGGTTGTGGGGGTTTCAGCACTCTCTAAAGGTTTCAAATATAAACACATGACAGGACAGAAAAAATTAAATATATATATATATATACACATGTATATATATATATATATATATATATATATATATATATATATATATATATATATATATATATATATATATATATATATATATATATATATATATATATATAAATCAGATTCAGAAAAAAAAGTGAACCTCAGCAGCACTTCATACCTACCACAACAAGCTTAGCGCAACATGCTCAGCAAACAGGCATGAGAAATCTCTGCATTTTCATGGACCTTACCCTTGGAACGATCAACACATCTGCAAAATTTGGTGGAGATGGGACCAGTCCTATTTTTTTTTTTTTTCTCCCCCCCTACGATTTACAGACACACAGATACGCACCTTATTTAATAGAAGAGGCTTTCATAGTTTTTCGAGATCCCCATAAACAACTGATAAAGACTTTGATTATACCCCGGGAAAGATCACGACGTCGCTCGAATGAGTTACACAACTCTTGTGTTTAGTCAAACTTCAGCTCAGCTCCGTGAAACACGAGTGCTTATAAACAGCATTCCTGTAAACACTGCCAAACAGTTTTCGGTGTTTACACTTCCAATAAAAACAAGCGATTGTAAATAACATGTTGGTGCAGCATTGAGATTGGTGTAGGCAAGTAGGTTTCAGCAGGGCGTCAAAACACTTTCGATGACATGGTTAAGTAACCTCCTGATTCGATGATGTGCTGCGTATGTGTGGCTTCCCCTCTCTGAATGGCATTTTACGGCTATGCCTCCGATTTATCAAAAAAGAAACCTCACCATAACCCTGTATTTTGGGGGGGGCAATGCTATGAACAAACTTTGCTACATCACGGTTGATGAAGGTTATGGCTAAGTTTCATCGAAATAATGTGGGTAGTTTCAGAAGAAAAAGCAAACACCTATTTTGGGAGAGAGAGGTGGATGGTGGGGGGGGGGGGGGGGGGGGGGGGTTAATCTGGACACACCTTGACCCCCAATAGACCCCGATTTTTTTAATGCCGTGAACAAACTTCAGTTGCAACGTACCAAATATCATTTTAACCAAGCTTGGTCACAATCACATCAGCAGTTTTGGAGAAGAAGTTGCAAGTGTTTACGGACAGACGACTTGCCATCCCCATCAGCTCCCCGCAACTACGTTCTAGGTGAGCTAAAAAGGTGCAAAAACCGATCCCCTCAACTACAGACCAATTAGCTTATTTCCAATCATCAGCAAAGTCATGGAATCCATAATCACAGTTGACATAAAATCATTCCTCTTCTCCAACAGGACTCATCTCAGATTATCAATTCAGATTCAGACCTGGTTACACTACCTTGGAAATGCTGCTTCCACTCTCCAAACGATTGATTGAGGCCCTCAATATCAGACATGAGATCAGGGCCGTCTCTCCGGTCATATCTCGAGCTTTCGATACAGTCTGGCATCCGGCCTTGCTCTCTAAACTGTCTGCCTATGGAATCCAAGGCCAACTCCACTCTTGGATTACTGACTTCATCCACTCTCGCGTTTCTCCTCTCAACGGAATCCTCTGTCAAAGCTGGAGTAGCCAAGGCCCCTACCCTCGAAACCTTGACAAAAATCACAAACTGATCAAACGCCTGAAACACGTCTTTCACTCCTGAGAACAAACTGTGTGTGTGTCTCTGTCTCTGTCTCTGTCTCTAACCCTTCGTGGTTCTCACTCTCAGCCATTCTTTCTTGGACAAGCTACATTTCAAAGTTGGCCTCCAAAGCCAGAGGACGGCTGGGCATTCTCCGTCGTAGAAAGTCCTTCCTTGGCACACCTGCTCTCCTTCCTATCCACCTACAAAGCTTTCATCCACAGCTTGGAGTATTGCTCTCTCTCCTTTGAGCTGATTCACCTGCCTCACATCTTGCTCAGCTTGGCGCTGTGGAAACCAAGGCTTTCAATATCATATTAATCTCTCACAATGAAGCCGGGTCGATGGGCCTATCACTTCGCCATCACCAACAGGTCCGTGGTCTGTCTTCTTCAGCCTCATTTCTGGTCTTGCACCCTCTGCCCTCTCCGTGCTCTGTACCCCCAACCCCCCCCCCCCTCCTCCTCCTCCTCTCCTCTCCTCCACCCCCACTCCCACACCCAAAGTAACTGCATGACACTTGGTCCACACCAGCAACCACCTCCATTGAAACTGCCCACATTCAGAACCAATACTCACCTCTTTTCCTGCTTGTGGAACCACCTTCCACACTCTTCAATTCCATTCGTCCCTCTGAGTCTTCAAGACAGCAGTTCACTATCATCTCAAGTCATCCTCCATCCAAAGCAATTATTCCCCCCTCACCCATTAAAAAACCACTCCCACCTCCTAAAATATTTTGCTTAGGTATCCATCTTGTCCACCTCTTGCATGCTTCCATAACCCTCATCGCTACCTGCATCCCTCGTTTGTCCGTCTCCATCTACTTTCTCCCTCCGCCCTGCTGTTGGCGTTTCCCCTTTCTTTTGCTATTCCCTTTGTTGTGTTGTGTCCTGATCTGCCCCATGTCCATGCTCTTTCATGCGCCTAGACAATGTATCTGTAATAATAAAAGAAAGTGTGTCAGTCAGTGTGCGTCTCCTCCACAACTCCAAGACCATGAAACCTAGCGGCCCGAAACTTTGCATGCATACAAAGGGAATTCAGTGAAGCAACGGCTGGGATTTTCTAGCATGTTTGTGACCTTACTCCTCTGAGCTCCCAAGGTCAATCGCGACGGACACCTATATAATGGGTGAGATGGTGAGCTACGATCATCAAATATGGTATCAGATGTGTACAATAACTGTCACAATGATCGATAAAATAGGCGAAGAAGCAGTCATGCGACCTCATTAAAAAACCGAACATAGAACAAACAACTGAAACGTCGCTTTAAAGGTAATTTTACTGCTCAAACGACACAACTCTCAAGAGTGTAAGAAGAGCTTGTAGAAATTTTTTATTTTTTTTTAAAGGTTACCACCTTCGGTAACTGGTCGAAATATCCACCCTGCAAAAATGTAAAAACAAGCGATTTGGATCCGTATACCTATGTCGTTGCTTAGAGTGCATTCCAATTGTTTGATAACAAAACAGATTTTGAATGTCCTTGTCACATGGTCAACTTTATGTGGGCTGCTCTAGAGTTGGAACACCAAATAATTTATTTATTTTGGCCCTTGATGGGCGGGGGGGGGGGGGGGAGGGGGGAAAATTCAATATTGTGTACCCAAAGGCAAATTACAACAACTAGTGAGGTACCCGGTGGGAGGCCGTACGCAAATAGACAATGCAGAAACGGCAGATGCTAAAGCATGAAACCAATATATTCCACATTCCTGTAGTACCTTCTGTCGCACGTCAGACATGGACAGCAAGTTCGTGAAGGACTTCCATGAAAAACGTACCCGTTCGCAAACAAACAGGTACGTGAGTTCCATTCCCAGTCAATGGCGAATCTGCATATAGCGATCTGCGAATTTCACGTTTAGAACGTAAAACCGTCGCTGCATTTCGTCATTCACTTGAACTCGATATCTCTTTTTTCATTCCAAACAGCATAACTCCAATCACAAATTAAATAGCATTAATATAATAAACTTTTAACAACATTCGTGACAAACAAATATTTAAATCTGATGTGAAGTTCCGTACGGGTGGGTGAATACAATTACGAATTCAAAATCGTAATTGTATTCACTCAATTCCAATCATCAATTGAGACATTAACAAAACGATTAACACGATTAACGTTTAACGATTAAACATTACGATGACGGTTGTATTGGGATATTATCAAACCCGCGCATTGCCATAATCTGTCCACTTCCACATTCACGGCAGGTTCATAATTCTCATCAAAATCTAAACAGTATTTGTAGAATTTCAATAAAAGCCACATCACTGTTCATATCGGTAAATATTATTCCATAGTGTTTGGAAAAACTGGAAAATTGCAAAATTGGGAAAAAAAAAATTGGGAAAACAGCCTATTTTACTCCAAGGGGTTCCAGGAATACCCACCCAAAATATCGTTGCGATCGGTTCAGCCGTTTTTGCGGTACCTTCGAACGGACAGACGGACATTTGGTGAATTATCGCAAGATGTTCAATTCTGTTGATATTTGTTCAATATTTTGAAGCTTGATAAATAAAATGTTTGTCTCGAAACATGTGCTTGATTGTGGTAGTCCAATAGATGTACGTTCGATCCCAAGCAATGCCAGGTAACTTTGTGGGAGGAGGGAGGGAAAGGGATGCGAAGTGGGAGGGAAAGGGTGGAGGTGGGAGTCCAGAGGGAGGGATGGGAAGAGGAAGGGAAAGGGTGGAGGTGGGAGGAGGGAGGGGAAAAGGTGTCAGTCTGGAGGAGGAGGAGGCAGGGGGAGGACTTGGAGGAGAGACCTAGCATTGTCAGGTACCTTTGCTTTCGCTTCCCGCCCCCTTCCTCGCCCCCCCCCCCCACCCCACCCCTTCCCTCCCAGACCAACTCTCTGCCTCCTCCCTTCTCGCTCCCGCCTCCCTTCCTTCCTTCTCCCTCCCTTCCTTCTCCCTCCGCCTCACTCACTTCTCCCTCAATATTCCCGTCAGCAAAGCGAAGGGTGGCATAAGCTACTGAAAAAAAAATAAACAAAATATGCTCACTGGTTAAATTTGTGATGTTTATATTAGCACACATCTGGCTTCTGCATTTAAAAAACTGTCAAAAATATCCTCAACGCCCCTCCCCCCACGCTCCAAATAACTCTTCCACACTCATGCCTGTGTGAAGAGGTGTGAAAAGGGAGAAAAATGCTACAAGTGAAAACGGACTTGCACAGACACTCACCTGGGGGATTCTTCAGAATAAAAGTACATAGCTTGTGTTTTGTATCGAGAATGCCACGGAAACCACAAGCTTTGCACGTCTGCGATATGATCTGTTTCCTGGCATTAATGTGCTGAAAAACACCAACACCAAAAAAAACGGCAAGTTGTGACAATTTTCACGTCACATCAAAATGAGCATTGCAGAAAATAAAAATCGAAGCTGCCAAAATAAATGACAATCACAGTCGATCCCATCTGGAGAGACCACCCCAAGCACAAAGTATTTCCCAAAACAGGTGGTCATTTTAAAAGGAAACAAGACACCATATATTTATGAGGTGGATCAGGTGGAGATGGAGGAGGTGGTCAGAAATGAGCAGTGGATCATTCATTCCCAGTGCAGTGTCTCAATACAGCATGTCATGTATGTATGTATGTATGTATGTATCATACAAAACACAATGTCAGTGTGTGTGTGGCTGTACAGATTTCTGTCCCCCTTCATAAAGGTGGGTTTTCAAGGCCAATCTCTCAACACGAATGTGTGTTCACCACGGTCTATTTTTGATGAGAAATTTGAGACTCAAAATAAAATTCCATAACAGTTATTTTGCCTCTTCCATTGGAATTGTAGACGGTGGCTTGCAAACCGAGCCTGAAGGGCAGCATACAGGTTTTTTTTTTTTTGGGTTTTCTTAATAATACAAGGCACAGGGAGATTAAATTCGCTGCACGTGCAACGCATGCAGAATAAAACAGGTGTTCATTTACATCTGTATGACATCTCATAAATAAAGAAGATTATAAGCACACTTGAAACTAGGCTGAGGCCCACGAGGCTGCCCCGTCGAATAAACTGTATATACATAGTCATACCCCGTTTTACGCCATTTCGACCTACGTCAAATCTGACTTTACACCACTCTTCTAGAGTAAATTTCAGTTCAGCGAACGTCATTATGTGCGACTTTACGTCACTCCAACATCATCATCTCCTTTATCGCGAAGGAGAAGACCATGCCAGGCTACAAAGTCGCAAAGGAGCGGCTAACGCTAATGCTTTTTAAAATTTTTTTATTTTGTATACAAGATCGAGGCTCGTGAAAGAGCTAACATTAATCACACAAAAAGACAAACCGACACACAAAACACAAAAAACAAGGGGAGCGGCAGACAAGATGGGGAGAGAGGGGGAAGGACACAAGCACAACATTTGAGAGCAGGGACATCGGGAGGACTTGGGGGGAGGTGGGAGAGGAATAAAACATATGAACACTGCAAGGACTCTGGGGTAAATTACCGGGGGTAGAAAAGATCAAGGTTTTCGATGGGGGAAGATAAGAGATGGTGGTGAACAGCTGTTTTAAAGACGTGGAGGGAGTAGTGGGATTGAAGGGAGTGGGGGAGTTTGTTCCAGAGGCGGGAGAAAAGGGGAATGAAAGAGTGAAGGTGAGCAGAGAGCCTAGACTTTGGCAGTTTAACTATAAGAGGGTTGCAGGCAGATCTTGTGCGACCTGAAGGAATATTGGGGGGACAGAGCACAGAGAGAGCTGGGGGAGCAAGGCCAGAGAGGAGTCGGTAGAAGACAGAAAGACCACCAACCTGCCTGCGGTGAGTGAGTGAAAGGCCCTCGGAGTTGACTACATCGCAGGAGATTCCAATTATTCTGAAAGCGTTGGCCTCAACAGCGTGAAGCCGAGCAAGGTGTGAGGCAGGAGCACCAGCCCAGAGGGGGGAACAGTATTCCATTGAGCTGCGGATGAAAGCCTTGTGTGTGGTGAGGAGCTCAGGTGTGCCAAGGAAGGACTTCGCACGACGGAGGATGCCCAGTCGGCGACTGGCTTTGGAGGCCAGCTTGGAAATGTGGTTTTCCCAAGAAAGATCATGGCAGATAGTGAGACCCAAAAGCTTGAGCGACAGAACTTCTTGGAGAGGATTGTTGAGAAAGTAGATGGGAAGGTTGTCCAGTCGGTCATTTCGGAGAGACATTGTAAGAGTGTGAGATTTGTCAGGATTGAAAGACATGTTCCACTTGTTTGACCAGTCTGTGATTTTGTCCAGGTCTGCAGAGAGTGAGGAGGCTGCAGACTGCCGATCTGAGGGATGAGGAATGGAGCGGCAGAGTGGAGACATCAGCAAAGAGATAGAGAGGATTTTCAAGAGAGTCAGAGAGATCATTGATGAAGACCAGAAAAAGCATAGGGCCCAGAACACTACCTTGGGGAACTCCAGCCTGAACAGGAAGAGGAGATGAGAGAAACCCATTCAGGGCCACACGTTGACTACGACCAGAGAGGAAGCCCGCCAGCCATGCGTGGAGATTTCCATGGATACCAAAGGAGGAGAGTTTGGTGAGCAGAGCAGGGTGCCAGACCGTATCGAAGGCACGTGAAATGTCAAGGGAGACAGCTCTAATTTCCTGTTTGGCGTTGAGGACCTCCATCCATTGTTGAGAAAGCAGAAGCAGCATGTCCAGAGTAGAGTGACCAGGTCTGAAACCAAATTGATGATCAGAGATCAAGCCATTGGAGAAGAGGAAAGATTTAATATCTGAAGCAATGATGGATTCCATGACTTTGCTGATAATTGGGAGAAGGCTGATTGGTCTGTAGTTGCTGGGATCTGTTTTTGCACCTTTTTTGTGCAAAGCGGTGATGTTGGCTGATTTCCAAGCAGATGGCAGATGACCTTGAGCAAAAGAGAGGGTGAAGAGAACAGAAAGAGGGAGTGAAAGAGCAGAAGAACATGATTTTAGGACCCGTGGGCTGATGCCGTCAGGACCAGTTGCAGAATCAGAGTCGAGGGTTGACAGAAACTTTTCCACCTTGTCAGGAGGAAAGGACACAGAGTCCAGGAGCAGCTGGGTACGACTGGGTACGGTGGGTACAGAGAGGGATGGGTTTGGGACACAAGATTTAGAGGCAAACACAGAGTTGAGGCATTCAGCTTTTTCACGTGCGGAGTCAGCCGTTAAGCCGTTTGAGGTGAGGGAGGGGATGGAGGGGGAACAAACACCAGAAACAGATTTGACCAGACGCCACCAGGATTTGGAAGAGGGAGACAGATAAGAGAGTTCGGTCTTGAGAACGATGAGATATTGTTTCCTGGCTCTCCTGAGGGTGGACACACACTTGTTTCGGGCTTTGTGAAAGGAAATGAGATTTCCTTCCGTTAGATTTGCTTTCCAGGAGACGAAAGCAAGTTGTTTCAGGGCAACAGCCTCACCACCTCACCACAAGATTCCGTGTACCATGGATGGGAGGAAGGGTATGACAACTGAAGACGAGATGGGATAAATCTGTGCATGAGAGAGAGCAATTTACTTTGAAAGAATTCCCAGGATGAGTTGATGTCAGAGGCGGTAGAGATGGGAGACCAGTCCAGATGATTGATGGCTGCTTGAAGACCGTGCCAGTTGGCCTGAGTGAAATGCCAGACTCGACGACGCTGAGGAGGCTCTCTGAGAATGGTCAGAGAGATGTCCACTTTGACAAGCACATGATCAGATGAGCCGATTGGAGCAGAAGAGCAGCAGACATTTTCAGGGAAGTTTGTCATAACCAAATCCAGAAGAGAAGATGCTCCGTTGACAGATCCGGGTCGGGAAATTGACAGATTGTGTCAGTCCCAGTGAGTCGCAGAAGTCCTTTGCTGAAGAGCCATGGCTGGTGAGAGAGGTACCCACACCCAGCCAACTGGCATGGTGACAATTGAAATCACCACATATGAGGAAGAGAGAGTTGGGATGGGTAGATAGAAGTTAGTCCATATCAGATAGCGAGATGTAGATGGAGTCATCGCTGTTTGGTGGACGGTACAACACACATATGAACAAAAGGTGGGAGCGAAGGGGAAGCCGTAGCCAAAGGTATTCCTGGGGGTGAGGTGGAGAGAGGGCAGTGGAGGGCGAGTGAGGAAGAGAGTTTTTTATAAAGATAGCAACCCCACCTCCAGGATGAGGCTCAGGTCTATCATACCGGAGGAGGGAGTAACCTGGGAGAGATACCAAGGCATCAGAGACATCATGAAGGAGGAAAGTTTCTGTTAAGCAGATCACATCTGGTTTGTCAGAAGCAACCTGTATGGAGAGATCAGTCAAGTTTGAGCGAAGGCCCTGGATGTTTGAGGTCCATACCGTTAATGAAGAGGAAGGGGGAGCATCGGGTCCAGAACAGTGGGGGGAGGGGTAGGGTAAGATGTGGAAGAGGAGGAAGAGGTAGGGAGAGCTGTTGAAGGTGTGTCAGAGATTTCAGAATAGCTTGGAGAAAGGGAAGAATGGGGCGGACAAAAGGTTTGATGGAGATTGGGTGAGGCACAGTGAGGTGTTATTTGAGGAGGGGGAAGAGCGAGGCAGAAGGTTGGGGGAGATGAAGGTGAAAGTTGGAAGGGGGAAGAAGCAGGGAGGATGCTTTGAGGAGGGGTGAGAGGGGAGTCTAGGAGGGGAGGAGCGAGGGAGAGTCTCGGAGGGGAGGGGTGTGGGGGGAGTTTAGGAGGGAGGGGAGGGAAGGGGCAAGGGGGGAGATTTGAAAGGGATGGGTGATGGGGAGGATTTGGAGGGGAGGGGTGAGATTGAATTTTGAAAAGTGCACGATTCATGGGAAACGAACATTTTTTGCAAAATGAGTTTGAGACCTTCGAGTCAAAAATACGTTTGAGGACACTGGAGGAGGGGTGGAGTTCTGGATAGTTTAGGGAATGTAGAAAGGAGGAACTGTAAGAGATGCTATTATATATATATTTTTGAATGAATAGATTTGGTGAGCAAGACGAATGCATCCTTTTGTAGGAAAAGAAGAAAAGGGTGTTATAATATATGAGAGAAAATAGTTGTTCAGGGGAGAGGTTATACATTTCTAACCGCGTGATCGCGAACGAAGAACGAACGAACAAAAAGAACAACAAATAAACGAATAAGACCTGGGAAGGAAATATTTTTTTGGGGGTTTTTTTTTTTTTGTGAGTAGAGATATTAAACAAGGAGGTACGGAGTGAACGACTGGGACGAAACAGAGAACGAAAATAATTTCAGCGCATTCGACGAATCGCTGAGAGAAAAACAAAACCACAAGGTCGGAGACAGTACGGTAGTCTCAGCCCACGAGTACTAGGCCGCAGAATACTCGATACGCATTAACCGACGATTGTGTATACATGTACGAAAAATTAGCACCGAAAATTTTCCAAAAGATACGCTATAGGTACATACACCGAAAGATAGATACAGTCTCGACAAAAACACGATTGTGAAAGATAACTTAGCTTCGAGAGCGTGAGCGCATGGAACAGCTTCGAAAAGATGTGACCTCGCCGTGATCTCACGACGTGACCTCCAATGCTTGGGGGTAATTGCACCGGCGACTTCAAGCTGAAGCCGCTCTTGGTGTATCATGTGTGTGAGTATGAGGATGAACTTTAGGCGCAAATGAGGAATTGAGTGAAATTGTTTGTGGATGAACTTGGTGAAATGAGGCATTGGTCGTGAATGGTTGTGTGTGTGAGAATCTGGGTATCGTTGAACTTGGTGAAATGAGGCAATGGTCTGGGATGACCGGAGAAAGTGTATGAGTGGTGTATTGAGGACATGTATAATGGTGATGAGCGATTGACTTGCATGGGGTGCACGTGGATAAATGGAGAGAATACTTGGTGTGTGGGAATAAATGGTGTGTGGAGTGAGTAGTGTGGATTGAGTGGTGTGGAGTGCATGGTGCGAAGGAGTGGATGGGGGAGGATGGACCCCTTCACAAATACCCAGGGAGGTTAGTTTAAAGTTTGGTAGAGGGAGTAGGTAAATTGTTTGGAAATTGACATCTGTGGTGCAGGGAGTAGCAAGTTGTTGTTGATGCATATCCTTGTAAAGAACCGATCGACATGTGCACGTGCACGGATTTGCAAATGCCTGCCTGTACGTCGTCGTTTCTGCGTATATCGCATCGTCCAAAAATAAAGCAAGCAAGCAACTTCGGCCGCTCGAGGAAAGACGGGGCACGCCTACGACTCGGAGGTGAGCGTCGATACCTGGGGCGGCCGGGTTCACGGAACCCTGAGCTCGTTCGTTCGTCAGACGACACAACCACTGGTGAAACTGCTCGGACACGTTGGGTAAAGCACGCCGTGGTGAAGCGGGCCGCGGAGCCACTCGGCACACAAGCCAGCACACGGTCGACACGTCCGTGCCGGTCACCCCGTTCGAGGAGAAAACCCGACTGATAGAAAACAACGGAGTTACACCCGACGGGGTGCGGCAAAGATTCAGGACGAAGCCGCAGCCTCCTCCAGTTATTTACTCTAGTTTTACGAATTACGGTGTTTGTCTTCATTTTAAGGCATTTTAAAGACATTATGCCCGGTTCACGTCAAAAACCGAGTTACGTCACGGCTTATGGAACCAATTAATGACGTAGGCCGGGGTATTACCATATATATATATATATATATATATATATATATATATATATATATATATATATATATATATATATATATATATATATATATATATATACACACACACACACACACACACAGACTTGGCATTTAATATGGAATATTTTTTTTGTGGGGGTGAACTTACTTTTCAAGATGTCTTTGAACCAAAAGTTCATTGGAATTATGTTGAAATTATTCTAGATTTTGTTCATGTGACCTTTAAAAGAAACAAAAACCACATTTGACATTTTGAAACAAATAAATTGATCCTTGAAAGTGATGTAAACCGATATCGAACTCAATTCATGGACAGTACTGTGTTAAACTTCTGTACGTTTTCCAGAAGTATCTCTTTATTTTGCACATTAGCCAAAAAAAATTTTCACAAAAACAAAAGTTAAATTACGATTGGGATTACGGACAGTAAAATTACAGTTCAGTACTTCGTGTAACCCCCACTAGCATTCAGGAGAGCACGTACACGTTGAGGCATGCTGTTCACGAGATTTGCCAAGGTTTGGACAGGAATCGCTTGCCATGCAGTGACAATAGCCTGCTGCAATTCACGCACAGAGGTCGGCTGCTGGTCCACATGGTCGATTTGACGCGTTAATTCTGCCCACAAGTTCTCTATTGGATTCATATCCGGGGACATGGCAGGCCACTCCATATGCTCCACACCACGGTCAGCAAGAAAGTGTTGGATCATGCGAGCACGATGAGGCCGTTCATTGTCATCTTGGAAGACAAAGTTTCCTCGAAAAGCTGCACGAGCAAATGGAAGCAATGTTTCTTCCAGAATGGCCCTGTACTTGAACTGGTTCAGGTTTCCATTCAAAACCACCAGGTCAGTTTTGCCCCCTGCATGAAAAGCAGCCCAAACGGTCACCCCACCACCTCCAGCTTGGACTCTTGGCACTATACAATCTTTGTTGTAGGCTTCATGCAATTGTCTGCGCACTCGGACGTGGCCATTTTGACGCTCTTCCAGAAATCTAGACTCGTCACTGAAGATCATGTGATTCCAGTGTCCTGGCTGCCATTGACGGTGCTCTGGCCCACTGCAATCGGCGCTGGCGGTGTTGTCTGGTCAGGCGTGGCTTTCTCAGGGGGCGCCTGGCACGATAGCCTGCTTGAACCAGTCGTTGGTTGACTAGCCTTCTCGATACAGGCACATTTGTCAGTTGCTGCCACTCAGCCCTAAGCCGATTAGCTGACTTGGTACGGCCATTGGACTAACCAGTGCAGCTGGCGATCATCCCTCCTTGTGGTTCTGCGGGGACGCCCTGGCATCGGTATTGGAGTAGGGACACCCCTCTGAGCATTTCGTTTCAGGATCTTTGACACCTGACCTTGAGTGATGCCATCCTGCTGAGAAAGAGCACGCTGTTTCATGCCGTAATTTTGTAAAGCCACCACTCCATGACAAACAGCATTGTCGAGTTGACGGACCATCTCCAGAGGAAGCGGCAATAACTTTTGGAGACGTGCAGCAGTTGTTTTCCACGAATACAGAACGCGACAACCCTTGTTTACCCGACTGTGAAGCCAATCATCAAATGCACCTGTCCGTACATTTTGCCACGCCACCTGTGATATAATCCTGTTGTTGACTTCTTCCTGCGACAATCAGTGACATGGTTCTTTTAACAAATAAATCACCAAAGTGTAAAAGAAATTCACCAGATTGATATACTGAGTTAAGAAAGTAAACCCAAGGCAAGAAAAAAAAAAAAAAATTCCACATTAAATGCCAAGTCTGTATGTGCGTATATATATGTATATATACACACACACTCGTATACCAGCTGAAGTACCCAGCGTTGCCCGGAAGGAAAGGGGGGGAGGGAAAGACAAATTTACCTGTGTGAAGAGTGATTTAACCTCGGCGTTGCCCAAGTAAAAGGTTAATTGTAATGCCCTCTGCCACCACCACCACCAGGTGGCACCACATGGTACATATTTACATAGCCTATGATACCCTCCCCACCAACACAAATATGTGTTTGTACCCCGAGTTTGTCGCTTTTAACTTAAAAGATGTGGCCGTGCTTAATATATCCAAACAGACATTTTTTGCCTTTAAGAGGTATAAATGTGTGTACATATGTATGTATGTCTATTGTGTGTGTGTGTGTGTGTGTGTGTGTGTGTATATATATATATATATATATATATATATATATATATATATATATATATATATATATATATATATATATATATATATATACACAGTGAAACCTTGACTTACGAGTGCACCAACTTACGAGTTTTCCGAGATACGAGCCGTCGCTCGGTCGATTTTTTGCTTTGTGATGCGAGCCGAGATCTGAGTTACGAGCGAGCGAGCTTACGCCACCCGCCACTAGGTGGCCCAGCGAGCGTTCAGTTCACGTGGTTATCTTGCCGTGCAAGCATCTCTGCCGTATCGCTGTTGCTTTGTTTTCGCATTTTGTTTATTTTGGAAAATTTCTTAGTTTTAACCATGGGTCCTAAGAAATTGAGTGCCAAGGGCAGTGCTGAGAAGAAAAAAAGGATGATGTGCTTGGATATAAAACACGTAATCGTCGAAAAACATGAGCGAGGTGTGCGTGTTGTCGACTTGGTGAGGCAGTACGATCGTAGTACTTCTACGATATGTACGATTTTGAAGCAGAAGGAGTCGATAAAGGCTATAACGCCAGCCAAGGGCGTTAAGATTATTTCAAATCTCCGGACCTCTGTCCATGAAGAGATGGAGAAGTTGTTGTTTGTGTGGTTGACAGTCAGTAAATACAGTGAGTAAATACAGTGAGGAGTGTGAGTAAATACACTTAATAAAACCAGTTTATTTCTTTACATTCTCTTTTATTATGTACAGTATATATGAGGTCATGCTTGTTTATACATTATTTGTTATTTATAAAGTACATTTTTGTTATTTAAAAACACGTAACAAAAAAAATTGGTGTTGTTTTTGGGGGGCTGGAACGGATTAATAGCATTTCAATGGGGAAATTTAATTTGAGAAACGAGCAAATTGAGTTACGAGCTCGGTCACAGAACGAATTAAACTCGTAAGTCAAGGTTTCACTAATGTGTGTGTGTATATATTGTTACAGACGTGGCTTGGATGTTATTTACCGAGCGGTTTTATGGTATGACCACGTCTGCACAAGTTACCCGATTGTGCCCGAACGTTGACTAGTCGCGCGATGCTGGCTCAATAAGAAAAAGAAGACACCCGGCTGGATTACAATAACACAATACGACACCAAGGTTTCGATTCTCAAGACCTCCGGAGGAGATTATATTCGTACGGAAAGGTCAGATTACAGGGGCTAGAAGTATAATCACAGAAAGACAGGCACTTAGACACACTCTTATATTAACCCCGGACAGACGACAGACAAACGGGACAACGGCTGACTCACACGGGGGTTTGATGGCTAGGAAAGGCAGGATCGATGGCTCCAGGTCCTCCTGGGCTCGGGGCAGGGTACAGTACGGTCCGGTCCGGTCCAAAGATGCGGGGAGGTCTCGTCGCGCTGGGGGTGGCGGTGGCTTCTCTCTCCAAGCTGAGGCGCATCTGTTTCAGCGCTCGCAGGTCCTTCCTTCTCCAGCTGGGGGCGCATCTGACGTCACATCCGGCGCGGGGCCGCGTATATCCGGCGGGGAGTGACACGCCCTCGGCTCGTTAGCTCCGCCCCAGATGGAATCGGCACGTTGCTTCTCATTGGGTGCGTGGGGGGGTTACTGGCTCCGCCCCTGACGAGGAGCTGACAGCCAGCCCCTTCGGGGTAACGCCGTGGAGCGCATGGTCATGGCGGGTAACCGAGCCGGTGTGAGGACGCACACTCCCCGCCCCTCTGTTGTTGTAGTCGTAGTTGTAGTTGTAATTGTTGTTGTAGTTGTTGTTATTGTTGTTGTTTGGGGAAGAAGATGGGAGGAGGTATGGGAAAGGTCCTAAACTCACTACTGATGCCATATAATCACATTCTGGTGCAACGAAGAGTCATAATTAATGGAAACGAGGCCTTAACTGACATAGATTAAGAATAACTAGGAAGATGTCCGAAAGTTGTCTACGTGTGGTGCGGTGGACCTGGGCACGACATTTAATGGGGGAATAAGGGGAAGGTCGGCTCTACTGATTGTTATTTACATGCAATGGGACTAGGGAATGGGGGATTGGGGAAAGTTGGGGAGTATTGGAGAAAATAGGGGAATATTTACAAGCGGATATGGAGGCCAAATTCCATATTCGCAACATTGCACCCTTCTCTACCCTCGGGGCGTCCCGACCCGATAAATTTTTACCTACTTTAGTGTGGCACGCAATGTAGTTCCCTCTACTATTAACTCTACCCTGAGTGCGACAGTTTTACAGATATTCACAAATGAGTAAATATGTCCCCCTGCGACGTTGCACCCTTCTCCTCACAGAAACACACCCACAGGATAACCGAATCCGGAAAGAATTCGCAAACTAAACATACAGCCGGTAGGGAGCATTATTTACAAGATTACGCTGATATCTACACTACGATCCAGGACCTGTTTTTGGAGGAACACATGCAGATGTTATGCATAGAGAGAGCGCGCTTGCCAACATCGATACACCAACCCACGAGTGCTCTGTGGCCGACGGCCTTTAATAACGTGCAGAGCACCCTTTCCCAGCATCAAAAGCACCACCCCACCACCAATCGGTGCAGTCACCATTGTTCATTGGAATAAAAATAAATTCGACAACCCCTAACCCTGCAGGTGTCTCTTGCTCTTCTTGTGGTGCACTTGGTGGTGTTAATTAACAGTGGTTCACCTTTATGGCATAGGTGCCACGTTGACCCATAGGTCCATCCCCGGGTGGTGCTTGGCCGCAAACGAACTGCGGTCCATTGTGGGTGGCCACAAACATTGCGGTCCATATGGTGTATCGATCCCGGCAGCAAACAGCGAAAGTGCAGGCCCACAACTGCGCAGCCAGCACCTCTCTCTCCTCTCTCTCTACCCCAAAGCCAGATCCTCGGAGGTGGGAGACAAAAGAAGAAACAAGTGAGTAAGGTGGTAAGGGCGCAAAAGTGCACGCAATATAAGGTAATGCACACTGGGGGCACATGGGAACCAGGTGAGACAGGTACGTTCCTATCGTACGCCCCCCCCCCCACCAGGTAACCTACATGGCCCCTCCCTTACCCCTTACTGCATCCACAAAACACAACACTACCCATAAACATCTACTTTACAAATCAACAAACATCCCTACTGTCTTCCCCGTTCCTCCCATAAACCAAATTCGTCTTCTCTCCCTCCTAACCAATCAAATTTGCCATTTTCAACTCTCCTCAAAATTTGCCATTTTCAACTCAACATCAAAATTTGCCATTACCAATTCATCATCAGTCCCTCCTAGGGAGGGAGAGATGGAATCACCCCAATGTCTCATCCACGTCGTGATGCGTCTCACAAATCCTCACAGCAATTCTCATTTCCTGCACAAAACAAAGAAAACACAGGTGTGGAGTCATCATCATCACCACAGGTAAGTGGCTGCGTATGGTGCGACAGGTTCATCAATCCTAACTATTTCCTAAATGACTTTAACAACTTTACACTACCCGGGGTCTTTCTCCGGCCAAACCATTGGCCCTCTTACACTATGGGTTCTAAAAACCAATTCCCATTGGCCAAACTGTGGTGCTCTTCAATTTGGGGTCTCACTCCCCCGATTCATCTCCCGGTGCCCTCGTACAATTTCTGGGCTGCGACGTGTACCTCTCCCAGTGGGTCTACCCACCTGCACACCTCCACCACTGCGGTTGCCTCCGAGCTTACCTGCTCCTTACCCTAACCTAACTAACTGGGGCAGGCCCTCTGGCGCTCTCCCCTACTCGGTGCCCTCTCTGGCACTGGGCTACCCGGGTCCGTCCTCCGGATCCTCGGGCCCCATCCACAACTCTACCGGCTCCCAGAGCCCACCTGCGGCCTCACCTGGCCGACATCCTCACAGTGGTGGAGTGCCCAACCAACTACACGCACTAACAGGCTACACGCCCAGCCATTTCCACAACACTAATGCACCCATTCACAACACCATTCTGCAACCGCACCACAAGTGCCAATATCCAACCACAATTTACCTGTACCCTCTACCTAACACTTACACTACCCGCCCCGGGTACTCGTGAAAGGGGTCTACTCTTCCCCCATCCACACCTTCGCACCATGCACACCACTCCGTACCACTTACTCCAACTCTCTCCACACACCTGTACCTGCACACCTGTGCTCTCACACCTGGTGCCACCTGCACCCTTCTCTCCCCAAGCGCATTCGCGCTGATCCACAACACTCATTACTCACACACTGCTCCACACACCTGTCCAGTTGCACACCTGTGCAATCACACCTGTCCAGTTGCACACCTGTGCAATCACACCTGTCCAGTTGCACACCTGTGCAATTACACCTGTTCAATCCTCACACACACGGCATCATCTCAGCTAACTACTCCCCTCTGAACTTGCGCTTCCCAGTCGTCCCTTTAAACTATTGCGCTCCCACGTCATTATAATCCACACTAATCTACCTGCGTCCCCACTACAGGTATCAGTCACTAACTAAACTTAACGTTACCTAATGTCAATCTCTTCTAGATCCCTATCATTATCCAAGCCCTCCCTGGCTCGGTTGTCATAGCCACCCCATAAACTATTGCGCATTTGCCCCCCCTCAGGGGAAGGGTGGCAGGGATGCCATCCCACCACATCGGGGGTCTCTCACTACCAATTTTGCACATCAAATTTCAACAAATTAAAAATTTGCCAATCACTACCCATCATCTGCCAATCACTACTGCCAATCCCTTGCCAATCATCAAATTTTGTTTTTCTCTAATTTTGGGTCCAAAACACTAACCTCATCACCCAGTCGACTCACTAATACCTCTCGGTGCGCCAATCCCTGTCCAAAGCCCGGCTTCGTAAAGCCAAGCCATGAATGCGGGTTGTTCTGTGCCAGCGGCTGGATGCGTCCGGCACTCGGTGCAGGGACGGGGGCTTACCCGAGCCGAGATCCCACGCATCACCTCGGCGTGGAGCCATCCAATGTCCCGATCTCGACCTGCCGGCACGTCTCAACAAAACGTGGTCGCCATAACGACCCTTCCTATCGGGCTGCCCGCTCCGCCTAGTGGAGCACGGACGCGGCCGTTCAAAGCGAGGCCCAGCACGCACCGAGGGCCCGATTCGGCTATAAGTCGTTCTAAACTCTACCCCGTCTAACGTCGATGCTTCACCTGGACGCTTACACCCCGCAGCCCGTTCCTTGCTCACACATCCAGCCGTGCCCATGCTCCTCGTACCTTTCCTTACACACCCAGGTACCCTCATTCCACTCACAGCCTTGGTCACACACCTGACCACCGAACACTTTGGCACACATTCGTTGGTCGCACACCTCACCAAAACACCTCTTCGCGCCCCCTCCTCAGTCACCTCCTCTGTGACAATCACAGGTGTGCCCTCATTCGCACACCCAACCACGTGCCTCACTACCAATTCCAGCGTGCATTCCCACTCACGCTCTACCATTCCAGGTGTGCATCCTTCCATCCCAGGTGTACATCCTCGCTCACCTGTCACAACAAACTCACTCTCCTTGTCACTCTCACTACTCTCACCTCCATTCTTGACAGCGCACTCACCCTTACTCTTGACAGCGCACTCTTTCCTCGTGCACCTGCCCGTCACACACCTTTCTCGCGCACACTCTCCCGTTACACCCTCTGTAACACTCACCACAGGTGGACACTCTTCCTTACTTCTCACAGCGCACTCTTTCCTCATGCACCTGTCCGTCACACACCTTTCTCGCGCACACTCTCCCGTTACACCCTCTGTAACACTCACCACAGGTGGACACTCTTCCTTACTTCTGACAGCGCACTCTTTCCTCATGCACCTGTCCGTCACACACCTTTCTCGCGCACACTCTCCCGTCACACCCTCTGTAACACTCACCACAGGTGTGCATTCTTCCTTACTTTTGACAGCGCACTCTTTCCTCATGCACCTGTCCGTCACACACCTTTCTCGCGCACACTCTCCCGTCACACCCTCTGTAACACTTACCACACCACGCTTCCATGTGCTCCCTCGCACACGCGCTACGACCGACTCACTCTCGCCAGCACACTCACTCCTTGGCACGCACTTTTTCCTCACACACCCCAGAGTCGGACTTTCTTGCACACCTCCATTTTCGCACACCAGACCTGTCGCACACTTCACCAACGGCCTCTCACGAACACCCGGGTCTATCTCGACCCCCAAGCCTCTTAAATCACCTGGCGCATCATACGCACGACCATATTGGTCACCACTTACACCGGGTCCTCTTCCTCTTCGCTTCTCCTCCATCACCTGCGAATCCCTCATCCGGTTAACGAGCACATCACGATCCAAACACAGACTTTGGACCAATTCTTTTATCTCCTTGTTATCCCCTCTCCGTCGCTTCTTAATTTCGCTCACCCCTTCTTCCACTTCTTCTAATTTGTGCCTCACCTCTTTTATTCCCCGGTACGTCTCCTCAAGCTCGTCCTCCAAGGCTACCTTGACCGTTTCCATGTGCGTCCTCACCTGCCGGTCCTTCGTCTCCATTACCTCTACCACCTCGTCCAACCTCGTTGTCAGTCCCTCACGTACCATCTGACATTCCCTCTTCGTCGCTATCAAGTCGTCTTTTAGTTCTTTCTGTGTCACTTTTAACCCTCCTAATACCGCAGTGTTCCTTTGAACCTGCTCCGTTAGTTCTTTTTGTCCCTCCGTCAGCTGTTCCACCTCCTGCGTCAGGACCTCTATGCCCCCCTGTAACTTTACAGTCCCCTTTCTCACCTCCTTCTCCATGTGCTCCCTACAGTGCCTCACCTCCTCGCGCACTCCTCCGACCTC
The DNA here is from genome assembly GCF_964187855.1 of Myxine glutinosa. Lineage (NCBI taxonomy): Eukaryota > Metazoa > Chordata > Myxini > Myxiniformes > Myxinidae > Myxine > Myxine glutinosa. The sequence continues at coordinate 34,798,232 of NC_136272.1, read as the reverse complement.
CTCACTCACTCCTCTTCTGATCTGCTCTCCCATCACTTGCATCTCCTGCCCAGATGCCACCCTCATCTGCTCCATTTCCTCCCTGTGAGCATCCAGTTTGGTTTCTACCCCCATTCTGACCCCCTCTATCTGCTGCCCCATTTGGTTAACTTCCCTTTCCGCTTGGTCCCTCATGTCCCTCAATTTGCCTTCCATACTGTTTTCTAACCCCTCTAACCCATTTTTCACTCCCTCTATTTGATTCTCTTGAGCGGCCATTCTGTTTTCTACCCCCGTTAACCCATGTTTCACTCCCTCTATCTGATTCTCTTGAGCGGCCATTCTGTTTTCTACCCCCGTTAACCCATGTTTCACTCCCTCTATCTGATTCTCTTGAGCGGCCATTCTGTTTTCTACCCCCGTTAACCCATTCTTTACTTCTTTTATCCCGTTGTCTAACCCCTCAAATTTCTTTTCTAATCCCTCACCGGTACCCCTCATTTGGCCCTCCAATCGCTCACCCTGAGCATCCATCCGGTTTCCCAACCGCTCACCCAATCGCTTTCTATCAGCCCTCATTTGCTCACAATTCTGGGCCATAAGGGCCTTCATTTGTATCCAAAACGAGTTCAAATCCATCGGGGGCGCTGCCACGGTTGCCGGCGCGGTGACCAGCGAGGCGCCATTTTGCGCGCCCGCTTCTTCGTGCGTGACGGCGCTATTTTGCGAACCTGCCGCCCTCACTGCTTCGCTCTCCTCCTGTCCCTCATTTTGGTCCTGGATCGACCCTACCTCACTCTCCTTTACCGGACCCCAGCTGTCTTGATCCGCCATAGCGCGACTTTCAAAATTCGGTTTTTTTTTTTTTTTTTTTCGTAAAACAAATTCAAATTTCGCCGTTATAATTTCGCGCGGGAAACGCGCTCCGAATCGATTCGGTCGAGCGCCGTACGCGCTCCGGCTCGATTTTCCCTCCCAAAATTTGGGCCTAACTAATTTAGTCCCGGGTTCGAATTCCACTCCTCGACACCAATTGTTACAGACGTGGCTTGGATGTTATTTACCGAGCGGTTTTATGGTATGACCACGTCTGCACAAGTTACCCGATTGTGCCCGAACGTTGACTAGTCGCGCGATGCTGGCTCAATAAGAAAAAGAACACACCCGGCTGGATTACAATAACACAATACGACACCAAGGTTTCGATTCTCAAGACCTCCGGAGGAGATTATATTCGTACGGAAAGGTCAGATTACAGGGGCTAGAAGTATAATCACAGAAAGACAGGCACTTAGACACACTCTTATATTAACCCCGGACAGACGACAGACAAACGGGACAACGGCTGACTCACACGGGGGTTTGATGGCTAGGAAAGGCAGGATCGATGGCTCCAGGTCCTCCTGGGCTCGGGGCAGGGTACAGTACGGTCCGGTCCGGTCCAAAGATGCGGGGAGGTCTCGTCGCGCTGGGGGTGGCGGTGGCTTCTCTCTCCAAGCTGAGGCGCATCTGTTTCAGCGCTCGCAGGTCCTTCCTTCTCCAGCTGGGGGCGCATCTGACGTCACATCCGGCGCGGGGCCGCGTATATCCGGCGGGGAGTGACACGCCCTCGGCTCGTTAGCTCCGCCCCAGATGGAATCGGCACGTTGCTTCTCATTGGGTGCGTGGGGGGGTTACTGGCTCCGCCCCTGACGAGGAGCTGACAGCCAGCCCCTTCGGGGTAACGCCGTGGAGCGCATGGTCATGGCGGGTAACCGAGCCGGTGTGAGGACGCACACTCCCCGCCCCTCTGTTGTTGTAGTCGTAGTCGTAGTTGTAGTTGTAATTGTTGTTGTAGTTGTAGTTGTTGTTATTGTTGTTGTTTGGGGAAGAAGATGGGAGGAGGTATGGGAAAGGTCCTAAACTCACTACTGATGCCATATAATCACATTCTGGTGCAACGAAGAGTCATAATTAATGGAAACGAGGCCTTAACTGACATAGATTAAGAATAACTAGGAAGATGTCCGAAAGTTGTCTACGTGTGGTGCGGTGGACCTGGGCACGACATTTAATGGGGGAATAAGGGGAAGGTCGGCTCTACTGATTGTTATTTACATGCAATGGGACTAGGGAATGGGGGATTGGGGAAAGTTGGGGAGTATTGGAGAAAATAGGGGAATATTTACAAGCGGATATGGAGGCCAAATTCCATATTCGCAACAATATATATATATATATATATATATATATATATATATATATATATATATATATATATATATATAGGAGTTTTATGTGCGGTGTGGAAAATGCTTTTAGAAATGTCATGCCACGTCATGCTTGTAGAACTTTTTTTTTGCGCCGAATACACGAAGTACAGGGCCGTGAATGTAGAAGCAGGTCGCATTTTATGAACCGTGAATACGTGGGGTCTGCGAATGTCTAGGTCCAACAGTATATGTGCATGTATATATTACTTTGTCACATCTGCAGTGACAAACTCAAAGAATAAAATTATCATTGTATCAAATCAAATTATTTTCTGCTCTATATGGTAAATCAAAACAACCAACCACCAAAACAACCAACTAAAATAATGAAACTCAAGTCAAAGGAAGTGATACAAAAAAAAATTAATAAAAAAAAAAAAAAAAAAAAAAAAAAACCTCAAAAGGGAAGAAAAAGCAGAGATATACTTTTTGATAGTTCTGCTCGGACAACAACACGCGCTTGACAAGGCAAATTCAGCACCACAACAATGACACACCAGAACAGTTTCCGGGTTCTCGCACTCTGGGCAAAGAACAAATTTCTTTATGAAGCCATCGAGCATGTCCTGCAGGCGGTTCGATTCATGCGCACCGTTCACAATAAAGCGGTCATTCTTCACGTCAAATTGTGTCTGGGCTCCCAGCTCACATCCAAAGTATTTGGTAGGATCTGCGTGAAAAGGGGAATGAACGTGGATAATGATTAAGTGTAATAGGATTTGAAAGCTTGTCATAATGCAGAGGATGAAACAAGCAAACAACACTTTCAGAATTTTTTTTTTTTTTTTTTTTTTAAAGAGAAGTTATTGTTTTGAGCCAATTTGACTCCAGCACATGGTTTTGCAAGCATTGCAAGGAAAGATGATGACATCTGAGATAAAGCGTCAGTTATCGCATTATTTAATTCAGACATGAGGGGATAACATTAAACCCATCAAAGGCTGCAATGCTTGAACAGAACCCAACTTTTTGTTTAACTCCATAAGTTAAAGTATGAGCACCTTACAATTAAAAAAAGGAAAACAAAGTTAACACATTAACATGATGAACTATCGGCAAAAGTGCTGCAGGATAAAGCCCATTCCCAATGTCAAACACTTAATGAAAATGAATACAAGTACATCATCCAATAAATCACGTTTATTCAACATGAATAGCAAAAACAAAGACCGAGATACGTTTTATAACTGCCAGCCGTTATAAAGTGTGCCCAAGCTGCCCCACTTTGATCGATATATCAACAAACCATCCCATATCGATACACCATATACATAGTGTTGCGGTTTTAGAACCCACATGTGTAAATATGACATTATTAAATGGTTAACGGTTGCACCCATATTGGCCACAAGCAACACGTAGGCCACCATAGGACTTCAGTTATTTCATTAGTATGTGTTTAGATAAGGCCGTGTTTCCAATAGTTGAATCTGCGTTGTGTCAATCAAATACGTAGGCCCCATTCCGTCCATTTTGCAACCTCCCTCTCCAAGCGACGCCATTACGCGCCATCCAGTCTGCCTATGGCTCTCCCAAATTGATACGCGCCTTTGTTAGCAGCGTTCGCTGCCCTTGAGCTGAAGCTCGCCCAAACGTCGCCATAAGCCACGAGGTTAGGCCCGAAAAAGGGGGTGGAACGCCAAGAAGGTGTGGCCACGTCAACTCACCATCAGGGCGTGGCCGGTAAATCCTCACCAGCCAACCAGGGCTGAAGTAACTCGGCCGACAGGCGTGGCTTTTGGGCTCGCGGAGCGTTTTGCTTTGGACGCCCGGAGTGACAAATCAAAGAGGGAAATAATTGATGCCCAAAAGAATGACAAATAAATTGGAAAACCAAATTGGGGAATTGAGGAATGATGTGGGAAACCAAATTGAGGAATTGAAAAATGAGGTGGGAAATCAAATTGAAGGGTTTGGAAACAGAATGGGAGACCGCATACAAAAATTTGGGGAAAACAGACCGCAGGTCAAGCGGGAAAGGCACAATGGTATGCGATGGGGTAGCGCGGCTTGAGAAGCGCGGGGAAAGCGAGCCTGAGCAGAGCACAGCCGGGTGGACCAGGATAGAAATCGCGACCCGGGGTATGGGGAAGCCGGCGACCGCCGAAGTAGAAGAGACAAGCGTTACGCCTCGGTCCCTCGTCGGTGAAGTGATGCGAGTTGACAAAGTGGAGGACGCAAGGCGGCCATCTTGAATTTTAACGTGGCCACCCAATTTTCAATAGCGTTCTTCCTGATGCCGAGATACACCCACACACCAAATTAGAAGTTGGTACTTCGCTTATTTTTCAAGATATTCATCTCACAAGGTTCAAACATATATATGGTGGCGGCCATCTTGGATTTTGACGTGGTGACCAAATTTTCAATAGCGTTCTTCCTTATGCCTAGATACACCCACACGCCAGATTAGAAGTTGGTACTTTGCTTATTTTTCGCGATATTTCGCTCAAGGTTCAGACATATATATGGTGGTGGCCATCTTGTATTTTGACGTGGCGACCCAATTTTCAATAGCGTTCTTCCTTATGCCGAGATACACCCACACACCAAATTAGACATTGGTACTTCACTTATTTTTCAAGATATTCATCTCACAAGGTTCAGACATACAGGGCGGCGGCCATCTTGGATTTTGACGTGGCGACCCAATTTTCAATAGCGTTCTTCCTTATGCCTAGATACACCCACACACCAGATTAGAAGTTGGTACTTCGCTTATTTTTCAAGATATTCATCTCACAAGGTTCAGACATACATGGCATCAGACGTACATGGTGGCGGCCATCTTGGATTTTGACGTGGGTTGCACACACACCAAATTTGAATGCGGTCCTTCACTTACGCACGCACGCCCTCACGCCCACAAACACGCACGCCCGCCCGCACGCACGGAGGGGAAAGCCATAGTCCCCCTTTCGCTACGCTGTGCGACGGGGGACAATTAGGTGGATTAGTTCGACTACTATGGGAGAAAATTAATTAATTGCATACTTAATTTGTGTAAGTTAAGTGGATTTTCTTGAGCCTCCACCTGATGTTGCAAACACTAGTTTTAATTGCGTACTTTAGCTTCATAAATGCATATATAGCTCAGCGTCGAGTGTATTCCATTTTATTTGTCTGAGCTTTGGACAAGTTTGAAATTTGTGCAACTGAGGAATTCTCGCAGGGTGGGCCCGTGTGCAAACAGTTACTAGGGAAAACCTGCCTGCTCAGATCAGTTCAACTCCCTTGAAAACTTTATCAGTTATTAAGGGCAAACGTACTAGTGAGCCCATAATTTAAAGTTTCAAAGCATCCTTTGTTTGTTCAAAGACTCCTCCTATTTCTTTTCATGATTTTATGTTTAACCACACATAATCCATACGATTCAACTTGTATACAACAAATTTCTCGACTTATTTAGGAATATGAGCTCGTGTATTGTTGTTCTGAAACTATATTGCAAAGTGTTAACATGTGTAACTGATTAAAACATTCTTTTCTCCCTTTGAGAATAAATAATGGCCTGGCAACTGAGTAGGAGTTCCCTGTTTGAATGAAATCACACACTTTCTTGTAGGCTTACACAACTTTGAGTTAATGCTCTTTTAATTCGATGCACGTCATGGGAATGTTCTGAGACAAAATGGGAAATGTATCATATTATAACTGTATGCTTCACAATAACTTCACAATAAGCAGGCTAACCCCCGCTCTTGCAGGGAAAATGGCCTTAAAATGCATGTTGTTGTTGTTGTTGTTGTTGTGTTCACAATAACTGAATTGTATTTTCTGTAACCCAAAACCTCTCCCAAGATGAAAGGAATGGAAAAAAAACCAGTTTGTCTTCATCACACTTGAATCTCTTGCAACTTTTCTTATCTCGTTCTCCCCTTCCTCTCTCTTTTCCCCTCAGTCCAGCCCCATTCTCTCTTCCTTCACAAGTATAAGAAAGGCTGCACTGCACAAATGCTTCAGGATTTTGCTTAGAAATTAGTGTGTGTGTATGTTTTTTTGTTTTTTTTTGGAGTTGGATTCTTACCAAGTGGTTTTTTGAAGTCCTTTGATGTATATCTTTTTGTAACCTAAGCAAAGTCCTCCACGGTTAATTAAAAATCAGTCGATTATATCTAAACAGTTTGTGGACATTATTTCTAGTCTCCTGTCTATCAATCAAGGCCAAATTAATTAGTTCCACAACACTACAATTCCAGAACGACAGGGCAGGCCAAACAAAACTTTGCTCAAAAATTGAAAATCTGACCATGGCAGAACAAGATGAGTATGCAATCAGTCTGCACAAAAATATATGAAAGAATAAGAAGAAAAAAAGTTCAGTTCGTTGGTACTTACAAGTTGGAGGTCGGTTCAATGACTTCGCAATATCAGTCATGTTGACGACGACTGTTTTTATCCCATTTCCTTTACCTTCGACCTAGAAAATAAAATAAAAACATTTACAAACATGGCAGAACTTCTCTCTGGTGGATGTCAGATAAATAATCAACAATGTCCGTTAAAATCAAATTGAGGATGTCATCAAGTTATCATTGGGTTGACAAAACCCAGAGGATATTAGGCAAGTCGAACAAGCATGGCAATAACAAAGGTTAATGTGACCAAGACGAAGTGCAATTCAATTTCCCACCTTTGCTATAAGGCGAGGCATCTTGTAACGGTAGAACTGGTCAGACACGGTGCGGTTGATGTTGAGAGACATTTTGTTTGACTGTGGGCAACTGCTATCGAGGGTTCTTTGTGGTGTTTTAAGTCAAAGTTAGCGAAACTGTGCTCGAGCGTCCTACGACTGTGTGGCTTCTGATGGGGCACGATGCTGCAAGGCGGTCGACATAAACTGCCGTGACGGGGTGCAGACGTTGACATGAAAATCGTTTCAGTCCTCCAGTTGGCGTCTCCAGAAACGCTGGTTTTGAAATTGAAACCTTGACGACGTCTTTTTGAGGGGCTGCCAGACACCTCTGCACCCATCCAATTACAACCGATGAGAAGTTGGAAAAATACAAAAGCTGACACGAGGGGATAAAACAAGACATATCAATCTGGAACACTGCGACAACCATTTCAACAAGTCACAAGGAATTTATTTTTTTTTAAGCAGAACTCATCAAAAACATCAAATAAAAATATATATATAAAAAAAAAAAAAGAATCATCTGCATATTCAATACAAAAGGCATCAATTTTGGCTTCATCCTCACCAGGACAAAACAAAATCAGGTACCCACAATCTCCTTTTTCATATAGCTCCATTATCATACATGTACACTGCCATTTACACCACATCTTGCAAATTGCTTCGCAATGGTACACCTCCAAACAAAAAACAAGTGTGACCAAAGAGGTAATGCAATTCGGCCCAAATAAACGTCAAGTGGACAACAATACAGAGCAGATGCAAGATCTGACAAATAAAAAAAGCCTCAAAACCAAAGACGAATGAAATGCAAAGGACAAATCAAATCCTGAGCAAAGATGGAGGATGGAGGATGGAGGTAAAAGTGCACCTCAGCTCAGCCCATCGGCCCGGGCGACCCCCACTCGGCGAGGATCGCGACGGCCCGGGCGACCCCCACTCGGCGAGGATCGCGACGGCCCGGGCGACCCCCACTCGGCGAGGTACGCTATTCGCAATCCCTACACGCTATTCGCACACCAATACCAATCCCTCTGCGATAATTGCACCATTTCCAATCCCTCCACTATGCTCGCGACAATCCCAATCCCTCCGCAATGCTTGCTACAATCCTAATCCCTCCACGATGCTCGCTACAATCCCAATCCCTCCATGATGCTCGCTACAATCCTAATCCCTCCGCAATGCTCGCTACAATCCCAATCCCTCCACGATGCTCGCTACAATCCCAATCCCTCCACGATGCTCGCTACAATCCCAATCCCTCCGCGATGCTCGCTACAATCCCAATCCCTCCACGATGCTCGCTGCAATCCCAATCCCTCCAAGATGCTCGCAACAATTCCAATCCCTCCACGATGCTCGCGACAATCCCAATCCCTCCGCGATGCTCGCTACAATCCCAATTCCTCCGCAATGCTCGCTACAATCCCAATCCCTCCACTATGCTCGCCCCAATTCCAATCCCTCCGCGATACTCGCACCAATCCAAATCCTCCACGATAATCACACCAATCCCAATCCCTCCACGATAATCACACCAATCCCAATCCCTCCACGATAATCACACCAATCCCAATCCCTCCACGATAATCACACCAATCCCAATCCCTCCACGATAATCACACCAATCCCAATCCCTCCGTGATAATCACAACAATTTGAATCCCTCCACGATACTCGCACCAATTCCAATACCTCCGTTGGACTCGAACCAATCCAAATACCTCAGCGATAATCGCACCAATTTCAATCCCACCGCGATACTCAGACCAATCCCAATCCCTCCACGATATTTGTACTAATCCCAATCCCTCAACCATGCTCGTACTAATCCCAATCCCTCCACCATGCTTGTATTAATCCCAATCCCTCCACCATGCTCGTACTAATCCCAATCCCTCCAACATGCTCGTACTAATCCCAATCCCTCCAACATGCTCGTACTAATCCCAATCCCTCCACGATGCTCGCTGCAATCCCAATCCCTCCAAGATGCTCGCAGCAATCCCAATCCCTCCACGATGCTCGCTACAATCCCAAACCCTCCATGATGCTCGCGACAATCCCAATCCCTCCGCGATGCTTGCTACAATCCCAATTCCTCTGCAATGCTCGCTACAATCCCAATCCCTCCACTATGCTCGCCCCAATTCCAATCCCTCCGCGATACTCGCTCCAATCCAAATCCTCCACGATAATCACACCAATCCCAATCCCTCCACGATAATCACACCAATCCCAATCCCTCCACGATAATCACACCAATCCCAATCCCTCCACGATAATCACACCAATCCCAATCCCTCCGTGATAATCACAACAATTTGAATCCCTCCACGATACTCGCACCAATTCCAATACCTCCGTTGGACTCGAACCAATCCAAATACCTCAGCGATAATCGCACCAATTTCAATCCCACCGCGATACTCAGACCAATCCCAATCCCTCCACGATATTTGTACTAATCCAAATCCCTCAACCATGCTCGTACTAATCCCAATCCCTCCACCATGCTCGTATTAATCCCAATCCCTCCACCATGCTCGTACTAATCCCAATCCCTCCAACATGCTCGTACTAATCGCAATCCCTCCAACATGCTCGTACTAATCCCAATCCCTCCAACATGCTCGTACTAATCCCAATCCCTCCACCATGCTCGTACTAATCCCAATCCCTCCACGATGCAAGTAGTAATCCCAATCCTTCCACGATGCTCGTACTAATCCCAATCCCTCCACGATGCTCGTACCAATCCCAATCCCTCCACGATGCTCGTACCAATCCCAATCCCTCCACGATGCTCGTACCAATCCCAATCCCTCCACGATGCTCGTACCAATCCCAATCCCTCCACGATGCTCGTACCAATCCCAATCCCTCCACGATGCTCGTACCAATCCCAATCCCTCCACGATGCTCGTACCAATCCCAATCCCTCCACGATGCTCGTACTAATCCCAATCCCTCCACCATGCTCGTACTAATCCCAATCCCTCCACCATGCTCGTACTAATCCCAATCCCTCCACCATGCTCGTACTAATCCCAATCCCTCCACCATGCTCGTACTAATCCCAATCCCTCCAACATGCTCGTACTAATCCCAATCCCTCCACCATACTCGTACTAATCCCAATCCCTCCACGATGCGAGTAGTAATCCCAATCCTTCCACGATGCTCATACTAATCCCAATCCCTCCACGATGCTCGTACTAATCCCAATCCCTCCACGATGCTCGTACTAATCCCAATCCCTCCACGATGCTCGTACCAATCCCAATCCCTCCACGATGCTCGTACCAATCCCAATCCCTCCACGATGCTCGTACCAATCCCAATCCCTCCACGATGCTCGCACCAATCCAAATCCCTCCACGATGCTCGCACCAATCCAAATCCCTCCACGATGCTCGTACCAATCCCAATCCCTCCACGATGCTCGTACCAATCCCAATCCCTCCACGATGCGAGTAGTAATCCCAATCCTTCCACGATGCTCGTACCAATCCCAATCCCTCCACGATGCGAGTAGTAATCCCAATCCTTCCACGATGCTCGTACTAATCCCAATCCCTCCACGATGCTCGTACTAATCCCAATCCCTCCACGATGCTCGTACTAATCCCAATCCCTCCACGATGCTCGTACTAATCCCAATCCCTCCACGATGCTCGGACTAATCCCAATCCCTCCACGATGCTCGTACCAATCCCAATCCCTCCACGATGCTCGTACCAATCCCAATCCCTCCACGATGCTCGTACCAATCCCAATCCCTCCACGATGCTCGTACCAATCCCAATCCCTCCACGATGCTCGTACCAATCCCAATCCCTCCACGATGCGAGTAGTAATCCCAATCCTTCCACGATGCTCGTACTAATCCCAATCTCTCCACGATGCTCGTACTAATCCCAATCCCTTCACGATGCTCGTACTAATCCCAATCCCTCCAAGATGCTAGTACCAATCCCAATCCCTCCACGATGCTCGTACCAATCCCAATCCCTCCACGATACTCGAACCAATCCCAATGGCAATACGATACTCGTACCAATCCCAATACGATAGTCGTACCAATCCCAATCCCTCCACGATGCTAGTACCAATCCCAATCCCTCCACGATGCTAGTACGAATCCCAATCCCTCCACGATGCTCGTACCAATCCCAATCCCTCCACGATGCTCGTACCAATCCCAATCCCTCCACGATGCTCGTACCAATCCCAATCCCTCCACGATGCTCGTACCAATCCCAATCCCTCCACGATGCTCGTACCAATCCCAATCCCTCCACGATGCTCGTACCAATCCCAATCCCTCCACGATGCTCGTACCAATCCCAATCCTTCCACGATGCTCGTACCAATCCCAATCCCTCCACGATGCTCGTACCAATCCCAATCCCTCCACGATGCTCGTACCAATCCCAATCCCTCCACGATGCTCGTACCAATCCCAATCCCTCCACGATGCTCGTACTAATCCCAATCCCTCCACGATGCTCGTACTAATCCCAATCCCTCCACGATGCTCGTACCAATCCCAATCCCTCCACGATGCTCGTACCAATCCCTCGACGATGCTCGTACCAATCCCAATCCCTCCACGATGCTCGTACCAATCCCAAATCCCTACACGATGCTCGTACCAATCCCAATCCCTACACGATGCTCGTACCAATCCCAAACCCTCCACGATGCTCGTACCAATCACAATCACTCCACGATGCTCGTACCCATCACAATCCCTCCACGATGCTCGTACCAATCACAATCCCTCCACGATGCTCGTACCAATCCCAATCCCTACACGATGCTCGTACCAATCCCAATCCCGACACGATGCTCGTACCAATCCCAATCCCTCCACGACGCTCGTACCAATCACAATCCCTCGACGACGCTCGTACCAATCCCAATCCCTCCACGACGCTCGTACCAATACCAATCCCTCCACGACGCTCGTACCAATCCCAATCCCTCCACAAAGCTCGTACCAATCCCAATCCCTCCACGATGCTCGTACCAATCCCAATCCCTACACGATGCTCGTACCAATCCCAATCCCTCCACGATGCTCGTACCAATCCCAATCCCTACACGATGCTCGTACCAATCCCAATCCCGACACGATGCTCGTACGAATCCCAATCCCTCCACGATGCTCGTACTAATCCCAATCCCTCCACGATGCTCGTACTAATCCCAATCCCTCCACGATGCTCCATACTAATCCCAATCCCTCCACGATGCTCGTACTAATCCCAATCCCTCCACGATGCTCGTACTAATCCCAATCCCTCCACGATGCTCGTACTAATCCCAATCCCTACACGATGCTCGTACTAATCCCAATCCCTACACGATGCTCGTACTAATCCCAATCCCTCCACGATGCTCGTACCAATCCCAATCCCTACACGATGCTCGTACTAATCCCAACCCCTCCACGATGCTCGTACTAATCCCAAACCCTCCACGATGCTCGTACTAATCCCAATCCCTCCACGATGCTCGTACTAATCCCAATCCCTCCACGATGCTCCTACTAATCCCAATCCCTCCACGATGCTCGTACCAATCCCTCCACGATGCTCGTACCAATCCCAATCCCTACACGATGCTCGTACCAATCCCAATCCCTACACGATGCTCGTACTAATCCCAATCCCTACACGATGCTCGTACTAATCCCAATCCCTACACGATGCTCGTACTAATCCCAATCCCTACACGATGCTCGTACTAATCCCAATCCCTCCACGATGCTCGTACTAATCCCAATCCCTCCACGATGCTCGTACTAATCCCAATCCCTACACGATGCTCGTACTAATCCCAATCCCTCCACGATGCTCGTACTAATCCCAATCCCTACACGATGCTCGTAATAATCCCAATCCCTACACGATGCTCGTACTAATCCCAATCCCTCCACGATGCTCGTACTCGTACCAATCCCAATACGATACTCGTACCAATCCCAATACGATACTCGTACCAATCTCAATACGATACTCGTACCAATCCCAATACGATACTCGTACCAATCCCAATACGATACTCGTACCAATCCCAATACGATACTCGTACCAATCCCAATACGATACTCGTACCAATCCCAATACGATACTCGTACCAATCCCAATACGATACTCGTACCAATCCCAATACGATACTCGTACCAATCCCAATACGATACTCGTACCAATCCCAATAGAATACGATACTCGTACCAATCCCAATACGATACTCGTACCAATCCCAATACGATACTCGTACCAATCCCAATCCGCCCGTCTCACCATCTTTGCTTCTCGCCATCTTGTCACACAGTACAGCTTTTATCACATGCAATTGTTTGTCTAAAAAGAAGAAAAGGCAGCTGCCTCAGTCACATACTTCTCTGCTCACCGTTTGTGCAAAAAAAAGACATAAAATCGCCGGGAATAACAGGATCGAGACTAAGTTGGGACGACAAAACCCCCAAAAAAACCCAGCCGTTACGAGGAGGAAGATGGCTGCCCTCTTCCTTTCCGGAAGTAGCTGACCAATAAATAATTTTCGATAAAAAATTAATTTATAAAGAAGAAAAAGCAAAATGCATATCCAGCCAATAATTCGACTAAATATTACTCCGCTGATGTTTGTACAAAAAATAGAACTGACCAAGTTTCTGTCCCGAAACTACGATGGCTTCAAACGAGGTATTATCTATCCTGTTTGTGAAAGTCGGTGGAGTAGTGCGTGCCTGTCCGTGTTCGGCTGTCCTCTCTCTCTCCTTCAATGAAAGAATGCAACCGCCATCAGTTAACGTGGAGAATATATTTTTTATAAACTATTATATCATTTATTTGTTCGCCATAACATGGAACAAAAACACTTGCATTTAAAACAGCGCTTTTTATGATTCAACAAAGTAATTAATTCGTCATTGCAAAAAAAAAAAACAAGTTGTTATTCCGAGAAAGTGCAATTCATCTCCACCACGTGGACAGCACTTTGTTGACCAATGGGACCTGTTGAAGTTTTTCGACCAACTTACGTTCTTCAGGATATTTGGTACCGGTAACAGGTAGGCCCACTGTGACTGTATAGCAGTGTAGTGTGGTATATTATAGTTGAGTACAGCACAGTATAGTATAGTATGATATAGCATAGTACGGAATTGCCTAACGATGTATAAAGCACAGAAAGTGTATAACCATAAACACAGTGTATAGGCTACAGTGTAGCGACCCATGGGTCCCCCAAGCGAGACCTGCATCAGAATCTCCTTGCTCCAGCCGGTGACGTCACCGGCGGGGAACCACAGCGCCAGAGTGGCTGGTCACGTGACCACCAAAGCGTGCCTCGTGCGGGTATAATCAGCTACACCTGTTGATCACGTGACCACCGATGAGAGGCGTGGCTTTCGGTTTCGGTTTCTGGTTGTGCTTTATAAGGCAGCCCGATAAACGAGCTTTTTAGATTTTCAGTGTTCCCGAGTTGGTTTTACGAATAAATATCTTCTCGGACGAGTTTGTGCCTTGCCATCCTTTTGTCCGTATCATGCTGGAGCCCGGACTCCTTCACTGGTGACCCCGAATTTGAACACGCAACCCCGACTGCCCCCGCACGGATGCGGGGGCTGCGAACGGACACGGCGAGCACGCCCCAGCCAGGGAATCCACCTAGGCTGGTGACGCCGGCTTCTCCCGCACGGCTTCGGGCGCAGTTTCGAACGCGGTTTCGAAATGCCGGAGTTTCGGAAACGACGACGGCCATGACTATGAGGTTCGCGCACCTACAACTACAACCGCAACTACCTCTCCGACCCTGCATCCTCGGGAGGCCCGCGAGGAACCTCGGCAGCCTCCCCCGAGGCCTTGACCAGCCCCTCGGTTGGCCCACCCGCTTTTCGCGTGCACGGCTCGAGCCTTCTCGGCACTGCACCCGCGAACTGCAACCTCGGGAGGCCCGCGAGGAACCTCGGCAGCCTCCCCCGAGGACTTGCCCGGCCCCTCGGCCGCCCCCCGTCCTGCACCCCCCGTCTGACCACCCGCCACCACACCGGACCCCACCCTGCCTGCACCCCCCGTCCGACCACCCGCCACCACACCGGACCCCCCCCCCCCCCCCCCCCCGCGACTGGCCAGGGGTCGTTTCGGTCGGGTAATCCGGACCCCCCTCAGGTTGACCTTCCTGGATCAAGTCCATTCTGGGGGGGCGTGTGTAGCGACCCATGGGTCCCCCAAGCGAGACCTGCATCAGAATCTCCTTGCTCCAGCCGGTGACGTCACCGGCGGGGAACCACGGCGCCAGAGTGGCTGGTCACGTGACCACCAAAGCGTGCCGCGCGTGCGGGTATAATCAGCTACACCTGTTGATCACGTGACCACCGAAGCACGCCTCACCTGAGAGGCGTGGCTTTCGGTTTCGGTTTCTGGTTGTGCTTTATAAGGCAGCCTGATAAACGGGCTTTTTAGAGTTTCAGTGTTCCCGAGTTGGTTTTACGAATAAATATCTTCTCGGACGAGTTTGTGCCTTGCCATCCTTTTGTCCGTATCATGCTGGAGCCCGGACTCCTTCAACAGTATCCGATCCGATGTACCATACTCTCAGGTATGGAGCGTTGTTTCTGATGAAGTTTTCAAACAGGTTCTGGCACAAGGTTTTGGTGGGAGGAGCGTTTCCAATTGCACTGACCGTCAGCCAATCATGAGCACTCCATGAGCACATCATTACCCGAGTACCATCCATAGTGAAGACCGGAAGTGCACTTTTTAAATTCAACCTTTTATGTATACACATATGACCAGGTGGGTTCAGACTATACACTTCATACAATCATTGCTGGTCCATCACTGGTCTTCAAAAATATCTGATAGCAGGTCGACATGGCCACAATTGGCCTCTGGTCTGGTCCACAGCAACATGATGGCAAGCCTGGTAGTGTTGCTCCATCTGCAGGTTTTCCTACCTGCTTTCTTACACATGCCATCTCAAAGTATCTGAGGCCACCTCCAAGCTAACCTGCTGGATTCCAAATTGTAGGGGATGCTCTTCCTGTCTCCTCTCCCCAACCCCCTCCAGGGTGCTCTTTATCTCTCTGGCACTTAGCGCTCCGGGTCCTCCTGGATACCTGAGCCCATTAATTTAGCTTGCCCTCTCAGGGCCCACAGCCTACTCTGGGCCGGTGTGCTCCCAGTGCCCGGGGTGCCCTTCACAACCATATTAGTCAGGTTCACTATGTCAATAAATTATATTTCGCTCAAAATCATGGTAGATTAGCAAACCTATACATTTTTGGAAAGATTATAGCATAAGGAAACTAAAAATCAATGTTTACATTTGGAGAGATACCTGTATGGCGGCCATTTTGGATTTTCAAAATGGCCACTGTAAAATACATATTTTGTTCTATTTCTGCCTCTAATTACCCTAAAAACTTTTAAAAATATACTAAACCTATATTTTCAGGGACAAGGAATCCAATGAAAGTATCAAATTAGTGCTATGGGGAATGGTAAGACACGAATCAAAGGTTTTGAATTGCAAAATACTGTCTTTATATTCGCGATAAGTTGCATAATCAAATACTGTACATGTTATCATTTTGTACAGGCAGTTAATAACATCAAAATGTGTCACAATAATTAATATCACCAAACATACACAGGCAGTCAGCAAAATCATATATACACATGCAGTCAGTATAACTTCACATCTACACAGGCAGTCAATGACAAAATATACACAGGCAGTCAATGGCATCAAACATACACGATTACAGAATATGCCATTTAGAATTCGTCATCACTGTCCTGTGTGTCGTATCCGACAATATAGTCCGCATCGTTTTCACAGTCCGTTCCACACAAGCAAAGGTCGTTCAAATATTGATTGGCAAATCGAATTGGTCGATCGAATCGAATTCGATGAATCGAATCGAATCGAATCGATCGAATTGGTCGAATGGTCGATCGAAGCGATTGGTCGAATGGTCGAATTGGTCGAATGGAATTGGTCGAATTGGTCGAATCGAATTGGTCGGAATTGGCAAATGTAAACATTGATTTTCAGATTTTCCATGTAATAACGTTTCCAAAAATGTATAGGTTTGCTAATCTACCATGATTTTGAACGAAAAAACATAGTGAACCTGACTATATGCTACTCCCAGCCCAGCAATTCATTTCTTCACCCTGCAAAACACAAATTTCTACACACAACACCAACCGCGCAATGACTTCCATTAAAATTTTGCTGGATGATCCCACTAGCTAATTCTCCCAGACATTCCTTAAACTACGCACATTCCTTTTAACTCTACGTTACTTACCTCTTTAAGTTCCCTGCTTAGTCTCACCCATCTCTAATCTACTATGTCCCAAATACTCCCATTTAATTACAATTCACCTGAGCCCCGAGGTGGGCAACTATTTATAGCTCTCATGTGGGCAGGCATATAAGTATTCTAGTGCTCCTGGGCCACCATGGGCACAAATCGCCTCCTTCTATACCTGAGTGAGCCCCTCCGCCCCCCCCCCCACCCCCCCCCCCCCGTAGCCGCTGGGGTCCTCTGTACCACTCTCACCATTACTAGTGTCGGAATGATCCACGAGCGCGTCTCGTTGCCCCTATATGCCCTGTCAAGGTGGAGTGAGTTCTGGACATCTACCCTTTCCCCTCCGGGGATTGAAGAACCAGATCTTCATCCCCAGAGTGTGTACTTAGTCACCTGGCTCTGGTGGTTGTACCTGCACTTCATCTTTACGCCTGTTAGATGAAGGTGGTGGCATGCGAAGGCATAGACTCGTTCCTTGCCTTCCTCCAAGTGACGTGCAGCTCACCTCCAAGTGACGACACCCAGTCCTTACCCCGATGGCCTATCAGAGTGATCAGGCATGAGACTGTATAACAGATCGACGGGAGTTCATAATCCCAGTCCATACATGAGCAGCGCTGGGCTGCTTGCGGTAGCTCTGTGTTGACCTGTCCGGTAGACCATCAGCAAATACGGGAGTCGTCCCAATCATCCTGACGAGTGGTTGTGAGCAAGGCCAGTTATTGCATTAAAGTCTTGTTAAACTTTCAAAAACCATCCCATCAGATTGAGGTCTTAAAGGCGTTGTCTGTGTTTTCCTAATTGACAAGAGACTGCACACTTCTTTTAGCAATTGACTTTCAAAATTTTTTCCCTTGTCTATGTGCAGCTCTTCCAGAATCTTCAACAAACACCTGTGCCACAACCATGGTCGGGAAGTGCATAGGCCTCCAGCCGCTTGGTAAAATAGTCTGTAACCATGAGGATGTATTTGTTGCCTGGTGGGTGCGGGGTAGTAGACCTAGGATGTCCATAGCAACCTGCTCAAGTGGGGCCCACACCAAGTGTAATTGTAGCGGTGCCCTCATCCTCCATGTTGGTCCCTTTTTAACAGTACAGGTGCAGCATGTTCGACACCCAGTCCTGTATATCGCGCTCCATATTAACCCAATATAACCTCCGGTGGACCGAGATGTTGTCTTTGTCCTACCCAAATATCCGTCTGGATGCATACAGTACACCTGTTGTAAAAATGTGGTTTTGATTTGGTCTGGGACTATTACCAGCTAGGAAGTTTTTTCAGAGGGAATGTTTACCCACTTGCAACACAAGATGTGATGTTTCAATTCCAGGGTTTTCTACTTACCTGGACCCACTCATACACCGATCCCAGCATGGGATCCTCCTGATTCCCTCTCCTCATGCCTCATGCAGAATTTACAGGCATTTACATTTTATTCCATGTAAGGGCATTGAGAGAGTGCATCGGCATTCCCATGAGCCACATTAAAATTGTACTGCTGCAATTTCTGAAACCACTGTGCAATCTGGCCCTCAGATTCCTTGAACCATTGCATGGAAGAATGGTCTGTTCTAAACAAATATTCCTACCGGTACATGTACGGGCGGAAATGGTTCATGGCAGACAGCATAGCCTCCTTGTGATTGAAGCAAAAATTTCGTTCAGGCATACTCATGGCCTGACTGTAATACGCGATCACTCTCTCCCATCCTCCCTATGCCTGAGACAAAACTGCTTCCAATCCTTCCTGGCTCACATCCGTGTCCAGGGTAAAGGTCCCGTCATCGGTGGGGTAGGAAGGCGAAGGGTACGGGAGCAGAAACAGCAGAGCATGAAAGTTATAAGGCAGCCAGGAAGGCTGCAAAGAAAGAGGTAGCAAAGGCGCAGGAGGCATGTAGGAAAATGTTCAGAGAACACTTGGATTCGGAAGAGGGTCAGAAAGCAGTATTCAGGATTGCAAAGCAGATAGCGAAAGAGAGGTGTGATGTGATGGGGGTGAGTTGCTTGAAGAATGAAGTGGGACAAATCGTTGTCGACCCAGATGGAATTAAGGGAAGATGGAAAATATATATGGAAATGCTGTTGAATACAGAGAATGAATGGGATGGCAACATAGAGAGTAACCCAGTTTTAGGACCGGCAGAGAAGATAACTGAGAAGGAAGTTGAGGAAGCGATAAAAGCAATGAAGGGTAGAAAAGCAGGAGGGCCGACGGGAGTTGTGGGAGATATGTTTAAGGCAGCAGGAAGTTGGGGTGTGAAGAGAATGACAGAGATCTGTAATCTGGTGGTGAAAGAAGGCCGCATTCCAGTGGATTGGGAACTGAGTACCCTTGTCCCTCTATACAAGGGGAAAGGTGACCTTCTGGAGTGTGGCTCGTACCGAGCGATAAAGTTATTGGAGCATGGAATGAAGGTATTGGAAAGGGTGTTGGAGAGGAGGATAAGGAAGAAAGTGAAGATCGACGAAATGCAGTTTGGATTTATGCCAGGAAGAGGAACAACAGACACGCTTTTCATTGTGAGGCAGTTGCAGGAGAAGTACATGGAGAAGAGGAAGAAGTTGTTTCTTGGGTTTGTTGATCTGGAGAAAGCATTCGATAGGGTTCCACGCAAAGTATTGACATGGGCATTGAGGAAGTTAGGAATGGAGGAATGGTTGATCAGAGTAGTGATGGCAATGTACAAAAGAGCGCGCACAGCTGTAAGGACGAAGGACGGGAACAGTGGTGAGTTTTAGGTGAAGGTGGGAGTGCATCAGGGGTCGGTACTAAGTCCACTACTATTTGTAGCTGTGATGGAGGTGCTGGCTCAGAATGTAAAGGAGGGTTTACCGTGAGAGTTGTTGTATGCAGATGATCTGGTGTTGATTGCGGAAAGTATGGATGGACTGAAGGAAAAGATGAACAAGTGGAAGGAATGTATGGAGACAAAAGGTCTGAAGGTGAATATCGGAAAGACGAAGGTGATGGCAAGTGGTAAAGCATGTGGTGAGGTGGAAAGAACTGGGAAGTGGCCCTGTGCTGTGTGTAGGAAGGGTGTCGGAGTGAACTCCATTCAATGTACAATGTGCGCTGAGTGGGTTCATCAAAAATGTAGTGGTCTGAGAGGGTCATTAACCAGCGTGGCAGCTACATTCAAATGTAAGGTGTGCACAGAGGGAGCTGCAGATGGAGGAAATGTTGAGTTGGATCTTGGAGATGGCATGAAGCTGGAAGGTGTGAAAACATTTTGCTACCTCGGAGACATGCTGAATGGAGAAGGTGGATCAGACTCGGCAACGGTTGCTCGAGTGAGATGTGCATGGAAGAAGTTTTCGGGAACTGAGTGGCGTGCTGATGATGAGGGGAGTGTCGATGAAGCTGAAGGGAAAGGTGTATGCTGCATGTGTGAGAAGTGTTATGATTTATGGGAGCGAGACATGGGTAATGAACGTAGAGCAGCAACGAAGGTTGGAAAGGGTGGATATGCGAATGGTTCGACGGATGTGCGGAGTATCGTTGAGAGAGAGGAAGACAAATGATGAATTGCGAAAGATGATGGGAATAGATCCTGTGATTGATGCTGTGAAGAGGAACAAGTTGAGATGGTTTGGTCATGTGTTGAGGAAGGATGAAAGTGACTGGTTGAGAAGAGTGATGGAAATGAATGTAGAAGGAAGTAGAGGACGGGGAAGACCGAGAAAGACTTGGCTAAAGATGGTGGAAGAAGAAATGCGGGCAAGGGGTTAACAAGGAGAGATGCAGAAAATAGGGCAAAATGGAGAAGATCGTCATGGGGACCGCAAGGATAACCCCCGCTCTCGTAGGGAAAATGGCCTTTAAAATGCATGTTGTTGTTGTTGTATCGGTGGGGTAAGCTAAAACAGGTGCAGAGGTCAAACACCTCTTCAATTTGAGGAAGCCATCGTTGCACTCCTGTGTCCAATCAAACCTCGTCTCCTTCTCCATAGTCGGTGATGGACTTGGCTATTTCTGCAAGTTTTGCCACACAGTGCTGATAGGAGTAGAGTTCCAAAAATCCCTGCACCTCTGATGTTCGGTGGCCCAGCTGGTCTGGGTGAACTGGGCAGAGCTAGTGGTCCAGGGTGCCGGGGTCTATCACTGCATGTGGCTCAACAGTCCCGTGACAGGTGACCCAACCCGTCACAATTACAACACCTCACTGGGTGAGGTGTATTCTTCCGAAATTCCAAATTGCCCCCTCCCCATAAGTAGGAATTTGGCCATTCCCCAATGACATCACTGGAACCACCTGCCATGGCCCTGATCTTGCCAACTGTTGGTCTACCATCGCTTGGGGGTGAGCGCTCTGGTCTTCTTCTACATGGTTCGTGCCTGCTTGTCTTCTGGTTTGTGTGCCTGCTCCCTCATTCATGGCTCCTGCTTGCTGCACCGTGTTTCCTGTCTGAACCTACAGTGCATTCAGAAAGTATTCAGACCCCTTCACTTTTTTCACATTTTATGTTGCAGCCTTATGCTGAAATCGTTTAAATTCATTTTTTCCCTCATCCATCTACACTCAATACCCCATAATGACAAAGAGAAAACAGGATTTTAGAAAGTTTTGCAGATTTATTAAAAAGAAAAAAACTGAAATATCGCATTGACATAAGTATTCATACCCTTAGCTATGACACTTGAAATTTAGCTCAGGTGCTTCCCATTTCTCTTGATCATCTTTGAGATGTTTCAACACCTTGATTGGAGTCCACCTGTGGTAAATTCAATTGATTGGACATGATTTGGAAAGGCACACACCTGTCTATATAAGGTCTCACAGCTGACAATGCATATCAGAGCAAAAACCAAGCCATGAGGTCGAAGGAACTGCCTGCAGAGCTCAGAGACAGGATTGTGTCGAGGCACAGATCTGGGGAAGCCTACAAAAACTTTCTGCTGCATTGAAGGTTCCCAAGAGCACAGTGGCCTTCATAATTCTTAAATCGAAGAAGTTTGGAACAACCAGGACTCTTCCTCGAGCTGGCCGCCCGGCCAAACTGAGCAATCGGGGGAGAAGGGCCTTGGTAAGAGAGGTGACCAAGAACCCAATGGTCACTGGCTGAGCTCCAGAGATCCTGTGTGGAGGGGAGAAACTTCCAGAAGGACAACCATCACTGCTACACTCAACCGATTTGGGCGTTTTGACAGAGTGGCCAGAAGGAAGCCTCTCCTCAGTGAAAGACACATGAAAGCCTGCCTGGAGTTTGCAAAAAAGCACCTAAAGGACTCTCAGACTGTGAGAAACAAGATTCTGTGGTCTGATGAAACCAAGATTGAACTGTTTGGCTTCCGTCTGGCCTGTTTGGCTTTCGGATGGACAATCCAAAAACATAATGCCTCCACCAACCTAATCAACGGAAGCATAAAAACCAGCAATCCAGTAACATTTTCGATTAAATGTGAATTGCCTTTTCCATCCATGTTAAACTACCATCCATCATGCATATAACAAACAGAGTTGAATACAAAATCGCATTATTATCTTGTGCAGATATGTTTTTGCCATTATATTTAGGCACATAAGGCAGACTTTACTACAAATAAAAAAAGATCAAATCGTACATACTCACTTCTGAAAATATTTATTCGGAGCCAATGATGGTGCCAGATATATCAAGCACAAAAACACAACAACTAATGCATTAGGAAGCCACATTCACAGTTCCTGCAGAGAGCGCACACACAAAGCATGGTCAACCAAAACAATAGGTATATTTGTACATCATCATGTGGAGGAAAAAAATAAGATAGCATGAGGGGAATTTTAAAAGGGTAACAAGGGTAAACAAATTAAACAGAAATTATGAGAAAAAGAAAAAAAAAAGTGGGAAGGAGGGGAGTTGAGGGAAAAAGTGAAAAGGCAAATCGACCTGTGATCGAAGGTTAACATTTTCCTTTTATGCAATTTTTTAAAATGTGAAGCGAATTAATGTGAAAAATATTCTGGCTTTGTGGTTGTCTTTACAAGTAGAATTTTTTAAAACTTATTGTGGGAAATATTTGAAGGCAAAAATTTACATCACTTGTTTTACAGTCCTCTGCAAACACATTACAGGTAATTAAATTGAAGGCGCATGAGAATGGAACACTTCAATGGGAAGAAATCAAACAAAATGGTGACGAAATAATCGAGACAGCTCAGCTCAGGAAATGGTACATGGTAAACAACATGCTGGCACTATAAAAAAAAAAAAAAAAAAAAAAAAAAAAACGCTGACAATTTAAAAGGAGATACAGAAGAGAGGTAAATAATATACCTTTTGCAGCAACAGCGATTCAGATGGAGTTAACGTGGACATGTTTATTCTTAACTTGCCATTTGTCATGCCTCGTGTATATTCTACTGCAATAAAAATTGATTCTGAAAATAAAGATTGTTAGGGGAAAAATGAAGTTTGTTGAAGGAAAAAACACTGTTCAGCAAAAAAAGCAATATTTACCATTAAGGATGAATGTTATGCAAACAATTTATTGTGAAAAAGCATCTTAAAAATATAGAATTAAGGAAGAAAAATAACAAAATGTCGCATACATAAATTCTGATTAACAAGGGAAAGCAAAAGGCTGGTGGATGATAGCTGAGGACAACAGAGTAATCTATGGGTTGAGAGGTAAGGCTAATCGAAGAATTGGGGAAAATTATCACGCTCAAGAACTGTCTGAAGGAACATGCTCTTCAAAGCCTTCGCTCTCACGCACAAGGGCTCTTTCAAGTATGACGCGACCTTCCTTGTATCGCTGGTTATCCTCAGTGGCAAACTCATACATCCATCCAAGCTTGCTCGTGCAGTTCTTACAGCTCACATCTCGAACCATGTGCCGACCAGTCAGCATGACACGGTCCTGGACTTCACTGAATGACAGGTTCACAACCTGTTAACATTTGTAGGGAAAAAGGTGGGTGGGAATGGAATCAAGAATTCAAAAATTAAAAGAGGTGGAGTAACTGCCAAACTTAATAAAGTAAAAAAAAAAACATTAAAAAATTTGTTAAACCAGATTCAACTCACAAAGTAACACTTGTTTTAAAAAAAATGGTTTGCACTTTGCCAAGCTCGGAAACTTGAAAATAAATAACAACAAGAACGGCATTTGGTAGAGCGCATACCTCCAACAGGTTGAACAGTTCATGTTTGGTATCCCACTGAAAGGCCGGATCTGGATTCTGACCTGAACCTAAATATAATCAGTTCGTCCTTGCACACACCGAAGGAGTTGGAAACTTTCTCGTGTTATTATTAGGTTTTGTTTTTATTATTAGTTTTTATTATTATTAGGTTATTATTAGGAATACCTTTTGTTTTTCCTTGAGTTTTGCTTATTATTATTTTTCCAACCTATTTTTGACCTTTAAAAACTTTAAAATCAATGTTCTCAGCAACCGTTGGTCCGATTGACACAAAATTTCAACCAAGTGATTGGCTAGACATGTAGAATTTTTTTACTGCTAATTATGACGTCATAGGTCACGTGGTATGGGCACCATCTTGGAAAACACCTTCAACCTTGCCCTTCTCTATCTCCAAAACGGTTCAATGGACAAAATTGAGTCATGGCTCATTCTAAAGAACTCTGCAATGGGACCAAAAAACATGTTTATTTACGATATTAGAAGTGCTAAAGTTACGAAGTTAGAATTCGACAAATAGACCCCTTGATGCCACAAATATGATTTTTTTTTTTTTACATGACCTGAGTGAAAAAAAATTCAGAATGCATAAAATTTTGACGTCATACTTCACGCTGCGGCCGCCATATTGTTTTTCGTGAAAAACAGTAAAACCCCTTTTTCTCCGCAACGGCCAAACAGATCGAGCCCAAACTTTGCATGCAGAATCGCATGCCTATGATGAACAAAAAATTACCCGATGACGACGTCGTACGTCGCATCGTTTAGGAGTTATGATGTTTATAAGCATAAACCTTAAATCCTATATCCTCCCTAATATTTGAAGATTATAGAGTTGAAACTATACACAAACGTTCCCCATGTTGGGATGTTAAACCGTTACTTGGGAAGTTTCAATAAGTCTCATGGTTTGGCCACAATAAATAATTGAACGAAAATCTTTAAAAGGTTCTATCTCTTGAACCGCTGCATTGATCAACTTGAAATTTTAATGTAATGTAGCTCTCATCAAAGGGAATAAGTGTTTAAAATGTCAACATGATTGGATGTACGGTCTGGAAGCTTGAAGTCGTTATTGTTGAAAGAAGAAGAAGAAACGCAACACTTTTTTCTCAGGCCATGTAACTGATTGGCTTCCTGCATCGCAGCTTCACATACCCTTAATGATTTCGAGAGATAAGAACACGAGGAGAAGAATAAGGTAAGTTGGAAGTATGTGGGATTTGTTGTTTTGAAGTTATCGTCGAATAAAGAAATTGCGCTTTTGCTGAGGGCCGTGCCTTAATTTTCACTTGGCGCGATTCGTGCAGGCGGCCCGTACGGGCTCATTTCAATTCGGAATTAAATTCGGCTTTCGGATTTGGTAGTCGCTAAGGTAGTTGAATACTCAAACACCACAAACCTGGTGCAAATCGGATAAAATTTGACCCGAGTTACCACAGGTCGCGAGGGGGAATCATATAATACTGTACACTTGGCGCGATTCATGCAGGCGGCCCGTACAGGCTCATTTCAAGTCAGAATTAAATTCGGCTTTTGGATTTGGTAGTTGCTAAGGTAATTGAATACTCGACCACCGCAAACCCAGCGAAAATCGGATAAAATATAGTTGAGTAAAATATAGTATAAAATATAGGAATTAATTAATCAACACACTACACGACGTGCAGGCTGCGCATGGAGCGACCTCACGGGCTCATTTCAACCTCAAATTAAATTCTGATTTCAGATTTGGCAGTCGCTGGGGTATACTCACACTCGACCAAAACAAATTTGGCAAAATTCCGACTATTTTTGACGAAAATATGACACTCGCATTTTATATGGAAAACCCCAAGTAAGCATGTGTGGATGTGTGTGTGTGTGGATGTGTGTGTGTATGTTTCTGTGTGTATGTGTGTGTGTGTATGTGTGTATGTGGATGTGGATGTGTGTGTGTGTGGATGTGTGTGTGTGTGGATGTGCGTGTGTGGATGTGCGTGTGTGGATGTGCGTGTGTGGATGTGCGTGTGTGGATGTGTGTGTGTGGATGTGTGTGTGTGGATGTGTATAGGCTGTATGAAGCGGGGTTGTATCAATTCAAGTCCGATGAAAGCGGGGTTGTATCAAACCAAGGTTTTATCAAAGTGTGGTTGTATTAACGTGTGTTCAATGAAAGGGGGTTGTATCAGAGCGGGGTTGCATCAAAGCAGGGTTGCATCAAAGCTGGGGGGGGGGGGGGGGGTATCAAAGCAGGCGGGGTTGCATCAAAGCGGGGGGGGGGGGGGGTATCAAAGCGGGCGAGGTTGCATCAAAGCGGGCGGGGTTGCATCAAAGCAGGCAGGGTTGCATCAAAGCGGGCAGGGTTGCATCAAAGCGGGCAGGGTTGCATCAAAGCGGGCGGGGTTGCATCAAAGCGGGCGGGGTTGCATCAAAGCGGGCGGGGTTGCATCAAAGCGGGCGGGGTTGCATCAAAGCGGGCGGGGTTGCATCAAAGCGGGCGGGGTTGCATCAAAGCGGGCGGGGTTGCATCAAAGCGGGCGGGGTTGCATCAAAGCGGGCGGGGTTGCATCAAAGCGGGCGGGTTGCATCAAAGCGGGCGGGGTTGCATCAAAGCGGGCGGGGTTGCATCAAAGCGGGCGGGGTTGCATCAAAGCGGGCGGGGTTGCATCAAAGCGGGCGGGGTTGCATCAAAGCGGGCGGGGTTGCATCAAAGCGGGCGGGGTTGCATCAAAGCGGGCGGGGTTGCATCAAAGCGGGCGGGGTTGCATCAAAGCGGGCGGGGTTGCATCAAAGCGGGCGGGGTTGCATCAAAGCGGGCGGGGTTGCATCAAAGCGGGCGGGGTTGCATCAAAGCGGGCGGGGTTGCATCAAAGCGGGCGGGGTTGCATCAAAGCGGGCGGGGTTGCATCAAAGCGGGCGGGGTTGCATCAAAGCGGGCGGGGTTGCATCAAAGTGGGTGGGGGGGGGGGGTGAGTGGGAGAGGTATAAAACATAGACACTGCTAGCACTTTCAGGAAAGAAGTTGGTATTTCAAAAAAGTGAATTAACGGGGGTAGAAA
Source organism: Myxine glutinosa (assembly GCF_964187855.1). Lineage (NCBI taxonomy): Eukaryota > Metazoa > Chordata > Myxini > Myxiniformes > Myxinidae > Myxine > Myxine glutinosa. The sequence goes on along the minus strand of NC_136272.1, from coordinate 34,770,848 downwards.
TGATCAAGGTTTTGGATGGGGGAAGATAAGAGATGGTGGTGAACAGCTGTTTTAAAGACCTGGAGGGAGGAGTGGGATTGAAGAGAGTGAGGGAGTTTGTTCCAGAGGTGGGAGTAAAGAGGAATGAGAGAGTGAAGGTAAGCAGAGAGTCTTGATTTTGACAATTTCACCAGAAGAGTGTTGCTGGCAGATCTCGTGCGACCTGTAGGAATATTTGGGAGACACAGCACAGATTTGGGGGACAGAGCTCTTTGGGGTAGCTAGGCCGGTGGTGAAATTGCCAAAATCAAGACTCTCTGCTTACCTTCACTCTCTCATTCCTCTTTGGGGGAGCTAGGCTGGATAGGATTAGGAAGACAGAAAGACCACCTACCTGCCTGCAGTGAGTGAGTGAAAGGCCCTCACAATCAGCTTCATTGCGGGAGATTCCAATGATTCTGAAAGCTTTGATTTCAACAGCGTGAAGCCGAGCTTGGTGTGAGGTAGGAGCACCAGCCCAGAGGGGAGCACAGTATTCCATTGAGCTGCGGATGAAAGCCTTGTATGTGGTGAGGAGCTCAGGTGTGCCAAGGAAGGACTTCACACGACGGAGGATGCCCAGTCGGCGACTGGCTTTGGAGGCCAGCTTGGAAATGTGGTTTTCCCAGGAAAGATCATGGCAGATAGTGAGACCCAAAAGCTTGAGTGACAGAACTTCTTGGAGAGGTTTGTTGAGAAAGTAGATGGGAGGGTTGTCCAGTCGGTCTTTTTGGAGAGACATAGTAAAAGTGAGAGATTTGTCAGGATTGAAAGACATGTTCCACCAGTCTGTGATTTTGTCCAGGTCTGCAGCGATTGAAGAGGCTGCAGACTGCCGATCTGAGGGATGAGGCATGGAGCGGCAGAGAGTAGAGTCATCAGCAAAGAGATAGAGAGGATTTTCCAGAGAGTCAGAGAGATCATTGATGAAGACCAAAAAAAGCACAGGGCCCAGAACACTGCCTTGGGGAACTCCAGCCTTAACAGGAAGGGGAGATGAGAGAAATCCATTCAGGGCCACACGTTGACTACGACCAGAGAGGAAGTCCACCAGCCATGCGTGGAGATTTCCATGGATACCATAGGAGGAGAGTTTGGTGAGCAGAGCGGGGTGCCAGACCGTATTGAAGGCATGTGATATGTCAAGGGAGACAGCTCTGATTTCCTGTTTGGCATTGAGAAAGCAGAAGCAGCATGTCCAGAGTAGAATGACCTGGTTTGAAACCAAATTGATGATCAGATATCAATCCATTGGAGAAGACGAAGGATTTGATATCCAAAGCAATGATGGATTCCATGACTTTGCTGATAATTGGGAGCAGGCCGATTGGTCTGTAGTTGCAGGGATCCGTTCTATTTATTATTATCTAGTGTTATAAACTATAAACATAGTTCTAGTTATTATTATCATTGGGCTGACAGCATGGCCTAGAGGTACGCACACTCGCCTCTCAGCTGTCTCGCTTGGGTTTGAATCCCAACACAACTATAAACTCTCATTCCGGTGCTTCACAGGCAGAAAGATTTAGCAATGTGTGTGTCGTCCTTCGGATGTACGTTAAACGGGCATCCCATCCCCCAGCATGAGTTGGTGGACATTAAAGATACCACAGCTTCCTTTGCGAAGAGTAGGCGACCTATCTCCGGCACCCTCAACAAATTCCAAATTCCTGTCCTAACCATTATCGGTCATTGAATCAGCAACACAGCTGCACCCTCAGCCAATGATGCTGCCCCATAGACTTGTGCTGCATACGAAAGAACATGAACAATTAACAACACAGAAATACGCAAAGATATGGAAAGGGATGTTTTTGTTGTTTTTTTGCTCTTCAAATTGAAGATATGGGTCTCTGCCGCCACGGCAAGGCCTGACCAACACTGAAAAAAAGCTTTGCTTAATAATGTTGCCGTGACCAGTAACACAAAAATGTGTATATCAATGGTGAAGATGCATATAAAATGTCATCTGATGAGCTGACACAGCAGGTTTGACATTGTGAAGATATGAAAATTAGGAAGTTTTGCTTTTATGCCTCTGCTAATGACCTTGTTGAAGAGGAAGGCCCTTCCTGTGGCTCCAGTGAAGCGAGTGGAGATAAGTTCTGCTCGGTTAGTGAGGATGGTGTCACAGTTGGCACATGAGAAGAGCCGTGTGCCACCGATGTGGTCCAGAAATATGCGACCCATTGCGCCGTCACACGCTGAGGAATATTGGGGTAAGGTTATAGGGATTAATGAGTACCAGATCATATATACAAATGCGTAAATGCATAATCAGTGAAACCAACATCTTAAAAGTGATTTGCTTGCAGCAAAAGATGGCAAGGACAGTATTACAGAGGAATTACTAATAGCTGAGCGAATGTATCTCAGATATGAGGAAGTGCTTTTAAAACAGTGAGGAGTAGAGAAAGCAAATAAACAGCTCGGAAATCTAAGAAAGGTTAAAGCTCCAGGGCTAGATAATATGCATGGATTGAGTGCAATGAGGGTGGTGGCAGAGCAGGTAAGTGTGATCTTAACCAATATGTTTAAGAATCTTAAAATCAGGACAGGTACCGGACGATTGGAGAGTGGCGAGTGAAACGGTTATTTAAAAAAGCATCGAGAGAAGAATTGGGGAACTATAGACCTATTCGTTTAGCATCAGTTGTGGGGAATATGCTGTAAACGTTATTTCGAGAAACAATTGATCTGATGGGGAAACATTTGAATACACTCAAACTAATTACTTTTAACCCCAACACAGTCAACATGGATTTACTAAAGGGAGATCATGTTTAACAAATGTATTGGAGTTATATGAAAAAGTTTCTGATTGGATGTATGAGGGTAGGGAGGGCAGTGGATGTAGTACGCCACCGGTCAAAAGTTTTAGAACGCCTCAATTTTTCCAGTTTTTATTAAAATTTACGCAGTTTAATGTCCAGTGAATAACCTGAAATGGTACAAAGGTAAGCAGTAAACTGCTCAAGGTTAACGTTTCGGTCAGCAAAAACGGGAAAATAATGTAAATTGCACAGTTATATTGTAAAAAAAAAGGCCTTCTTCAGGGAACAAGTAATGGGTTAACAACTTACAGCTGTTCTGCAGCAATGTAAGTAAATTAAGCCTTGAAAGTTGATGCAAACAATTCCTACAGGTTTCCCAACCTCTGCTGATTACTTGATTACAAACCCACAGTCTGTATGAAAGCAGTATTGGAACAGACTGTTATTACACCCTCTGAAGCATTATTTGGACAATATTGCACTGCAGGAAGTAGTACATTGGAAACTGGAGGAAACCGACAGGAAGAGGTCTGGCAGACCCAAAGCCACAACAGAATCAGAAGACAAGTTTCTGAGAGTCAACAGCTTGGGTGATAGGCGGCTCACAGGACAACAGCTTCAAGCACAGCTTAACACTGGTCGAAGTAAGCAAGTCTGAGTTTCAACTGTGAAGAGAAGACTTCGAGCTGCAGGTTTGACAGGTCGAGTGGCAGGAAGAAAGCCATTGGTAAGATGGCAAAATAAGAAAAAGAGGCTTGCCTGGGCCATGAAGCACCGCCAGTGGACTTCTGAAGACTGTAAGAAGGTCTTATGGACCGATGAATCAAAATTTGAAATCTTTGGTTCATCACGCAGGGTTTTTGTACACCGTCGAGTAGGTGACAGGATGGTTCCTCAGTGTGTGACACCAACTGTCAAACATGGAGGAGGAAGCGTGTTGCACACAAAGTGCAACACATTTGTGGGAACTTCTGCAACAGTGTTGGGAAGAACTTCCCGAACAATATTTGATTTCCATTGTAGAAAGAATGCCACGAGTGTGTTCGGCAGTTATATCTGCAAAAGGTGGCTACTTTGCGGAGTCAAAAATTTAAATTACATTTTGTTCAACAAAATGATTCTCTGATTTCTTTTTTATCTCCAATTGTTTATTTGTTATGTGCTTAATTTCAGAATACATCGAGACATTAAACTGCGTAAATTTCAATAAAAACTGGAAAAATTGAAGTGTTCTAAAACTTTTGACCGGAAGTGTACATCTTGACTTTCAGAAGGCATTTGGTAAGGCACCACACATGATGTTGTTAGCAAGGTGAGAGCTGACAGGAAGCAAAGAGTGGCTGTGAATGGGACGATGTCAGGCTGGGAGGTTGTAAGTTGTTGGGTAATAGGAAGGTCATCCTCAAAGATCAGTTCTAGGACTTGTTATTCACAATTTAAATCAATGAATGGAAAGTGGAGTTAAGAGTTGCCTTTCCAAATTTGTAGGTCACATGATGCTTTGAGGTAAGGCAACAGCAGAAAGAGAGAGAGGGAGGGGGAGGGGGAGGTGATCCGTTTCAGGAAAGTCAAGATGCTTTCATAAATTGGACAAAAGATTCAAATAAGCAGTTTAACTTATAAATGTATAAGGTGTATGAATGAATGAATGAATGATCGTTTTAAGGCCATTTTCCCCGCTATAGCAGGGGTTAGCCTTGCAGGCCCCATGACAATCATGGTTCCCTGTTTGAGGCAATGTTTTTATGGCCGGATGCCCTTCCTGACGCCAACCCTTGGTCACGCTCTTACGATGCGCAGGGATACGGTGTACCTATTCTAAATCGGGGTACACACAGTGATCATTCATCCCAGCAAGCTGGTACTCAAATTTGCCGACCTCGGAAGGATGACAGGCTGAGTCAACCCCCTGGCGTTAATTCAGCGATCGACCGGGATTCGAACCGAGGATCCTAGGATCCCAAGCTGGCACCCTAACCGCTAGGCCAACACCAGGTATGAATAATGTAAAAAAGAGTGTGTTACACAGAAGGATCTATTGTTGATAATAGATACATGGGGTAAGCAGACTGCACAGTGCTTGGCAGATACAGGTAAAGCTAACAGGGTTTTAGGCTGTATTTGTAGGAGGATTAACTATAAATCAAAGGAGGTAGTATTAACAATGAATGAATGAATGATCGTTTTAAGGCCATCTTTCCCCGCTAAAGCGGGGGTTAGCCTTGCGGGCCCCATGACCTCATGGTTCCCTATTTGAGGCAATGTTTTTATGGCCGGATGCCCTTCCTGACGCCAATCCTTAGTCGCCTCTTACGATGTGCAGGGATATGGTGTACCTATTCTAAATCGGGGTACACACCAGGATCATTCATCCCAGCAAGCTGATACTCAATTTGCCGACCTCGGAAGGATGACAGGCTGAGTCAACCCCTCTGGCGTTAATTCAGCGATCGACCGGGATTCAAACCCAGGATCCCAAGCCTGCACCCCAACCGCTAAGCCAACACCAGGCTTGAAAGGAGGTAGTATTAACGCTGTACAGGAATTTAGTGACGCCTCATCTAGAATATTGTGTACAGTTTTGGTCACTACATCTTTGGACGAGCATAGCTGCCATAGATAGAGAGGGTTCAGTGTAGATAGAGTGACTGGAACGATTCTCGGACTAGCTATACGAAGATATGATGAGTCCGGAAATGTAGTGCCAGCGGAAACATTAAATAGGTTTAAACTGTAACAAGGAGCTGGTCCTCTCGGTTCCCCATCTTTTGGGTCGTATGAGGAATAGATATCTGTAATATGAAAGCTAAATCTTGAATTGTTTTTGAAATATCGCATACAAATGGTTTCCATGGCAACATAATACAGCGAATCACAGCCATGATCTAATCAGGTTGAGATAATGTCATGAGGAATTCTTATCTGTAATATGAAAGCTAAATTTTGAATGTTTTTTAAAATACAGCGTACACAAGCCAAGTTATTGACATGGTTACCATGGCAACAAAATTTAGCGAATCGCAGCCATTATCTAATCAGGTTGAGATAATGTCACAAGAAGCTAAATCCTGAACCGTTTTGAAATATCACGTACGCAAAAGTACATGGTCGGACGATTGGTCGGAGCTCATTTTAATGTCTCCCATCTCCAACCTTGTCGGACGGGCAGGGGGCTATGAGGTAAATAGAAGCAATGGGGATAGAGGTACACGGACATTGGCAGAATGGGCAGATAGCTCGAGTGATGTTCTACGTGTGCCAGGATTGTGATGTGTGAGAGGCTCTTGTGAAAAGGCAAATTGCTCAGCCTAAAAACACCCTGATTAGCAGAGCAGTTAAGAGGAAGCATCGTTCATTTTTTCAGGAAAGCACCAAATTTAGCACAGATGTAATATGGACCTATACAATTGTTTTCCTGAGGGGCGCCCAAAAATTCAGAACCCCTGGTGGCCGCCATATTGAATTTCACCATGACCGCCCTCTGTGACCTATTTCCCTCAACAACTTCTATACTATGAGTTGTCTTGGTCTTGTATTGTGGTCTTGGCAATAGCACACTACTTTACCTACCAGTCACACGGTGTGGAGGAACTCTGGATTGCCATTGGCACTGGTAAAAGCTACCGCTACCTTGCCATCCATAAGATTGCCACCGGCCTTGGCCGCAGGAAATCCGAGTCTTTGCCATTATTTCATGCCTTCACTGGCTGCGACAGTCATTTTTTGCCCAAATTGGGAAAAAGACAGCCTGGAGGGCTTGGTAGGCATACCCCAGCATCACGCAGACCTTTCATGCTCTCGCTTATAGGCCATATGTGGACGCTATTACTATGGAACTACAGAGCCTAGAAAGATATGTTGCCATCCTCTATGACCGGACTACCGAGATAAAGACAGTGAATGACATGCGCTGACACTTGTTCACGAAGAAGGCAAGAACAATTGATCACATTCCCCCAACAGCAGACGCCTTTGAACAACACCTAAAACGTGCATGTTTTCAGGCTAGACACGTATGGAGTCAGGCCCTTGTGCCCTACCCAGAACTTCCATCACCAGCTGATTGGGGCTGGATGAAAACAGGGACTTCTTGGACACCAATTTGGACCACAATACCACTGATACAGGAGGCATGTTCAGAGCTTACAAGCTGCCATTGTAAGTCGGCCTGTAAAGGCAACTGTAAATGCTCCAGGGCAAATCTGCCCTGCACATCACTGTGTGACTGCGATGGACAGTGCTTGTAGTACTACGCGTCTGTGCGAGAGCCTCCACCTTTCAAGTGCCCACAATATTTTAAGTTAAAACTGCAACTGTGTGTAACTTTGATTAATTAATACCATTCCATTGTTATCAGAGACCAATAAAACAATGTGTATCACTTGGAATTGAAATTTTACCTAAAATACTATGAGAGATTCAAGGAAAATGGAAACACTATGGCGGCCATCTTGAAATTAAAGATGATGGATGCCAATCTTTATGCAATTGATCCCATTGGATTCAGAGACCATGAAAACATGGGGTAAGACACTGAAACTGTGGTGTTATCGCTAATAGTATAGAAGTTATTGAGGGAAATAGGTCACAGAGGGCGGTCATGTTTAAATTCAATATGGCGGCCACCAGGGGTTCTGAATTTTTGGGTGCCCTTCAGGAAAACAATTGTATAGGTCCATACTACATCTGTGCCAAATTTGGTGCTTTCCTGAAAAAATGAACGATACGCCCTATTTTTCGGTCTTAACTGCCTAAGTAGATGATGTACCTGCACTTGCCCCCATTGTTCTCTCTGTCTCTCTTCCCCATCCAATGAAATAAAGTAAATAAACTGCTAGATTAAATTGTTGATATAAAGCAAGCATGATGATGGGCCAAATAGCATCCTCCTGCACCCACCATTAAAATACATTTCATGACATCCTAAAGCTTATCTTTGCACATTTTCAAACATTCCATGTTCCAAACCACATCAGCACAACAAAGAGCTTGCCTAGCAACGAAAGACAAAGCATGTGTGGGAATGAAACACAGTACCGCACTATACTACAGTGACAAAAGTAATTAATCGATAAAATACACCCTTTTTAGCTTTTGATTTATCTTTAAAGATGGCGAAAGGACGCAATTTTGTACGTTCTTCATGAAATGAGATTCCTGTTACTGTAAGGACCAGGGATCGTAAACAACAACTCCACATGCGACACGATCATCTATACTGTAGCATCATACTAAAATACACAATTTGGTGTCTGTCTGTCTGACGATCTTTGACCACGATACATTTGATTCTTACTTATCCAATTTCAACTAAACTTGACAGGAAGACTAAGGGTCACACACAATGGATGTTGTAGCGATTTTGTTCCTTCCCTTCCATCCCCCTACTCCCCAAGGGGGTCGTCGGTCTTGGACAAAATCCGTTATGGTGTATATTTGTGTTAAAGTAGCTTTATCGTGGACTTTTTTTTTTCAAGGCCGCTTCTAATAGCAAAAGTAATAACACTGATGATAATAGCATAATATTAATACTAGCATAATAGCATAATATTACAAAACAGTATTAATATTAACACTATCTCCTCCTTAAGGGGTTTTTTCCTCGAACAAAAGCCATGTAAATGTATATAAATAGCTTATCATGGTGTTTTGTGGGGGCACCCCAATCGGCACTAAAAATATTATAAACCACAAACACGTTTGATTACCTTTTGAAACAATTGTTCCTGCTGTTTAACACTAAACCGAAAAGGAGAAAACCCAGTGTGTTCTGTAGCCAAGCAGCTTGCTAGTGCTTGCCATTCTAGCCGTTCCTTATGAACGGCTTTGAATGGATTGCTTGCTAGAATGCTTAAACCACCTGGTAAGCGCCCTACAAGAAACTTGGTGACTGAACACACCCCCGACGTTCTTGAGGCCCGAGCCTAGACCTACTGTAATATAACAAATTTGGTAACTGAACACACCCTCGGTGTTATTGAGGGCCACGCCTAGATCTACTGAAATCTAGGAAACTTGGTAACTGAACAAACCTCTGATGTTCTTGAGGCCTGAACCTAGATGTACTGTAATCTAACAAACTTAGTAACTGAACAAACCTCTGATGTTCTTGAGGCACAGGCCTAGATCTACTGTAATCAAGGAAACCTGGTAACTGAACAAACCTGTTCTTGAGGCCCGAGCCTTGATCTAGTCAGTTAAGTAACTGAACACACCCCCGACAGTCTTGAGGCCCAAGCCTTGATCTACTGTAATCTAGGAAACTTGGTAACTGAACAAACCTGATGTTCTTGAGGCCAGAGCCTTGATCTACTGTCATTTAAGTAACTTCGTAACTGAAAACACCCCCGACGTTCTTGAGGCCCAAGCCTAGATCTACTGTAATCGAGGAAACTTGGTAACAACAAACCTGATGTTCTTGAGGCCTGAGCCTAGATCTACTGTAATCTAGGAAACTTGGTAACTGAACTAACCTGATGTTCTTGAGGCCCAAGCCTAGATCTCCTGTAATATATATAACTCCCGTCGGAACGAGTGTACTAGTATATAAAAACGAAAAACACGGTGAAGCCTCAGTCGACCCACGTGACCATATGTCTATTCATGATTTCGTACTGTTTGAACGTTCGTTCATTCGTTGTCAGTTGCGCCGTGACTCCATCTATTAATTACGTATATTGGAACATACCCTTTCGACCAATTCACGCTTTAGACCTTTTAACCACTTTATACCCTAACTACAAATTGCAACATAACCCTTAAGAACCCCTTCGACTATTTCCAGTTACACCCTTGAGACACCCAAGACCGTTTAGACTTTAGACCTTCTTGACCGAGACCTTCGAGACCCACACCACGCAAACATCCACAGTCTTCTTGCAATATACTAACTATACCTTTTTCAGCAAACAATACGCAATCTCTATCCACCTGGAGAATGAGGACTCAGTTCGTAACTTCATAAAAACACCAGTTACGGCTGTTCGCCTCATCGACGATTTAAGATGAAAAAAAAAACAATACATTATTAAACAATGTTTACGAAAATAGACACACACCGCCGATTTAAATGTACGGTACGATATGGATTCTTATTGAGTTATAGTTATATACATTCACACGAGCCAAGAAACAAAGCGCAAAACCTGGTAAACTGAGGCAATGCGCGCACGATAACAAACCTCGTCTCGTCGGCGATGCTGGGACACCGGAAGTGCTTGCCTCACAACAAATCTGACGTAATGCAAAACCCGGAACCTAATATTTGCTTTTCCTTCGTCCACGTCACACGGTGTGGGAATTCAATGTGAAAATCGATATGTGACCAAAAATAAAATCAAAGCGATCGTAAAACCTGATTAATAACGGACGAACGCTTCCGCTTGAGCCGAAATATTGTTGTTGTTTGTTTGTAGTGCCCCACATCAGAGAGGGCGACTGTGGTCACAACCTGCAACAGACACAAAATATATATTTCCCCCTTTGGATCTGTCTACTCAACCCACTCATCCATGAGCAGCGGCAGGAAGGGTTATCCTCTGTGGGGTATATAGATTACAGTAGATCTTCCCTCGGCCTCAAAAACGTTTTCTCGTTTTTTTTCCTTTTTTTTCTCTTCTCTCTCTCTCTCTCTCTCTCTCTCTCTCTCTCTCTCTCTCTCTCTCTCTCTCTCTCTCTCTCTCTCTCTCTCTCTCTCTCTATATATATATATACATATATATATACCTTTCGTTCATAAAAACCTGTACGTGGTCATTTGAGTTACGCGACTTTTTCATTATGCGCAAGTGAATGGCTTTAAAATCCGGTAACAGACCAAGAGAGAAACGCACATAATATGGCGCCGTTCAAAAATTACGTAACGCTATTTTTTCGGGAGGTGTGTACGAGCTTGATTAAACCTCACTAAGAATTTAACGCTCAATCCAAACAAATCCAATGGAAGTCTGACACAACAAAGCCAGACAGTGTATAATCAGCAGAGGCCTATATAGGCCTCATGTGCTTGACCCATCAGGACACAAGATGGCGCCCATAAAATTTCATCTTGGCACTATGGTGGGTGGAGTCAAGCGACAGATGTGGGTGTGGTCTGGCAGCTGTCCGACCAATGGGTGCACATTTCAAAAAATTGACCCCCTCCCCTCCAACAAGAAGCCCAACAACTAACTACACCACAAAACTCTTCTTGACCTTGGACCTGCGACATGTCACAGGTAAGAAGACTAATAAGATACAAAAAAAGACTCGCCCATTAATTAATTGCTCTTTGTACTGACGGGTGTTGTTGGTGGGGGAGGTGTGCGGTGCAGTAGTTTTGGTGGAAACTGGTGGTGGTGGTTGGGTTGCGGTGGTGATATACAGGTATAATAGCCCTTCTGTCGGAAAAATGATGAAACTCCTGACAACGTAATGTCAAAGAATACTTGTTGAACTTTTATTTTGATTGCACATATACAGATCGAGCCGTGTACATTGATAAAAGATATTGATGATGTTTTGTAGCTTGCCCTCAATTTCGACATCTCCCAAGACATCTAAATGTCCAAAGAATGGGGTCACGTTCAATGTCATTATTAAAATATTAATTTCTAAAAACATCTTTCTATTATTTCAAGGTGTAAATGGTTTCTGCTTTCCGTCCTCTCCGGTCACTAAAAACTCTTTGTTCATGGGCAGTTTCTTTGAACCTTTGATTGTGTATTCATTTACACATGAAGCCAAGCACCCTTTACCGAATTCAAAATATGGTTTGTACCATTACAAAAAGGGGTGCATCGGGGAATCATGAATAAGAGGTGAATCGAGAAACTGATGAATTGGGTAATGCCCTGAGAAACATGAGGTGAATTGGGTTGGGTTAGGGTAACTCGGGTTAGGATTCCCTCCCGATTCAACCCGTTATCCTATTCACCCCCCTTTTTTGTAATGGTACAATCCATACTTTGATTGGAGTAAAGGCTAAAGAGTGCTAACTTCACGGACGTTTCATTTCCCTTGATTGTTCTGGTACCCCTACTAATCTATTATACACCGGGGCAACACCAGGTACTCCTGCTGGTATATTATACACAAGAGAGGGTGTGGGGTGGCACACACAAAGCAGATAACTTGGATGTTCATACTTGTTGTACCATGCCTCTCCAACAAGATCAAACACAGGGAACATTAAAATGAACTCCAACCGATCGTCCATCCATGTACTTTTGTGTACACGATATTTGAAAACACCCTGAACATTTTGCTTTCATATTGCAGATATCTATTCCTCGTGGCATCGTCTCAACATGATTCGATCACGGCTGTGATTGGCTGAATGTTGCCATAGCAACCATCTCGGTAACTTGGCTTGTGTACATGAATATTTAATAAATAAATAAAAATAAAAAAAGATTTAGGTTTCAGATATCAAATATCTATTCTTCATACCACCCAAAAGGTGGGGGCCCAAAGTATCAGCCCCTTGTTCTCAATGAAAACACAACTACATCATCCATTTTTATAGATTTGATACGAATGACCTTTTTGTTGATTTTTATTTCATCAAAATCTCAATCAAATTCCAGGTGAACTCTCAACCACAATCCAAGAAAACTTGATAATTAATCAGCAATAAGAAAGTTCCCTGCTTTCTCCAAAGGGTATCCAAACCTTTATCCACCATTAACTTCCGTTTTAAAACATGAAGAATATGCAACAATGAGCTGCCAAAAATGACTGCAAAAATTTTATACATATATATATCAAAAAGATAAAAATGGGAGTTAAATCACACCTCAAGATAAGGAGCACTCACTCAGCAAACCAAGAAACTGTGCAGGTTCCAAAAAACAAAGGAAATATAAATCTATCCGATATCTACAGAGTCATTCACGCAATCGTCTTCAGACCAATCTGCATGTGCCCAAGCTGGCATTGGAGTCGAGAACTCCCAGTCCGGGCCTTTGTAACGAAGTGCATGAAGACACATTACTAATTCCGTTGGTTTTGGGTCTGGCCTCGTCACTTGGCATTCGCTACACAAGGAATCATACGTCACAGCTTTTTGCAGTGAGGTGATCCTTGAGCTTTTGGAAGCCTCCGAAGTATTCACATCAACATCATCCACACATTCTTCGAGCTCCATCACTAACTCATCGAGACCTTGCGCTTGTTTCTTATCTTCATCAAGATCAGCTGGTTTCTGCTCAAGCAAATGTTCTTCCAAGGCTGCTTGATCATTGTTAGTTGCATTTTCCAACTTGTCCTCAAAACAATTCTCTCTTGTTTCCACACTGGCTGTTACCTCTTCTTGTTCTTCCAACTTCTTCACTTCATCTAATCCAGCACAAGAGACCTCTTTTTTACTTCTCCCTGTCTCGTCAAAATTATGAGGAGGCAGGACAATGTTCACTTTTTTATATTCTTCCTCCAGGTCTAACAACAACTTCTCGTCTGATACTAAAAAATTGCCACCACGCCCACCAGCAGCACCCCATACTGGAGAGTTGTACACAGGGTCTTGCAGCACTGGGTGCCCGAGAAACTGCAGGTGGACACGAATCTGGTGCATCCGCCCCGTCTCTGGATAGCACAGCACCACGCTTGACCTCCCGTTGGTGGACAAGCGCTTGAAGACCGTGCGACAAGACTTCCCATTAGGGTCCACTCGACAAACGCCAACCTATGGGGAAAGAAACATCATTGATGTAACCATGTAGTAAAACCGGCGGTTGCCACAACTAAATAATTTTTCATTGTGCAATCTTAGACAAGTTTGATCCTTCCCTATTCCCAACTTCAAAGATGAGGAGGGTGTCCAAACTCCCGACGATGTGGGCTCGTGAAAGGCCAAAGATTCATAGATGGGTGCGTTCTAACCAAACCTTAGTGTTGCTTTACACCAATTAGAAGGTCATATCTGAGGCTTGTCAATGCACAGGGTAAGTTTAAAATGAGGATATTTAGTATTAATCATGTTTAGGTGGATGGAAGTTTGATAGGCTGTGAGTGCCCTTATAAATATATAGCTTTTGTTTGGTTGGGGCCACAAAATAAATACCAGATGTTTGCACCTATTGGTGAAAGGAGAAGTTTGTGTGTGTGTGTGTGTGTGTGTGTGTGTGTGTGTGTGTGTGTGTGTGTGTGTGTGTGTGTGTGTGTGTGTGTGTGTGTGTGTGTCACACCAAACGCTGCCGCTAGCTAACTGCATGAACCGGAGATGATCGGAACTCGACTCCTATCATCCACAAATATTTCTCATATTCCTATATTCTCATGAATCCGATTTGCATTCAGGAACAGAACAATTATGGTTTGTTAACCATTTTTTAATTAGTTGGAGACAAAAGGTCTGAAGGTGAATATCGGAAAAACGAAGGTGATGGCAAGTGGTAAAGCATGTGGTGAGGTGGAAAGAACTGGGAAGTGGCCGTGTGCTGTGTGCAGGAAGGGTGTCGGAGTGAATTCCATTTAATGTACAATGTGCGCTGAGAGGGTTCATCAAAAATGTAGTGGTTTGAGAGGGTCATTAACCAGTGTGGCAGATACATTCAAATGTAAGGTGTGCACAGAGGGAGCTGCAGATGGAGGAAATGTTGAGTAGGATCTTGGAGACGGCGTGAAGCTGGAAGGTGTGAAAACATTTTGTTACCGAGGAGACATGCTGAATGGAGAAGGTGGATCAGACTCGGCAACGGTTGCAAGAGAGATGTGCATGGAAGAAGTTTCGGGAACTGAGTGGTGTGCTGATGAGGAGGGGAGTGTCGTTGAAGCTGAAGGGAAAAGTGTTTGCTGCATGTGTGAGACGTGTTATGATTTATGGGAGCGAGACATGGGTAATGAACGTAGAGCAGCAACGAAGGCTGCAAAGGGTGGAAATGCGAATGGTTCGGTGGATGTGCGGAGTATCGTTGAGAGAGAGGAAGACAAATGATGAATTGCGAAAGATGATGGGAATCGAGCCTGTGATGGATGCTGTGAAGAGAAACAGTTTGAGATGGTTTGGTCATCTGTTGAGGAAGGATGAAAGTGACTGGTTGAGAAGAGTGATGGAAATGAATGTTGAAGGAAGTAGAGGACGGGGAAATACCACCTACCGAGAAAGACTTGCCTAAAGATGGTCGAAGAAGAAATGCGGGCAAGGGGGTAAACAAGGGGAGATGCAGAAAATAGAGCAAAATGGAGAAGATTGTCATGGGGACCGCAAGGCTAACACCTGCTCTTGCAGGGAAAATGGCCTTAAAATGCCTGTTGTTGTTGTTGTTGTTGTAACCATTTTTTAATTGCCACTCCATTATTTAAATGCTGAAAATTGTGTTTAAAAGACGATTTGAATTACAGATTTCACACCAGCAATGGCCAGTCAAAAGTGGCCGGTGAGCTCAACCGAGTTAGTGTAAAAACGCACGCAACACATGCGCAAAAGGCCTCATTTAGCATTCATACGCCATTTTGAAAGTCATGTATTATTAACAGCTCATTCCTACAAATTAATGAACAACATTAGTGTACAGTCACGTGAAAAAGTAAGTACACCCCATGTAAAGTTTTGACTTTTTCAACATATTTCAACATACAGCTATTTGATCTTCATTTCAACAATATTGATAGATAAAGGTGATACAAAAAAACAAATATCATGAAACATTTACATTTTGTAGTCCATTGTATAATTTAAATAAACATAAATGCAAATGTTGCATGTGGAAAAAGTAAGTACACCCCTACATTTATCACTACTTCAAATACCTAAAATTAGAATCAGGTGCAAATGATTAGAACATCATTAGAAAGGATCTTGGAGGAACCTGTCTTATTTAAACCTCAGACATTTAGTTTGGTTTGCTCTTTGTTGTTCAAGTGTGCGGCATCACCATGCCGAGATCAAAAGAGCTCTCTGAGGCCTTCAGAAAGAAGGTTATAGATGCCTATGAGTCTGGGAAGGGATTTAAAAAGATCTCCAAACAATTTGAAATCGATCATTCGACTGTCCGGAAGATCATCTACAAGTGGAGAAGATTCCAAACAATTGCCAACTTGTTCAGGCCAGGCTGCCCCAGCAAGTTCAGCCCGAGAGCAGACCGCAAGATGCTGAAAGAAGTCTCTAAGAACCCCAGAATGTCATCACGGGACCTACAGGTAGCTCTTGCCACTGTTGATGTCAAAGTGCACGAGTCTACCATAAGAAAGAGGCTGCACAAATTTGATCTACATGGGAGGTGTGCCAGGAGGAAACCTTTGCTGTCCAGAAAGAACATCAGGGCAAGACTAAAGTTTGCCAATGAACATCTAGGCAAAGACCAGCACTTCTGGAACAATGTGTTCTGGACAGATGAGTCAAAGGTAGAGCTATTTGGCCACAGTACCAGAAGACGTGTTTGGCGAAAACCAAAGACAGCATTTGACCACAAGAACCTGATACCAACTGTAAAGCATGTTGGTGGAAATATTATGGTTTGGGGCAGCTTTGCTGCATCAGGGCCTGGGCAGCTCACCATCATAGAATCCACTATGTATTCTTCATTGTACCAGAGGGTGCTTGAGGATAATGTGAGGCCATCTGTCGGAAAGTTTAAGCTCAACCGAAGTTGGACCTTGCAACATGACAATGACCCTAAACATACCAGTAAATCCACCAAGGAATGGCTGAAAAGAAAGAAATGGAGGGTTCTGGAATGGCCAAGTCAAAGCCCGGATCTAAATCCCATCGAGATGTTGTGGGGGGATTTGAAACGAGCTGTGCATGCAAGAAACCCCTCAAACATCGCACACCTGAAAGAATTCTGCATGGAGGAGTGGGCAAAAATTTCTCCCAGTCGATGTCAGAGACTGGTAGATAGTTATAAGAAATGCCTACTTGAGGTTGTTTCTGCCAAAGGGGGCAATACCACCTATTAGAGCCAAGGGTGTACTTACTTTTTCCACATGCGAAATTTGCATTTATGTTTATTTAAATTATACAATGGACTCCAAAATGTAAATGTTTCATGATATTTGTTATATTATATCACCTTTATCTATCAATATTGTTGAAATGAAGATCAAATAGCTGCATGTTGAAATATGTTGAAAAAGTCAAAACTTTACATGGGGTGTACTTACTTTTTCACGTCATTGTATATAGGGCATAGTTGCATTAGAAAGAATTGTCAGAATAATACTTAATGCAACATTTGGAGTATTATCAACAAATTAAAAGACAGAACTCCAATTGGTGACAAATTCCGAGCAGCATATTGCACCAGGATTGTGACAAGCCTCGATAATGGTGGAACTTCGAGAAATTATAACAAATATTTATTCCTTGGCATGCAGTGCAAGGCTGTCCAGGGGCATCATTGGCTGAGACTACGACTGCGCCGCTGATGCCTTCTATTCCCCTCTGTCGGTTAGGGCAGGAACATGGAATTTGTCCATGGTACCGGCGATAGGCAGACACATTGATGAATCACCCAGCCTGTGAAACACCGGGAAGACAATTTATAGTTGGGTTAGGATTCAAACCCAGGCTAGACACATTAGAGGCGAGTGTGCGTACCTTGAGGTCAAGGCCATCCTGTCAGCCACAACAAATATTTGAAGACTTATAATAAGGCAATATAGCTGGATAGGATGACAGTCAGGAATAGCACATCACTGTGTAAAATCTGGCCAATAATTTGATAAGTGTGGAACGAGCACCCTCGATACAACACCCAATAAATAAACACCTGATCGCCTCAAACTGTGGCATGCCAAAGATGAGGACGGTGGTTCAAATGTGAAACCACTGACTAGCCTATACAATACACACCTCCAATGCAGGTTACAAGAACAGGATTGTGTAAGGTACAAATTATGGGAAAGGCATGCAAACAATTCCGAATCACTTACTGCTACTTAAAGCGAGAGCGAGACATGGGTAATGAATGTAGAGCAGCAACGAAGGCTGGAAAGGGTGGAAATGCGAATGGTTCGGTGGATGTGCGGAGTATCGTTGAGAGAGAGGAAGAGAAATGATGAATTGCGAAAGATGATGGGAATAGAGCCTGTGATGGATGCTGTGAAGAGAAACAGGTTGAGATGGCGCCTTTCACTGAGGAGTGGCTTCTGTCTTGCCGCTCTGCCATAAAGCCCAGATTGGTGGAGTGTTACAGTGATGGTTGTCCTTCTGGTAGTTTCTCCCATCTCCACACAGGATCTCTGGAGCTCAGCCAGAGTGACCATCGGGTTCTTGGTCACCTCTCTTACCAAGGCCCTTCTCCCCCGATTGCTCAGTTTGGCGGGGCAGCCAGCTCTAGGAAGAGTCCTGGTTGTTCCAAACTTCTTCCATTTAAGAATTATGGAGCCCACTGTGCTCTTCGGAACCTTCAATGCAGCAGAATTTTTTTTTTTAGGCTTCCCCAGATCTGTGCCGCGACACAATCCTGTCTCTGAGCTCTGCAGGCAGTTCCTTCGACTTCATGGCTTGGTTTTTGCTCTGATTTGCATTGTCAGCTGTGAGACCTTATAGAGACAGGTGTGTGCGTTTCCAAATCATGTCCAATCAATTGAATTTACCACAGGTGGACTCCAATCAAGGTGTAGAACCATCTCAAAGATGATCAAGAGAAATGGGAGGCACCTGAGCTAAATTTCAAGTGTCACAGCAAAGGGTCTGAATACTTATGTAAATGTGATATTTCAGTTTTTTCTTTTTAATAAATTTGCAAAACTTTCTAAAATCCTGTTTTCTCTTTGTCATTATGGGGTATTGAGTGTAGATTGATGAGGGAAAAAATGAATTTAAACGATTTCAGCACAAGGCTGCAACATAACAAAATGTGAAAAAAGTGAAGGGGTCTGAATAGTTTCTGAATGCACTGTAAATTGAAGTACTACACTGTAAAACTAGAGGTGATTGGAAGTATTATGACAGACAATCTGTGTGCTACAGTGTTCAAGTATAGAATCGATCTTCAACAAAATAAACATTGCGAGTCATATCAATAAATAAATTCCGGAATTTACCACCATTTTCCTCTGTCTACTAGATCATCCTATCTAACGCAATACTTTTGGTGTTTGTGTCCTTTATAACTTAATTGAAAAACCACAAGATTCCTGTTTGGTATGAATTTCAATTTTGTTTGACTGCCAGGCAGAAAACAGAGAAAAAAATTACCTCACTCCTCTGTGCGTGTACGATCGGGATGAATTCAGACACAAAATACGGTAAAACAAAAAGGTTGCCTTCCTATTAATGTCCAACATATATCATTCGATTTAAATATGCTGTTCCTTGATCATAAACTGACAAGACAGACAGACAACCAACCGGACGGACGGACAGACATGAAACAATTGCTTAACCCTGCCTTTCAATTCACGTGAACGGGGTAAAAATCGTCATCGTCGTTGTCATGGTGAGATCCCACAGCATATTTCGTAAAGAGGCGGCGAGTTTCTACTTAGATACCAAATCTCCTTTCCACAATACAGGGGGCACTGCATCAGCGGCACAGCTTTGCTTACAGAAATGATGCAAACCAGCAGACACTGCACACAAAATGATGATGATTTTCAAAGTGACATTTAAAACAGCTCCATGGGCCTTCTAGGATTTAAGAGCTGGTCTTCAGCCAGCTCAGCTTAGCATCCCTGGTGTTGGCTTAGCAGTTAGGGTGCCGGCTTGGGATCCTAGGATCCTGGGTTCGAATCCCGGTCGATCGCTGAATTAACGCCAGGGGGGTTGACTCAGCCTGTCATCCTTCTGAGGTCGGCAAATTTAGTACCAGCTTGCTGGGATGAATGATCCCGGTGTGTACCCCAATTTAGAACAGGTACACCGTATCCCTGCGCATCGTAAGAGCGTGACCAAGGGTTGGCGTCAGGAAGGGCATCCGGCCATAAAAACATTGCCTCAAACAGGGAACCATGATTGTCATGGGGCCCGCAAGGCTAACCCCCGCTCTAGCGGGGAAAATGGCCTTAAAACGATCATTCATTCATTCATTCATTCATTCTTCAGCCATAATCCAACATGGAGGTCTAACACAAAAACAGAAATGAAGAACCGATCAAAATATCTACCGTATGGTCATTGAGCTTCCTTATAAATGAAGGAAAATAACAACCCTAATGAAGCTTAACACCCGATGCACAAGTAGTTCATGTGTTTGTTTAGTGTTGACATTGAGAGCAATCAAAATTGAAAAATAAATAATTATTAGAGTTGAATGAAGGTGCTTGTTGAACTTTTTGGGTACACAGATAACAATCGAGTGTTGTAGTTGAGACAGTGAGAATGCCAACAGACCTTGTATGACATCACGAGGATCGGCTCCTCACAGACAATGTGGTGTGCAGGAAAATCTCCGTGCACGCGGCATACGTATTCTTTCACAACCTACGGTAGCGAAAGGAAACAGAAAACAAGTTACTATTATTAAATTACGTCTTCCAACTTACTATACTCATATAATTGAACACCATGAAAAGCAAATGATAAAAAGCACTCCATACCTGCTGAAAACAAAATGATTAAATGGAAACCGAGCTGGCATGCTAAAGGTAATCGTTTTCTTTTTTTTGTATACAAGGTCGAAGGTCGTGGAAGAGCAAGAACACAGAATGGATCAGGAAGACAGTTATTAGGACCAGTAAAAAGAGGACGGAACACACCAACAGCGAGGTCGAGGGACAAAATAGAGGGAGGCTTGGACAAATAAGGGATGTCGGGAAGAATACATGGGGCGGACAAGATGGATACAGCCGCAAACTCTAAGGAAGGAAAAAAACTGGAATCTTGGAAAGAGGTGGGCTTGGGGGTTAATGGGGTAAAGCAAATCACAGTTTTGGATGGGGGATGATTTAAGATGGTGGTGAAACAGCTGTCTTGAAACCCTGTTGGGAGAAATGAGATGAACAGGCCGAGGAAGTTGGTTCCACAGGTGGGGAAAAAAAGAGGGGCGGGAAGGGGTCAGAGCACGGAAAAATCAGACATGTGTTATGCCCAGGAAAGATCATGGCTGATCGTCAGGCCCAAACGTTTGAGTGACTTAACTTCTTCACCAGTTCAAATTGTAGTTTGAATAATCTTTGTTAAAGGTCTGGCTAAATTAAAAATTAAAAACACTTTATTAATCAAAAAGAAAATTTATTTATTTAAAAATATTAAGGGCTACAAATTTTGTGGACAACCAAAAAAGGTCACCATGGACCACCAGTTGAGAACCACTACCATAGAGGGTTCAAAGGTAGATGATACAGGTGTAATCGGTATGCACTTCCTACAGCAAAGCTTCCTTCATAATTTTACTACTTTTATTGCCATCACACCTGCCTACACTGTATAGAGGGTTTTCAGAGCTATCCCATAATGCCGTATGCACCGCCATGTTCTTTGTATTCAATTCCCTGGCAATGATAGCATCAGTAGCTCTACAATCTAGCACATTTATCTTGTTATTACGACTTACTGCAATCGAGGGTTAGGCTACTTTTTGGCCTTGGTAGGCCATCCCCCACACAGCAGGTGACATGGATTTTCAATCACCTCTGTTTTTGTCGTCAAATTTTCAACACAGCTTTATTATGAGAATATGGATAATATGAATACAAATAGATAAGGTCAAAGGTCAGCATCACATAAAATCATCAATTTTCATCTGATTGACCTGAAATTTTAAGAATTTGCGTATTGTTTCACTAATCAAAAGCTCGAAGCTGATTGGAGTTTCTTTCGATCAAAACATCAAGGTTGCATAAATCATCAACTTTCATCCGAATGGCCTGAAATTTAAAGAATTTGCATATTGGGTCACTGAATTGATTCACTAATCAAAAGGTAAGCAGATTGTGGTTTTTTTCATCAAAACGTCAAGGTTGCATAAAATTTTCAATTTTCATTTGATTGGCCTGAAATTTAAAGAATTTGCATATTGGGTCAGAGTTCATTAACTAATCAAAAGATACAAGCATTTTTTTTTTTTTAAAGGATCAAAAGGTCAAAGGTTAAGATTGCATAAAATCATCAATTTTCATCTGATCGACTTGAAATTTGAGCAGAGTTTGCATATTGGGTCAATGAAGCCTATCACCTTTGAGGTCAAAAGGTCACGGTCACCTAAAATCACCAATATTTTGCATTTTTAAGCTGTTTTCATCATGTTTAGCACACGGAAGAAGTCTGAATACAAAGCGTAGGCGGACGGGCTTTGCATTTTCAGATGCTTTTTAGTTAGGTTTCGTTTACATTTTATTGCTCGTTTAGCTTGCCAACCAATATGGCACCTGCATGCACTGCGTCATGGGTACTGAAACCCCTATATTACTGTTGCATACAAAAACTAAAAAAACTTCAATATTTCAACAATTTTAACTGTTTCATCATTTCGATTTCTATATTCATTCATTACAAAGAGTTTGACGCGATGTGCATGTCTTGCAGACCTGTCGTTCACGAACCAACTTGTCAAAACGTTGTGCCACCTCGATTGTTTTTGTGAACACCAACACACCAGAGGTGAGCCGATCCAGCCTGTGCATCGTGTGTAACCCATAAAGACCATGCTCTTTACCCAAGACGAACATCACAGTGTTGTGCCTGAAGCGACCGCATGGGTGCACGGGCAATGACGCGGGCTTGTTGACGACCACCACCTCATCGGTGTTTGCCAACAACTGCAAACAAGCACCCATAACCGGCGGTTCGTGCCTGTGCACGGTGTTCCGAATGAGGTCGTTGTCTTGAAGAACCGTTTCCATATCCGCCCGTCCTCCATTAAGAGACAACCGACCACCCTCGGCCGCTGCTTCGTAGTATGAGATGGACTCGGCAAGGAATTCGTGTTGGAAAACTTCACGCAGGGTCTTCCCGATCCAGCGCCCTTTGCAATGAGTGACAAAGTCGTAGTAGTACGGGCGTACCTTACGAAGGCCGTTTTCAAAGAAATATTCTGTCTCCACAAAGTGTTGTTCGTTGAAGCTCACGCAATCGCTCTTTTTCTGAGGAGGAGGAACGTATCTTCTCGGCGATGCCGTCTCGCCCTTTCGTTTTTTCGGCGGGTTCTCCTCTACGACATCGCTCTCACTCTTCTCTGCTTCCTCCGTATTGCTGTCACAGATGCACCTCTTCCTCGGTCCTTCCATTTCTGATCAAGGAAAGGCAAAAAATTATCGAAACGTTTTGAATATAATTTTAACACGGGATACAATCAACCAATCAATAAATCGGGTGCTCGGCCTCAGTTCAAATGTGTTCCATTAACAATCTGTTTGCTATCGCTTGCAAAGCCAGTCGTTCCAGATAATGCTTGCTTGAGTACTTAAGCTGCTTGGCGAGCACTCAGGCGGCTTGGCGAGCACTCAAGCCGCTTGGCGAGCACTCAAGCCGCTTGGCGAGCACTCAAGCCGCTTGGCGAGCACTCAAGCCGCTTGGCGAGCACTCAGGCCGCTTGGCGAGCACTCAAGCCGCTTGGCGAGCACTCAAGCCGCTTGGCGAGCTCTCAGGCCGCTTGGCGAGCACTCAAGCCGCTTGGCAATGGAACCACTGATCTCTATCCTAACTGGACAGCGTGCCTAACGTTAATTGGTCCGGAAGCCATTGAATCCTCCATATTCCTTCCCCCCGCAACACAGAAAATCCCGTTTGCGTCAATACAAATACTTACTTCAAGGGCTTCACATTTCCTACGAAAATTCCACTTTTCCCACTTGATTTTAGTCAATTCGTGTGTTTAAAAAAAAAAAGCATTGTTACAGTTTTTATGAAAAGCTGTTGCAAAAACCACGACGGTCGTGATCAAAGGAAAAGAGGAATCACATTTCAATTTCATCGGTATCATTCACCTTAGTAAGTTAGTTACTAACACTAACAGTGCCATTCATTCGTTTTTGGAACTCGTGGGAGAGCAAAGATTGCGGTCAAATGGCTTAAAAAAATGAGCTTCCTCTCCTATCCAGTTAGTATAGAGATCAGAGAACGGAACACGTCCCCGGTAAACGTTACAAGACTTTACCGACAAGCGCGTTCAACATTGAGAGCACAGTAGTATAATTCCGTTACTCACGAAATACGTCACAAGCTGGCGGAAGGCGGATGCAGCGTAAACCAAAAATGACCGAGAATGGTTTCTGAGTCCGAGACTCCGAGTGGCGACTGGCGAGTGTACCCTGCGAGCCCCAAAGCAGCCTATTGGCAGTTGGCACACGCGGAAGATTTTGGCCAATCCACGAGGAAAAAATTCCATTCTTATTTCCAAAATACCTCGGTATAGGAGTTGGTGCGTTTTCAAAATTAAGGAAGGCCAAACATCCAGTTACTTTTCAATCAAAGGAAATGGATCTTTATAAGAGCAGGAGGAACGACTGTAGAGCTGCGCAACTTTAGGTGGATACACCTCAAACATAACATCGCACGGACGAGGACACCGTACGCAGGCAGTTATTTATATTGCTATATAGAAACAGGAAGTGGAAGAGCATGTGTCTTGTTGGTTCCAAAATGTGATTGGAGTCAAAATAATTATTCTAATCTCCGATTCCAAATGCATTAGATTCAAGAGGTCCAATTCTCTTCTTCTTCCTCACATTATTTCTGACGAGCATTGAGAACGTACTTTCACCCCGCCCCCAAAACCCAAACGTTGAACATTACAGTTACAGTATATCACACTTCACTTGAGTGAACACGTGGTTGCCGACGCACTACGTCACAACGTATGCGATAACTACCATCGATGTCTTATCAGATTTGGGGAACATTGGATGCGGATCACTTGCACAACTTGGTGGAATGGCGGCCAATTCCATGTCGATACAGTTTTAACGCACGATGTGCGAATCTCTTGGGGGAAGTTGAGTAAATGGAGGGTGCCTAATGACGTCACCAATTTGAGCACACGTACGGGCCAGCGAAGAACAAAGGAACGGCCATTCACGATCAAAAAATGGAAAACGAGTTTTATTGTTCTTTGTCGTGGCTAAACCGTCGTGGTGAAAGCTTGTCCCGAAGCTTGGATATGTCGATACATTGCAGACTCGATCTCGGGAGCGATATTATAACAATGCAGGTGACAGGTGATAAATGCTGAATACAGCAAGGTACAGCGTAAGTGTGTAACAAGCCAAACTTAATAATCATTTTATGTCCAGATTTAGTTAATTATTTTATATTTATGATTTTGTTTTCACCCTTAGTGAAAGACATGAAGGAATGGAAAACGTTGGATGCCTCCAACCAGTTGGATCAGTGATGAGGCTGTTCTTGTGAACAATGGCTGTCATGTATGAGCAAAGTTAGTCCGATAAGAAATACATCAATGACATGGACTCGTGATGGCAGATCAGATAAGCATGATTACCTGCTCTGCAATCTTCAGTACTCTCAGGTGTTTATCCAGGCCCCAAAACTTTATTTCGTTTCACCAACTCTTCAATAAAGACACCAAATTTTCAACAAAGACACCAACTGACCAAATAATGCTATCAGAGGGTCGGTGCAACCTGTGATGGATGCAACACCTTGCCTGCGAGCACCAATCAGACAGTTTATAGTCGGTTTTGGAATGGAACTCAGACTAATGGGCTTCAAGGTAAGTGTGCTTGCTACCTCTCTCAGTGATTCTCAGCCAGATATATGGTCAACCTGTCCTGGTATTTGGTCGCCACAACCCCATGCTAACCCCCACAACAGTTTAAAAAAGACACTTTACTGGGAGAATACTGGGTTTATTCTAGTGGGGGTTTGTTAACCCAGGTGGGGAAAACTGGGCTGGGCTAATTAATGCCTACAGGTGTAGGGTTGGTAGCATGGCACTCGGTAGAGAGCATACCTCCACCAAGCTGAACTTTGTATCCACTGATGGGTCGGATTTGGATCAGGACCTCAACCAAAATCGAATCGACTTGTTCTTGTCGCCTCACCAACTCATCCACCTAGTTTTGCCAAAAGTCATCCATAAATTTTTGAGATATCATGCTATATATTGGTTTTAGCTCCATCACTCAATGGTGAAGAATCACTTTAAAAATTCTCAGATCCAGATCCGGATCCAGATTCTCACCGAAATCTCATAATTTCGTCCTTGTCACACACCCAATATGTCCACCAAATTTCGTCCGAATCCTTCCACAACTTTTTGAGATAACCTTTTCACAAACAGACAGAAAAACATACAGGGGTGTGCAAACATAACCTCCATCCTCCTTCGGTGGCAACTGGCAGGGGTAAGAAAGGCTGCAATCTGGGCCATTTTTATATTTCCTTTTTGCACACATGTCAATTTGGGCACAAGTCTTACTCAGCGAACATCGTAGCTCATCCTAAACATCGATTTGGGAACATCACTAGGACTTGTGTAACGACCTAGTGCAGACAGCTCGCAACCCCCGTGGAAACCTACTCACGGCCCCCTTGGGGGTCACGGCCCACCGTTTGAGAAATACTGCTCTATACAATACACACACACGCACACACACATACCTGTATGCACACACATACATGTATGCACACACATACATACACACACAACACACACATATATGCACACATACACACGCACACACACATACATACACATACATGTACGCACACACATACATACACACACACATACACACAAATATATGCACACATACACACACATACATGTACGCACACACATACAAACACACACACACATATATGCACACATACACACACACATATGCACACATACACACGCACACACACATACATACACATACATGTACGCACACACATACATACACACACACATACACACAAATATATGCACACATACATGTCCGCACACACATACATACACACACATACACATACAAACACACACACACACACATACGCACACACACACAAATATATGCACACATACACACACATACATACACACACATACAAACACACACACACACATACACACATACGCGCACACACACACACACACACACACACACACACACACACACACACACACACACACACACACACACACACACACACACACACAACTATATGCACACATACATGTCCGCACACACATACATACACACGCATACACATACAAACAAACAAACAAACACACACACACACACACACACACACACACATACACACACACACACACACACACACACACACACACACACGATAGCCACAAGAAAATACAGCGTAAAAATTCACTATTTCATTTTAACGAATATAAACACAATGATGGAGTCCACGTGTAGTTTCACTGTTTGCTCGTTTGTACAGTAAATACTCCGTGCTGTAATCTGTAAATAACGTTATAATGAACATATTGCACACCGAAGAAAAGATCGAGAATTTACAAGGTTAACCTCTTTCTCGTACGATGATGATGATGATGATGATGATGAAGATGCTAATGGTGACGACTGACGTAAAATATGGTGACGTCACATGTGCAATGTCGATGTAAAGATTGGATCGACACCACACATCTTGTCATGGAACAATTAATCCAATGAAATTGCGACTTTTAATGGGTTTCTTCCTCTTTCACCTCAAATAGACCCAGATAGTCCCATCTGAAACCATGACGTAAAGCCACGTGTAATACTGTACCCTCTACGGGCCGATGTTGCACCTGGGAACACCATGGTCTTTCACGGTGGGTCACCGCCCCCTGGGAGGGAACAGGGGGGTGGTTGATGCAGGGATTTTCAAACAAACCTCGTGTGATGTGAAAGGCATTGTTGGGGGGGGAAGGGGGGGATTTTTTAATTCAGAATCAAAGATGCAAAGGAAATAGAAACGAAGCTTCATAAAGTCGATTCATATGGGGTTGTAAAATCTGGACGTTTCCATCGATGACGCAAACGTCACGTGACCGGTTTCTGAGCCGGGGAAACGATGCACGAGCATTTTCCGAATTCCCATAATCAAGAATTGAATGACAATTCGACACGAGCTCACGGCACATACTGCAAGGTAACAATGGCAAACGATTATAAACGGGGTTTTAAAAAAATGGTTTTGGATGAAAAGCAACGCCCAAGCAGCCTATACACCGCACTACACTGGAAAGGAGCTGCACTGTACTTTGTTAAACTTGTTTCGGTACCTTTCGCTCCATCGCTCTCTTTCGACAATTACACGCATCTCTTTGTGTTGACTATGCCAATTACAATATATTTCGCTCTCAGCATGCTGCAAGTGATATGTATTATTATACATATGAATAACACATGAACATGTGATGTGTATAAATGAGGTAAATTATTTAATGAAATTAATTGCTGGAGATTGTGGAACCATTTATACCCATCTTTTCGGCCCGCCTCACGTGGGGGTGTGAGAGGCACTGAAATATCCTGACGGTTCTCGAAGCGATCGATCCCTTTCCTTTCGAGAAACTTCTTCCAGTGGAATCGATTAGAACAGCCTCGACATGAAACAAACACGTTTTATACTTCGTAGTATATTAATTAATACGTAATATATATATATATATATATATATATATATATATATATATATATATATATATATATATATATATATATATATATATATATATATATATATATACAGTATATATATATATATATATATCGTTACCTGATTTTATTGTTTGCTTCCTTTCGCTGGCTGCTACAAGCGGTTTATAACAAGACGTTAAAATATGTCGTTTCGATAAATGAAAAAAAATCATCGTTTGTTTGGGAATCAAGAGTTAAAAAATCGTGGCAGGTCTAAAACACAACGATGTAAGTCGCTTTTAAGCTTCAATGGTTTTAAAATCACATTGTTCCACTGTTCGCGCTTGTCATTATTCCACGTGTTTCGTGCTAGTCACGTGGGAGGTCAGCGAATCCTCCAGAAGGTGCTGGAAGGATCTGTGTTCCTCCGCGCGATACCTCCGCGACCGTGAAGTAGGTCCGATTGTATATTAGCCTTTTGAAATCCCTGTCATTACGTATTGATCTTATTTTCCAGTATACTACTTTAACGTATTCATTCTTTTATCTCTGACTCTTTGAGGTGTTTTATTTTCCATTTAGAAGAGTTCCATCGGGCCAATGGGCGTATCGCTACCGTACACATAAAGCGCGGGGAGCGGCAAACGGTACGTTCACTAAGGCATCGTGTTCTTACCTCAGCGGGCGCGGCGGCGGTCGTGGGTTCGAATTCTGAGCTTCAGGCTTCACTATCATCGGCATCGTAAGTGTAATAATAATATCGTTGTGATACCGTTGTGGATTATCCTGTGTGAAAATATATATATATTTCTTTTTTTTCTTCAAATTTTAAGTCTGTGTAAATGTAATACTTGTTTCGATTAAACTTTAGTTTACTAAGTATTTCTTTGTATTTTATGAAAGAAACATGATTTGCCTTCGATTTAATCTTTTTTTTATCTATATTACGATGTTCGGGTGAATGCGTTCCCTCATCCTCAGGTAGAATTTTATTAATTTTTTATCGTTCGAGTCTAGGGAAGTTAAGAGCCGATTTGTAAATTGGGGAAATTGGTAGATTAAAAAAAAAAAAAGGTTTTTTTAACTAAGCTTTGACGCATTCTTATTTTTAACCAAGCGCGGTTTGAGCGCGAGAAGCTTCCAGAATCGTCCCGACAAAACGTGGTTGAACGTTTCGAATTTGACGCTTCGGTGCGAGTTGAATGGTCTATTTTTCCCAACAAGGAGACATTTTGGATCTTGTTGGATTAAATGAATGTTTGTGCATTAGCATTACTGTTGAATAATCTTTACTTTACTCTAGTGGATTGTAAATGTTTTTTCGTTCCATTTCTCGCATCCAAAATGTCTGATTTGGGGAGTGATTGTGATAGAGCTAAGTGTAAGCGTTCCCACTCGCCTCTGAGCTGTCTACCCTTTGTTCGAATCCCGACAGTTATAAACTTATCCTGGCATGTGATACTTGTGACGTGTTCCCCGTCCATCGGGTGGACCTTAAAGCCGGGTGTCTCATCTGCTAGCATTCGTTGGTAGCTTTTAGACCCCCACAGTGTCTTTCGTGAAGAGGCGAGTTATCGCTGGCACCCTAGGCCTAAGCAGGCTTCAAATTCCCGTCGGTTTCAACGGAATGTCTGGCCTAGTCGGCCGGTTCGTGAATGACTGCCGAAAACGTTTCTTGGCTGACCCCACAGATTGGGATCGTTTGGGCTGTTAAAGGTTGTGGTTTTATTTTATTTATTTATTTTTCTCTTGGCAAGTGTCATGCTGGTTGGTTTTTCCATCCCTCACCAGTAGTTGTAGCTGGAATTTGGAATTTGTTCAGGGTGCCGGTGATGGCTCGCCTGCTCTTTGTGAAATTCACGTGGGATCCTTGATGTCCAAGGAATTCCAGTTTGACGTCCCTCAGACGGCACACCTGGAGGATTAAACCTGCCTGACACACCAGGATGATAGATTATAGCTGGGCCAATGTTCTAACCCAGGTGAGCCAGCTTAGACTAGAGGGGCGTGTACGACTATCTCTGCCATCCTGCAAACTACCTTTTACTTTTAGGCATTCTCTATAGTCTATACAGTATACGACACTTTTTATTAACCACCTTTCAACGAATTTTATTACCAGTCGTATATCTTTCCATAGGAGGGAGGAGGGGGGGGGACTGACTGATGTTGGGAAATATGAGTCGATTTTGAATTATTATATATATATATTTTTCCCCCTTGCAAACTCTTCCCCAGATGCCTGAAGACGCACAGGTGGAGATGGAGGAAGTGGAGACATTTGCCTTTCAGGCAGAAATTGCCCAATTGATGTCGCTCATCATCAACACCTTTTACTCGAACAAGGAAATTTTCCTTCGAGAACTCATTTCCAACTCGTCAGATGTACGTCATGATGTTCCTCCAAGCATATCTCCTTTGCTGTTGGTGTCTTCTCCCCCTCCCCCACCCTCCTTTTCCTTTGTTCTACCTCCTACAGTTATAGTCCTCAACCTCTTATTTTTAAGGTAACATTGCAAGACATTGGAGATGAGTTGACTAATAATGTTTGAGGTGTTTTTTTGTTTGTTTTTTTAAAATGTATTTTGATAGCGAGTTGAACAGCAAATTTAAAATCTACTGTTCAAATCCAGCATTACAAATATCGTGTTACTGGTGGTGTGAGTTACACTTTATTCCTTACTGGCTGGGTGAACCTTGTATGACTATAATACCAAGTTGATGTCGGTATAATTTAGCTCACCTGGACTTTAGTCTGTTGAACTTATGTCATCAGTGAGTGGGTCTGTAAAGACCAGTCATTATCGCTTGAAGCCAACAATTTTGATGAAATTTGGCCACAAGCATATCTGATGCCATTGACCGCATCAAAATCTGTGCTCACTAACTGCTTGGAATATGGCCGAAACCACAAATTCCTGCCCTTACCAACAGGGGGCGAAGAACCAAAAAACCCACATGTAAACATGTATCGCTGTAATCGGCATTGAGGTGTTCCATTCAGGCAATCCATGAATTATTATTATTATTTTTTTTTTTTGTCGGGGAAAAAGTGAATAATTTGACTTGAGGCCTGGGATTATGGTTAGTGCTGGGGAGATTGGTGAAATGCCAACTGAGATGGGCTGGACATTTGGTGTGTGTATGGGGAAGAAACTGGCAGAGGGGAAAAATGTAGAGAACGGTTGAGATTGGAGGATTGTGTGGAGAGGGATTTTAGTAAGGTGGGGGTGTTTGGAGACCATAGAGCTGGCTGAGGACAGGTGTGGAGGAGTATTGTGGTCAAGGTGGGGCAGGAGCTCGGTGCCATCAGACCTGAACCCTTGTAAAGGGAAGAGAACAAATCAAGGTTTGAATGTTTAGATGCTTGAGCATCACAGGTGACTTGTTATGCAAACTTAGTGATTGTCATGTACCTGATGTTTTTTGTTTTTGTTTGTATATATATATATATGTACAGGCATTGGACAAGATTCGGTACGAAAGCCTTACTGATGCATCAAAGATGGATTCCGGCAAGGAGATGAAAATCGACGTCATCCCCAACAAACATGATCGCACATTGACACTCATTGATACTGGTGTGGGCATGACCAAGGCTGATCTTGTTAACAATCTGGGTACCATTGCAAAGTCTGGCACAAAAGCTTTCATGGAAGCACTGAATGCAGGTGCAGATATTTCGATGATTGGCCAATTTGGTGTTGGTTTTTACTCTGCTTACCTGGTTGCTGAGAGGGTTACTGTCATCAGCAAACACAATGACGATGAGCAGTATGCTTGGGAGTCATCTGCTGGTGGTTCCTTCACCATTCGTCCAGACAACAGTACGTGGCCCACCCGGCGTTTTCTGGCATTGCCGATTCATGCGAAAGCTTGCATTCCTATCTTTAAATATTGTGATCGTCATGGTTCATGCATCTCTCCCCTCCCAAGCTGAACCGCTAGGCCGTGGAACCAAGGTTATCCTGCTCATGAAGGAGGATCAGACTGAGTATTTGGAAGATCGTAGGGTGAAGGAGGTGATCAAGAAACATTCTCAGTTCATTGGCTATCCCATCACTCTTTACGTAAGTTGTGGATATAGCAAATTTAAGATTTATTTGATCGCCCTCCTAAAATGGCATGCCATACTACATGGTCCTCTTAAGTTGGTTTTACTTTCCCCATGTGTATGAAATCCCGATTAAGCCACCTTTGAGTGCAGCTTTTCTCTGCTTTGCTTCGCCTGTTTTGGTGGGTTTTTATTTTATTTCAATTTTCAACTTTACACTTGTACTTGACTGCCTGTTGCAACGTTGCTTGCAAAGAAAAATGTAATGTTTTTATTTATAAAAAGCACGTTATACCCATCAAAGTAAAGCACTTTATACCCAATGTTTTTGGTTTTCAAATTTGTTGAATTTGTGATTGTCCAACTCACATGGATTGCAGTTCAGCAATGGGCGAGGTGTGTTCAGTTGCTAAGTTTTTCTTCTAGAGCACAAGATTAAAAGATGTCCAGGAACACCTGGCTTGGCAATCACTACCTGGCTGCTTGACAACTGAACACACCCCTGCATTGCATTGCCCAGAATTAGCAACGTTTCGTGATTGTGCAATTAACTAGAACAGCACTCTGGAGTGCAATAACCTGAAAAGTTTGCATTTTGTATTCCACTGTTTAGGCTGGATCTGCATCTGGTCCTTAACCAAAATCTAATGAACTTGTTCTTGTCCATCTCCCGGCCCCTCCTTTCCCCCAAATAATAAAACATGGATTGTGGACAATAAGCAAAGCATGCCTACTGCTTAAGTGCAAATATAAATACATTGTGGTTGTGTAGCTGTTAATTCAAATTCTGTATGAGACTTTTTGGACTTGCCAGAAAACCAACATGAACAGGATTTTATTCCGAACAATTGTGGGTGGTGTCTAGACAGCTCTCCAATGTGTTTAAAGGTTTGCACATGCAGCTTCATTGTGTTAATTAGGATTTTGTGAACTGAGGTCTCTACCTCCATTTTGTGAACTGAGCATGAGACGTCACAAACATTTTGGTTTTGTGTTTGCAAAGAGAATGGAAAACAATTTCAATTTTAAAGGCAAATTTATACCACACTGTGAGGACAGTTGTATTTCTTTTACTCCCACTGGGTCTGGATTTTTATTTTCTTTTTTTGTATACAAGATCGAGGCTCGTGAAAGCTAACATTAATCACACAGAGACAAACCGACATATAAAACATGGGGAGCGGTAGACAAGATGGGGCGAGAGGGGGAGGAACGCAAACACCACATCTAAGAGCAGGGACATCGAGAGATCTGTGGGAGGGAGAGGGCTTGGGGGGCGGGAGGGGGGGGGGGAAGCATCGGAAGGGGGGGGGGGTGGGAGAGGTATAAAACATGGACATTGCCAGGACTTCCAGGAAAGAAGTTGGAATTTCAAACAAGGTGGATCTGGGGTGAATTAGTGGGGGTAGAAAAGATCAAGGCTTTGGATGGGGAAAGAATAAGAGATCAGCTGTTTTAAAGACCTGGAGGGAGGAGTGGGATTGAAGGGAGTGTGGGAGTTTGTTCCAGAGGCGGGAGAAAAGAGGAATGAAAGAGTGAAGGTGAGCAGAGAGCCGAGATTTCGGCAGTTTAACCATAAGAGGGTTACTGGCAGATCTTGTGCGACCTGTAGGAATATTTGGGGGACAAAGCACAGACAGCTTGGGGAGCAAGGCCGGAGAGGAGTCGGTAGAAGACAGAGACCACCTACCTGTCTGCGGTGAGTAAGTGAAAGGCCCTCAGATAGCTTCATCACGGGAGATTCCAATAATTCTGAAAGCTTTGGTTTCTACAGCGTGAAGCCGAGCTAGGTGTGAGGCAGGAGCATCGGCCCATAGGGGAGAACAGTATTCCATTGAGCTGCGGATGAAAGCCTTGTATGTGGTGAGGAGCTCAGGTGTGCCGAGGAAGGACTTCGCACGACGGAGGATGCCCAGTCGGCGACTGGCTTTGGAGGCCAGCTTGGAAATGTGGTTTTCCCAGGAAAGATCATGGCAGATAGTGAGACCCAAAAGCTTGAGTGACAGAACTTCTTGGAGAGGATTATTCAGAAAGTAGATGGAAGGGTTGTCCAGTCGGTCTTTTCGGAGAGACATCGTAAGAGAGTGAGATTTGTCAGGATTGAAAGACGTGTTCCACTTGTTTGACCAGTCTGATTTTGTCCAGGTCTGCAGAGAGCTGCAGACTGCTGAGGTTGCCCCCACATCCTTGCATAAAACTGATGGTTAACACAATATCATAATCTGAATAGCTGAGTTTTGAGGAATATACAATAGAGCCTTTAACTGTCAAATTTGATTTTATCAAAACTGCACATGCAAATGTTTTTGAGATTTGGTTGCATTGATATGGATGTTTTCTTGTAATTTCTCCAGGTTGAGAAGGAGCGTGATAAGGAGGTCAGTGACGATGAGGCCGAGGAGGAAGAAAAGGCAAAGGAAGAAGGACAAGGTGATAGTGAAGAAAAGCCAAAGATCGAGGATGTTGGATCAGATGAAGAGGAAGACCATGAAGCTTCATCCAAAGATAAGAAGAAGAAGAAGAAGATCAAAGAGAAGTACATCGACAAGGAAGAACTGAACAAGACGAAACCAATCTGGACCCGGAACCCAGATGACATCACGCAAGATGAGTACGGAGAATTTTACAAGAGTTTGACCAATGACTGGGAAGATCATCTGGCTGTGAAGGTAATCGAATCTGGCTTTGATATTTGAGTTTATTTTACAGCTGAGTTCATGTTCCTCAGAAAAAAAAGGTGGATAAATAATTATCGTTTCCAGCCTGTCAATGCCAATGCTAATTCAACAGACAAAAGTGTATTGCCAGCATTATTTGCATGGAAAGGTTCATGTACAAATTAGCATTGCTATAATGCTTTGTACATGTTGTCCAAAGCTGTTGGTGTCTTTTTTTTTTCTTTTTTTTTTTTTTCTTTTTTTTGTCTGCATTTGGGATTTTTATTTCCCCCCTCCCTCCCCCAAGGAGTTGTTTTGAAACAGGGTTGCCCATTTCCTGGTATCGGGGTAATGAAATTATTTCCACTAGTTTAACTGGAACAGATCATGGCACTTGTGGGTTGGTATTTAACATTTTTATTTTATTTTAAAAATTATTTCCACTGCTTCACCCTTCAATATTTGTCGCTGCCATTTGGACATGGCTGGCCTTTTGCAATTCAGGAGAAATAAGCCATTGATTGAATTGCTGTTTCAGGGTGTATATAAAAATGAGGCTTATTTTTGACATGGTATTTATTTGCTCGCTACTGGTTTTGCTTGAGTGCAATTATATTTTTCTTGTGCCATTTGTGCAGCATTTCTCTGTGGAAGGACAGCTGGAGTTCCGTGCCTTGCTCTTTGTGCCACGACGGGCTCCCTTTGATCTGTTTGAAAACAAAAAGAAGAAGAATAACATCAAGTTATATGTGCGCAGAGTATTTATCATGGACAACTGCGAGG
Source organism: Myxine glutinosa (assembly GCF_964187855.1). Taxonomy (NCBI): domain Eukaryota; kingdom Metazoa; phylum Chordata; class Myxini; order Myxiniformes; family Myxinidae; genus Myxine; species Myxine glutinosa. Next base: position 34,735,158 of record NC_136272.1, on the reverse strand, counting down.
ACCTCATTCCAGAGTACCTCAGTAAGTATCAAACGCCAATCTAAATTTGACATGTACATGTTTCCAGGCTACTATTCGTTATCTGTGCACATGTGTGCACCTGAGCCATGTTAATACCTCATTTGGCTACCTATGTGCTTGAAATTGGTTTTGGAATGGTGGGGCATCAGCTAATTTGCTCATGATCAGGATGGTTACATAGATTGGGGAAGGGAGAGGGGCTTAAAGACTACTAACACATCCCTCTATAACACCTTACACCAACATTTCATGCAAAGGGTGATTCAACATCAGTGAATGAATGAAATGAAATGATTGAAAAAAAGATTATTGAGAAAAAATGAAAATGAAAAAAAAATGAAATGGGAAAAAAAAAAAAGAAAAAAAATTTGAAAAAAGAAAAAAAATGAAATGAATGGTTCAACATCAGTGTAATGAACTATTGCTGTCGTGTTTTTGTTTTCATCTAATCTGACGTGAGACTAATTTGTAGTGTGGTGCATGTTTCATGCCATTTGTGGTTGCAATATGTTAGTATAAACACTGCAAAGCCAATGATCCTGTGAACTTGTAATATTGTAATCTCAAAGCCAAAAATATGCAATAATTTAAAATAACTTTGCAATTTCTATCTGTTCCAATACCTAGACTTCATCAAGGGTGTCGTGGATTCTGAGGACCTGCCCCTTAATATATCTCGAGAGATGCTGCAGCAGAGCAAGATACTCAAGGTAATTCGCAAGAACATTGTGAAGAAATGTTTGGAACTCTTCACTGAGCTGGCTGAAGACAAAGACAATTACAAGAAGTTCTATGAACAATTCTCCAAAAATATGAAGGTAATATTTGAAAAGATGTTGTGCCATGTTTTGTTGTGGTATCTGCTCGAAGGCTACAATTTTCCAGTAATCTTGAATCTGTCAATGGAAATGTTACCTGATTAATGTGGTGAAGAAGATCTTGGAGCCAAGGTTTGTTTAAGAATAATAATAATAATAATAATGCATTTATTTTATATAGCACTTTTCAGGAAGCCCAAAGACGCTTTGTGCCCAAAAGCCCAAAGAAGCCCAAAAAATAAAATAATATTTTGCTTTTGGTATCTAATGACAGTTTTGTGTCATTTGGGTCTTAACAAATAAACACTATTCTAAATGGAGTAAAGAGTGGGGGGTGGGGGGGGAGGTTCCAACTACTTTCATGTAACCAAGTAGTCTAAATGCAAAATTATTACTAACAGGTAGATTTTAGCTCTGTACTTGGTTTCCACAGGTGAAGTGTATTGTTGTAGCTCGAGTATTGTTTGTGAAGCGGTAAATTGTTGAAGTGGGATGAGAAGCATTTCAGGATCTCGTAAAGTTGACTTTTTATTTTAATCTTTTTAGTTGGGAATTCATGAAGACTCTCAAAATCGCAAAAGACTCTCCGATTTGCTACGTTACCACACATCTGCAACTGGTGATGAAATGGTCTCTCTCAAGGACTATATAGGCCGGATGAAGGAGAACCAGAAGCACATCTACTACATTACTGGTAGGTTGACTTGTAGGCCGTTTTATTTGTTTGCAACCGTCTTAATTTGTTGATGTGCTAATCAATCCACCTTGCATGGCTTTGCAGGCGAGTCCAAGGAGCAGGTTTCAAATTCTGCATTTGTGGAACGTGTTCGTGGTCGTGGCCTGGAAGTGGTCTACATGGTGGAACCCATCGATGAATACTGTGTGCAACAGCTTAAGGAATTTGAGGGCAAGAGCTTGGTTTCCGTCACAAAGGAGGGGCTTGAACTTCCAGAAGACGAGGATGAAAAGAAAAGGCAGGAGGAAGCGAAGGCCAAGTTTGAAAACATGTGCAAAATCATGAAAGAAATTTTGGATAAGAAAGTTGAAAAGGTTTGTACAGTACTACAGTATTTCGTGTATGTATATAGTCAACTTGGCACGTGCATTCGAAACTGGTTTTAACTTTTATTTAAATCATATATTTTCTTTCAAGTTGGTGATTTCAAGCCTGGTGTTGGCTTAGCGGTTAGGGTGCCGGCTTGGGATCCTAGGATCCTGGGTTCGAATCCCGGTCGATCGCTGAATTAACGCCAGGGGGGTTGACCCAGCCTGTCATCCTTCCGAGGTCGGCAAATTGAGTACCAGCTTGCTGGGATGAATGATCATGGTGTGTACCCCGGTTTAGAATAGGTACACCGTATACCTGCGCATCGTAAGAGCGGGACCAAGGGTTGGCGTCAGGAAGGGCATCCGGCCATAAAAACAGTCTCAAACAGGGAACCATGATTGTCATGGGGCCTGCAAGGCTAACCCCCACTCTAGTGGGGAAAATGACCTTAAAACGATCATTCATTCATTTCATATATTTTCTTTCAGGTAACTGTATCGAACAGGCTTGTCTCGTCCCCTTGCTGCATTGTGACGAGCACGTACGGCTGGACAGCAAACATGGAGCGTATCATGAAGGCACAGGCGCTACGTGACAACTCCACAATGGGCTACATGGCTGCCAAAAAGCACCTGGAAATTAACCCGGAGCATCCCATTGTAGATTCTCTCCGATGCAAAGCCGAGGCTGACAAGAATGACAAGTCCGTCAAAGACTTGGTCATTCTTCTTTATGAAACGGCCCTTCTTTCTTCTGGCTTTTCCCTGGAAGAACCTCAGACGCATGCAAATCGCATTTACCGCATGATCAAGCTCGGTCTTGGTAAGAACTGGGATGCTTGTTTGGGTTTGTCACCAATTTGCACTTGAGTTTTGTTGCCATTGTGACGTCTTGCTAATTTTGTTAATAAATGTTAAATTTCATTTGAAGGCATCGAAGATGATGACGGAGTACCTGAGACCATGGCAGGCCAGGAAGCGACAGAAGATATGCCCCCACTGGAGGGTGATGATGCTTCCAGGATGGAAGAGGTTGACTAAACTTTGCTTATGACTGGCAATAGTTTAGCTTTTTTGTTTTTGCCAAGTTGAGGCTTTCATGTTCCATTACATTTTCAATACAATTGCACATGGTGACGTTCTTTTTTTTATTTTGTATTTTTATTTGCCTATAAATGTATAACTGATTTGCTGTTTCGATTTTGAGCAGTTGAAACGGTAACATGTTCAAACTTGACTAACTCGACAACTGCTGAAAATAGCTTATACATTGCTGCAAATTATTTGGAGTTTTCTGTGTTGTGGAAGTTGGAAGTTAATAAAATGACCACTTGATTTGAGTCTCCTTCAGTTGGGAAAGTGAATTGTTTCCTCAAACTTTTGAGCATTCAGTGGTTTGGAATAGGAATTCATTTTTGTAGTTTAAGCTCGTGAAAGATCTTGACCATTGAATGGATCAGAACAGAAAATAAACAAGGGCCAAACCAACAGCAGGGTTTAGGGACAAATGGGTGTGTGTGGACAAGATTGGAGCGGGTGTGAACGTGGTTGAAGACAGATCAACGACCTGTGATGGGCTGATACTTGGGTTCGTTGTGGGACATTCTAATGATCTTGAAAAACCTTTGTTTCCTTTCCATGCAATCATTGAGTTAGGGGAGAGCAGTACTTTAGCTGTGAATGGGTCTTCTCAGCAGATAGTTAAGGTGTGCCAAGGACCCTGTAGGACAGAGGATGCCCAGGTGACATCTGGTTTTGGAGGCCAACTTGAATGTGTGGATTTGCCCATGGCTGATGGTGACCTGGGAGTTTGTGACTAAACTTCCTCAAGGATTGCTCATAGTCTAGGACTTTTGGAGAGCAAGGTGGGATGCCAGATTCAGAACCTCAAGAGATATATCTAGAGGATCCTGATCTTCTGTCTAACTTTCCCAGCATTGGATGGTGGCCCTATATGTAAGAGCAGCATGTGCAGTGGAGTGATGTGTGAATGTGAGCTGATGCTGTCCAGCCTAGTTGGTCACTTGTGGGATGCAAGAAGTGAAGTCCAGGAGCAATTGGGTGTGACATGGATACAGAGATTGAGGGGTGAGGGACAAGATTTGGAAGCACAGAATTGAGATATTTGGTCTTCAGAATGGAGTCTGCTGTGGTGCATTTTAAAGGGAGGGATGCATGGGAAGTATACTGACAGACTTGACAAGGTAACACTAATAAATAGAGCTTCTCAAATGTACTGGATGGCAAGTCGATAGTTTTCTTGTTATGCTGTTGGATTTAGCTGCTCATTAAGCATATGTGAACATTTCAAAGTTGGTCCTTCGGCTGAAACATTTTACAGGTATTTATTGTTGGGCATCTCCATTTGTGGGTTCCAGAAGGTGGGAGGAAGTTCTCCCAGAACTCATCAATTTTTTTTTTTTTTTTTTTTGGTAAAGGATCATTTATGAACCAGATTGTGAAACTTCTGTCAGCCCACTCAGGGCTATTTACTATGTTATGCAAGAATGACAGGGTATGGAGTTAGGTGCACTTGAGGCTGGATTCAAATTTCACTCGCTTCGTCAACTTGATTTACAAAAGAGAAGACCGCCATGCAAAGTGATTTCAAGATGTAGCTGGGTCGTCCCTCAGATGGACAAACAAGCTGTTCTGTGGAACATGAGTTCGATGTTGAAGATCACATTGTTCTGTGTGAAGAGTGGGTGAGTTATTACTGGTACCCTGGATAATCTCCATCTCGTGCATTAGTGACCTCTCGAGGCCTGTGCTGTTGGCCAGGAAACTGGTGCTCTAAGGAGAATGTACCATAATTAAGGAACGGGGAGGGGTGCATAACCAAGAATATCAGTTATAGTAATTGGGGAATTTCTTGCAATGTGGGCAAACCATTGATGCACAGTTGAGACGGCAGCTCATGTATAACTTTGCCATCACTGACATTTTAAAAGTTACAATTGGTGACTAATTTTTGGGATTACAAAAATCAAACTGCTCAGAGGAAATATGTCGATCGTACCTGCAAGTGTTTGGATATCAAGTGCTATTTGGCAATACGTACTCTGACAAAGTTTTGGCATCGATCGATTGCAAAATTTCGCTTATTTTTCCTTATGCACTTATCTTACCTCCTTTAAAAAGCACTTTTCAATTTGCTTTTAAATATTTATTATCCCATGTGCGAAACGAAAAGTGGGCTGAAGCAGTCGGTCTATGATCGAGGAACTACTTGATTTCAATTGAATTTTAAACATTGTGGAACATGGGGCTGCAGTTTAGCGGTACTTTGACAATTTGGCATTTCGTGAGGACTTTTGTCTTATGGAATCTTTTATGGAATCTTATGTTTATGGAATTGGAATTTATGGAATCTCATGGAATCTCATGGAATCTCATGGACGGATGAGCAAGGCAGGTTAATGTTTTACTCTCAGCCTGTCTGGCAGTCAAATAAAATTTAAAATATCTCCAAACAGGAAACCTGTTTTAAGGATGTTATAAAGGACACAAACAGGCATGAAGAACCAATTTAATGTGTTAAATAAGACGACGCATCAACAGCAGTCAACTCCTGAAAAGAATTTCCCTTCAATTAAAAAACTTTTATTACCTCTGCCACCAAAGGTGGATGGAGGTTATGTTTTCACTCCTGTCTGTCTGTGAACAAGATATCTCAGTGGATGGATTCAGACGAAATTTGGCAGAGATGTAATGTATGTGACGGACCAAATGATTCGATTTTGGGGAAAATCCGGATTTTAAGTGATTCTTCACCATTGGGAGATCGGGCCAAAACTGATACATAGCAGGATATCTGAAAAAGTTATGGACGGGTTTGGATGAAAGTTGGTGGACCGCTTGGGTGTCTGACAAGGACTATTACATTCGATTTTGGTGAAGATCTGAATATGGATTTGGATATGAGAATTATTTAATTTCAAAGTGGTTCTTCAACATTGAGGGATCGGGCGAAAAGCGATTATCGAACATGATAGTTCAAAAAAGTTGTGGATGAGGTTGTTTGGTGACAAGAACAAGCCGATTCGATTTTGGTTCAGGTCCAAATCCAGATCTGGCCTATCAGTGGTATACAAAACAAACTGTTCAGCCGAACGAAGGTATGCACTCTGCCGAGTGCTGTTCCAGTTTTAAACTCAAATGGGCGGGTACTCTGCTCGTATTAAGATTTGAAGACGAACACTGATACAAATCACCTTGTTGGCACTTCTAAAACACCTCCAGTTTACCAGTACTTGGACAAACCTTCATGTCATCTCAATCAATCAAATTTGCCTCTCACGAGCTGTTTGGGGGAATTCAGACAAAATCGTGGCCTGCAGAAAATACAGATTATGCTCGGACAACCAAAGCAAGAGTGAAAGACCCTTCCAATGTCCTTTTTCCCAATACTGTGTGGGGTACGGTGTTCCATTACCTCGAGGTTTTCTTCTTGTGTATGCAGTGCAAGGCTTCAGGTCAAAACTCTCCCTCTGCTGGTGAGGGCGGGAATTAGTAATTTGTTCAGGGTGCCGGCGATAGCTCGCCGTCTTCACGAATACCACCGTGGGATCTATGACGTCACCAACTAACGACAGCAGGCAGACGGGACGGCGTTTGACGTCCATCCGAGGGACGATGAATCACGCTGCCTGTGAAACACCAGGACGACAGTTTATAGTTGTGTCGGGATTCGAACCCAGGCTCGGCAGCTTCGAGGCGAGTGTGCGCACCTCTTGGGCATCCTATCAGCCAGGTTTGGGCACGGGGTGATACGTGTCGAGGTAAGAACGAGATGCTGCAGGTGTGGTACAGATACAGGAAGCCAAACACCTCCTGCGCCCCTTTACCCCAATCGAACGTTGGATTGAAGACATTTTCGATTGAATTCAGTGGAATAGATGGTAAAGCTGGTGCCGAAGTACACTGTACATGTATTAATTGTTCCACAGTCACCCGGCTGAACAAGATTCATTTACTCAAACAAATGTGAGAGAGATTGCAGATCGACAGGGATTTAACCGTTCATGGACGACTCAGATGGCCGGACAGAAATGCTGTCGGAGACTGATCGCTGAATCGGGAAAGGAAATGGCGAAATGAAATGGCGTTTTCAGGGCCGCAAGGATCTATATACACCACTCACTACACATTTCGGCAGGATCCGACAAGTTCTGGGAGGACCAAACCAACTGATCCCCATCTCGACAGCAGGGTTACCAACTGGTGTTCCTGATTACCAAATTCGAGTACATTTGGTAATGGAAAACAATCTGATAACCACGAAGATGTTGGTAATGAAGTTTGCTCGATGTGGTATTGAGGTATTGATGATGTGGTATTGAGCAAGTCTCGTGTGATTATTACTGGTGGACGGATGTTGTTTTCAATCTTGTTACTTCGCAAAAAAAATTTATGTTGACATTTGATGTTGATCACAAAAGTATGTTGATCACTCCGGTGTGTGTGTGTGTGTGTGTTTGTCCACTCACTTATAGTTGCCTACAGGTCACAATTTCAAACTGATCTTTACGAACCTTCACCAAATGGTAGAGTTGGTGGTCCGACAGAAGCCTATTTATTTTTGAGGTCAAAATAGGCCAAAGGTGAAAAGCCAAAGGTCAACCACTTTTCTCAAATTTCTAAAATCCTCAATTTTCATCCGATTGACTTGAAATTTGAATGGGATTTACGTATCAGCTAACTGAATTCAACCACCAATTACATTTGAGGTCAACATCGGCCAAAAGGTCAACATAGGCCAAAAGGTCAACATAGGCCAAATTTCTAAAATTGTCAATTGTCATCAGATTAACTTAAACTTTGAAGACGATTTGCATATCAGGTCATTGAACTCAACCACCAATTATTTTTGAGGTCAAAAGGATTCTCTACTGAGTGCCATTCTACTTTCTTCTCCTTTGTCAAGTGTCGCTCTATGAGTGATTTTTCATTTGTTTGTCTGTTTGTGAACATTATATCTCAAAACATTGTGGACGGATTTGGATGAAACTTGGTGGAAATGTTGGGTGTGTGACAAGGACGAATTGATTTGATTTTGGTGACGATTGAAATCCGAATCCAGATCACAGAATTTTTAAAGTGATTCTTCACCAATGAATGATGGAGCTGAACCAATATATAACACAATATTTCAAAAAGGTGTGGATGGGGGATTGGTTGGGCATGTGATACAGGCGTAGCTTGGCGTAGGGGTAGCTTGACTTCTCTATTTTGGGGGGGAACAGTGGGGTAAATTCTTCCTATATTTTACAGACCAATGTTTGTGTGTTTGTTTGTCATGCTACTCCTCCTAGAGTTGTGGCCCAATTACATCCAGACTTGCTACATAGGATCAGCATGAGCCCAATTAGTGTATAGGGGTATTTTATCTTTGATGGTGTTATTGGGGGTGAGGGGGTGGGGGGAAGGGATAAGAGGGGGAACGGAAATTCTCTATGTAAATGTGTATCGTGTGACGCCCCCTCTAGGTGGGAGATGGTATTACAACTGCCACCTTTTACAGTGCAGTATTCCTGACACCACGTTTTCCAGTGCAGTGAGGTATTATTAATTATAAACAGTAGGCATGGTTTTGCTTCATGTAAGTAATACAGGTTATTTTTATTTTATTTTCGTGAGCGATGAAGTGACCTGTCAGTTGCGTATACACCACCCAAATAAAGGTGCATGTCAGAAGAATGTGTTGCATGCTTGGATCAAGATCGCCTGTAGGGTGGGTACTCTGCTCGTATTAATAATGGGTAGCATGGTCTGACTTCCGAATTTACTGCTTGCTAGTGTATTTACAGTGTTGGAGTGCTTGAAACCACAAATGCAGTTTATGTTCATTAACTAATCACCCTTATTTTTTGTTTTCGCCTGATTATTTGACATGTTAACCCAGTAGCACCGTGAGCATAACAATAAATTATTGAATAAACGAAATTGAGCACTTTATGAGTAACGTCTCCCAGATGTTACACATACATAAACATTGTCTAAATATAAATTCTGGTCTTCCTTCAACTTTGTTGACCGGCAGGATGACCTATACGTAGACACACTCACCTATAAGCTGTGTAGCTTGGATTTGAATCTCGGCGCAGCTACAAACAGGCCTGATCGCAGCACCATCATAAGATTGGGCAACTATTGGCACATTCTGCAATCCATTTATCTCCAAAGCTTTATTTATGGCAGTATAAATGCCTTCTGCATTTTTGTAAGACAAGCAGTTGGCAAAGCATCGGAACCTGTCTCTCATCTCAGGTTTTTGTTTGTACACATAATCGAGGCTCATCGAAATGTCTTATCCACTGCTTATACAATTTATTTGCAAACTAAATCTGCACAGATCTGTAGCACTTTAAAAATGTGGGTTATGGTTTGGGTTAGACCTGCATTTCTTGAACGTTTTGACATACTGTGATAAATAAATCACAAAATTCGAGGAAATTCCCTTTCATTTTAGCCTCCTTTTCCTCATGGTACTCACAAAACAGCAAACCAAGCTTTGAAAATAATTTCACAATATCATAAACCCTTGCAAGGTAATCCCTGTTTCTCTCAATGGTGTTTTTTGACTTTCCGAAAGCTTCACTGCTCCTGATCCCGTTTCTTCACTATGTTTGAAGCATCTCCTCTTTTCCATACATTCCAAATGAACCTGAGAAATGGCTTGTTTAGACAGTTTTTCAAAGATTTTCTTCCAATTCTGCATTCCTTTTTTGATCGATGAATCCTCAACTCAATCCCTGGTGTTGGGCTAGCGGCTAGGGTGCCGGCTTAGGATTCAATCAAGGATCCTGGGTTCGAATCCCGGTCGATCGCTGTAATTAACGCCAGGGGGGTTGACAGCCTGTCATACCTTCCGAGGTCGGCGAATTGAGTACCAGTTCACTGGTAATTCCCTGTTTGTCGTTAAAGGCGGCAAAAAGGGTTGGCGTCAGGAAGGGCATCCGGCCGTAAAACATTGCTTCAAAAAGGGGACCGAAAAACAACAACAACCACGGTTCCCGAAAAAGGCCAACCCCCGCTTGCGGGGAAAAATGGCCTCTAAAGGTGTTTTTTTTTTTTTTAATCCTCAACTCAGCTTGTTTCTGAGTGGAAGTTGACGGCAGGGAAAGCAGAACGCAATATCTTGTTGAACAGATTATTCAACACGAGGGAATTTTTTGTGGTACAAAAATGAAAAAGAAAAACAGTTTTCCCCAAATATTCCCTTTGTAAAATCAGTACAGATGAGGAAACAGAAATTCTTCGAGAAGAGGTTGCCAGTGCGATAAAGAGACTGAATGAAGAAAAAGCACCTGGCTATGATAGTGTCACAGCTGAAGACCTAAAAGCTTCCGGTGAAATAGGTATTGACATAATCTACCATTCGTGCAGGTTGGTCTGGAAGAGTGAAGTATTTCCGGACAACTGGGGAAAAGCCATCATTACCCCCATATACAAAAAGAAGGACACGTTAAACTGTGAGAACTACAGAGGCATCAGCTTGCTGTCTCAGGGAAAGTCTTAACAACTATTATTCAAAAAAGAATGATGAAGAAATTAGAAGAAATACTTGACAAAGCGCAAGCTGGATTTCACCCAGGAAGATCAACAGTTGATCAATTACTCAAATTAAGACAAATAATAGAAAATACCTGGGAATGCACAAGGATGTATTTTTTTTGTTTGTTTTTTTGTTTTGTTTTTTGTATACAAGATCGAGGCTCGTGAAAGAGCGAACATTAATCACACAGAAAGACAAACAGACACATAAAACAAATAACATCGGGAGCGGTAGACAAGATAGGGAGAGAGGGGGAAGGACACAAACACAACATTTGAGAGCAGGGAACGAGACATGGAGACATCGAGAGATCTGTGGGAGGGAGAGGGCTTTGGGGGGGAGGCATGTGAAAGGGGGGGGGGGGGTGGGAGAGGTATAAACATATCGACACTGCCAGGATTTCCAGGAAAGAAGTTGGAATTTCAAACAAGGTGGATCTGGGATGAATTAGTGGGGGTAGAAAAGATCAACGTTTTGGATGGGGGAAGATAAGAGATGGTGGTGAACAGCTGTTTTAAAGACCTGGAGGGAGGAGAGGGATTGAAGGGAGTGTGGGAGTTTGTTCCAGAGGCAGGAGAAAAGAGGAATTGAAAGAGTGAAGGTGAGCAGAGAGCCGAGATTTCGGCAGTTTAACCATCAGAGGGTTGCTGGCAGATCTTGTGCGACCTGTAGGAATATTTGGGGGACAGAGCACAGAGAGAGCTGGGGGAGCAAGGCCGGAGAGGAGTCGGTAGAAGACAGAAAGACCACCTACCTGCCTGCGGTGAATGAGTGAAAGGCCCTCAGAGATAGCTTCATCGCGGGAGATTCCAATGATTTTGAAAGCTTTGGATTCAACAGCGTGAAGCCGAGCCAGGTGTGAGGCAGGAGCACCAGCCCATAGGGGAGAACAGTATTCCATTGAGCTGCGGATGAAAGCCTTGTATGTGGTGAGGAGCTCAGGTGTGCCGAGGAAGGACTTCGCACGACGGAGGATGCCCAGTCGGCGACTGGCTTTGGAGGCCAGCTTGGAAATGTGGTTTTCCCAAGAAAGATCATGGCAGATAGTGAGACCCAAAAGCTTGAGCGACAGAACTTCTTGGAGAGGATTGTTGAGAAAGTAGATGGGAGGGTTGTCCAGTCGATCTTTTCGGAGAGACATAGTAAGAGAGTGAGATTTGTCAGGATTGAAAGACATGTTCCACTTGTTTGACCAGTCTGTGATTTTGTCCAGGTCTTCAGAGAGTGAGGAGGCTGCAGACTGCCGATCTGAGGGAAGAGGAATGGAGCGGCAGAGAGTGGAGTCATCAGCAAAGAGATAGAGAGGATTTTCCAGAGAGCCGGAGAGATCATTGATAAAGACCAGAAAAAGCACAGGGCCCAGCACACTTCCTTGGGGAACTCCAGCCTGAACAGGAAGGGGAGATGAGAGAAATCCATTCAGGGCCACACGTTGACTACGACCAGAGAGGAAGTCCGCAAGCCATGCATGGAGATTTCCATGGATACCATAGGAGGAGAATTTGGTGAGCAGAGCTGGGTGCCAGACCGTATCAAAGGCCCGTGATATGTCAAGGGAGACAGCTCTGATTTCCTGTTTGGCATTGAGGACCTCCATCCATTGTTGAGACAGCAGAAGCAGCATGTCCAGAGTAGAGTGACCTGGTCTGAAACCAAATTGATGATCAGAGATCAAGCCATTGGAGAAGAGGAAAAATTTCATATCCGAAGCAATGATGGATTCCATGACTTTGCTGATAATTGGGAGCAGGCTGATTGGTCTGTAGTTGCAAGGATCTGTTTTTGCACCTTTTTGTGTAAAGCGGTAATGTTTGCTGATTTCCAGGATGCTGGCAGATGACCTTGAGCAAAAGATAGGGTGAAAAGAACAGAGAGAGGGTGAGATAGAGCGGCAGAGCAGGATTTTAGGACCCGTGGGCTGATGCCGTCTGGTCCAGTTGCAGAATCAGAGTCGAGGTTTGACAAAAACTCCTCCACCTTGTCAGGAGAGAAGGACACAGAGTCCAGGAGCAGTTGGGTTCGACTGGGAAAGGTGGGAACAGAGAGAGATGGGTTTGGGACTAAGGATTTTGAGGCGAACACATAGTTGAGGCATTCGGCTTTGTCACGTGCGATGTCAACTGTGTGGCCATTTGAGGTAAGGGAGGGGATGGAGGGGGAACAAACACCAGAAACGGATTTGATCAGACGCCACCAGGATTTGGAGGAAGGAGACAGGTTTGAGAGTTCATTCTTGAGTGAGGAGAGATAGTGCTTCCTGGCACTCCTGAGGGTAGACACACACTTGTTCCGAGCTTGGTGGAAGGAACTGAGATTGCCTTCAGTTGGATTAGCCTTCCAAGAGGCAAAGGCAAGTTGTTTCAGGGCAACTGCCTCACCACAAGATTCAGTGTACCATGGACGGGAGGAAGGGTAAGACAACTGAAGGCGAGATGGGATAAATCTGTGCATGAGAGAGATCAGTTTGCTTTGGAAGAATTCCCAGGAAGAATTGATGTCAGAGGCAGTGGAGATGGGAGACCAATCCAGACGATTGATGGCTGCTTGAAGACCGTCCCAGTCGGCCTGAGTGAAATGCCAGACTCGTCGACGCTGAGGAGGCTCTCTGAGAATGGCCAGAGAGATGTCCACTTTGACAAGCACATGATCAGAAGAACCGATTGGAGCAGAAGAAGAGCAGCAGACATTAGCAGGGAAGTTTGTCATAACCAAGTCTAGAAGAGAAGATACTCCATTGGCTGAGATCCGGGTCGGGAAATTGACAGATTGTGTCAATCCCAGTGAGTCACAGAAGTCCTTTGCTGAGGTGCCATGACTGGTGAGAGAGGAACCCACACCCAACCAGGTGGCATGATGACAGTTGAAGTCACCACATATGAGGAAGAGAGAGTTGGGATGAGTGGATAGAAGTTGGTCCATGTTGTCAGACAGTGAAATGTAGATGGAGTCATCACTGTTTGGGGGACGGTACAGAACACATATGAACAAAAGGTGGGAGCGGAGAGGAAGCCGTAACCAGAGGTACTCCTGCGGGTTAGGAGGAAAGAGGGCAGTGCAATGAGAGTGAGGAAGAGAGTTTTTGACAAAGATAGCCACCCCACCACCAGGCCGAGGCTCAGGTCTATCATACCGGAGGAGGGAGTAACCAGGAAGAGATATTAAGGAATCAGAGACATCTTGAAGGAGGAAAGTCTCTGTTAAGCAGATCAAGTCTGGATTGTCAGAAGCAACCTGTATGGAGAGATCAGTCAGGTTTGAGCGAAGGCCCCGGATGTTTGAGGTCCATACCGTTAATGAAGAGAGAGGGGGAGCATCGGGTACAGGACAGGGGAGGGGAGGAGTAGGGTAAGATGAAGGATGAGAGGGGGAGGTAGGGAGAGCAGTTGATAGTGTGTCAGATGTTGCAGAAGAGTTCCAAGAAAGGGAAGGATGAGGAGGATGAAAGGTTTGATGGTGAAGGGATGAGGCACAGTGAGGGGTTGTTTGAGGGGGGGCAGAGGAAAGTAGAAGGTTTGGGGGGGTGGAGGTATGAGATAGAAGGGAGACGAAGTGGGGAGGAGGCAGCTTGGAGGAGGAGGGGGGAGGAGGGAGAATTGGAGAGGAATGGTATGGGGGGAGAATTGAATGGGAGGGATTGGGGGGAGGTTTGAAGGGGAGGAGTGAGGGGGGAGTTTAGGAGGGGAGGGGCAAGGGGGGAGTTTTGGAGGGAAGGGGCAAGGGGGAAGTTTAGAAGTGGAGGGGCAAGGGGGGAGTTTAGGAGTGTAGGGGCAAGGGGGGGGATTTGGAGGGGAGGGGCAAGGGGGGAGTTTTGGAGGGGAAGGACAAGGGGGGAGATCAGGAGTGGAGGGGCAAGGGGGGGGATTAGGAGGGGAGGGGCAAGGGGGGAGTTTAGGAGGGGAAGGGCAAGGGGGGAGTTCAGGAGTGGAGGGGCAAGGGGGGAGTTTAAGAGTGGAGGGGCAAGGGGGGAGTTTAGGAGTGTTGGTGCAAGGGGGGGGATTTGGATGGGAGGGGCAAGAGGGGAGTTTAGAAAGTGGATGATTAATGAAAGACGAACATTGATAACAAATTGGGTTTGTTGTGATTTTCAAGTTAGCAATCCGATTCAGAACGATGGAGGAGGGATGGAATGAATGTGAATTTAGACCATGTAGTGAGGGAGACGTATAAGATATATTGCTGTTATAGAGACTTTGAAAAAGCATTTGACTCTGTGCGGCAAGATGGCTTATGGAGGGCACTTAAATGATTCGGCCTTCGTATTAAAATCACCAAGCTACTTCAGGCACTACAAAGCAAGTCAAAGAACGAAGTGGCAGTGAATGGAGATCTGACTGATTGGTTCAGTACGACAGTTGGGGTCCGTCAGGGATGTGTGATATCACCCCAGCTCTTCAACTTGCTGCTTGAACTTGTAATGCATGATATGCCGCAAGGGGTTAACATCCAAGGAAAAGTTATATCAAACCTACGATTCGCAGACGACATTGTCTTGCTACCAGAGACAGAAGAAGACCTGCAAATCCTCGTAGATTGTGTTTACAGCAGCAGTAGTGATCTGGGCATGAAGATCAACATCACAAAAACAGAGGCACAAGTCATCAATAGGCACCACCCAAATCAATTTAACATCATATAAACGGCAAAGTTTTAAAACAAGCTTGGGGATTTATTTATCTGGGGGAAGTCGGGGAGGGGAGAGGGTACAATATCACAGGATGGAACAAGCACCGAAGACATCAAGCAAGGGATTGGTAATGCACTAGGAGCATTTCAGCAGCTACAGAGTACTTGGACGGCAAAAGACATCCAACGTGACACCAAAGCTGAACTGTATAGAGTCCTGGTTCTCATAATCTTGATGTACGGGTCAGAAACTTGGAAATTAAAGCAAGAAGATGAACATCGGCTCCTTGTTTTTGAAATGGTATGCCTCAGAAAAGTAATGGGAGTAACTAGGCTGGACAAAACAAGGAATACTATAATAAGGGAAACTCTTGGAGTAAAATACACAATAACAGAGAATATATCACAAAGAAGGATTACATTCTTTAGGCACATTCAAAGAATGCCGCAGAACAGACTTACAAAAATCCTCATACAAGAAAGAGTAAATGGCACCAGACCAAGAGGAAGGCCACCAAAAAGGTGGATGGACTACATCAAAGCAGATTGCAGGGCCAGACAAATAACGTCACAGGCGGAAGGAAGCACGAACATTGGCTCAAGATCGAAGTCTGTGGCGACGGATCATCATTATGGAACAGATGGCAGAACAGGGAGCAGCAGTCGTTGCACCTGTGTCGACCCCTTAACTAACTAACTAAGATCAGTTAGATGTGGTTGATTGGGCCCAATGCTTTTTTCTCCAAGGTCTGCAGGTACAATTATGTTTCTCACATCATTCCAGTTGTATGTGCACTGACAACCCATACTGACTGCATCCAAAGATTTGAGAGAGTCTTGCTATACTTGAGATGACACTGCGTCGACAGCCGAGGCAGGCAGTGGTGGCTGGGCCCGACCTTGGGCAGTTGCAAAATCCTGCTGTGAATCATCCGCCGGAGGTTGAAGTCGCTTACACAAAAAAACTTCCGAAAGTCAATTTTAACCTTTTTTTAGAATCAGTCCTGTTCCCTCTCATGTCATGTGCAGTAGCTAACGGCCAATCAAGCTTGAAAAAGTATGCAGCCAATCATGTCACTATGCAAATACCGCCATAATCTGTTGTGACTGCAGGGTGGGAATCAGCACAGTTGGGTACTGTTTCACTTTGCTCACGTTAGGTTTCGCGGGTGCATATAATTTTATCTTTATCTTTATCTTTCTTATCTTTATCACTTTATCTTATAATATCTTTATCGCGGGTGCATATCTTCACAGTGCCTTGTGAAGGTTCCCATGCCAAAGTTACGGCATCACAGAACGACCTTGTTCAAGAGGGTTACAAACCTTTTATTTCAGAGGGGTTTGTGTCACTGGATGGAGACCTAACGAACCAGAGACCTGTTAGGGTATTGAGGGACACAGGAGCACATCAATCTTTGATGCTTGAGGGCATTTTGCCATTGTCAGAGAAGACGGCAACTGGTGTTAGTGTTCTTTTACAGGGGGTTGGTGGCTATGTTAAAGCTCCACTTCATGTCATCCATTTAAAGTCTGATTTGGTGTCAGGACCGGTCACCATAGGTTTACAAGCCACTCTTCCTGTAAAGGGAATCTCTTTTGTTATCGGGAATGATTTGGCTGGTGGTCGAGTTTCTGGTAATCCGATGTTTGTTGAAAAGCCTAGTATGGAAAATAACACCGCACAGTTAGAGCAGGAGATTCCGGGTATCTTTTCATCCTGTGCCACGACTCGTGCTATGGGTAGGAAGCGCTCTGAAGAGAAGGAGAAGGTACTGACGTCACGCTTTGCACAGGCACTTCTTGTCGAGTACCCTGAAACTAAGTGTCAGCACACACAAGTCATGAATGGAGGCAATGTTGGCAAGCTCTTTGTAGGTGGACTGAACTTTGACACAAGTGAAGATGTTCTGAACTCTATCTTTGGCAAATATGGACCACTCTTGGAAGTGCTGCTGATAAAAGACAGGGAGACGCAAAAGTCGAGAGGGTTTGGCTTTGTCACGTTTGAAAACACAAAGGACGCCAAAGATGCAGAAAAGGATTTGAATGGCAAGGATTTGGATGGTCGGACCATAACAGTAGAGAAGGCAGGCCATGGGCGCCGAGGGGGCTACAGAGGAGGAAAACGTGGAGGTAGTTTCAGGGGTGGCTATGGCTCCCGGGGTGAGAGTTGTAGTTTTGGTGGCAGCCGCAGTCGTGATTACTACGGAGGCTCCCAGCAGCAGCAGCACAGTTTTGGCAACTCTCGACGGGATGACAATTACGGTGGTAGCCGAGATGGGGACCGCTACTCACGTGACTACAGCACCCAACTCTACAACCGTGATTATGATTTTTATGATCAAGAGAAGAGTTTGAAGCACTGAGTGCTCAGGAGCAGCCGAGCCAAGATTCCTACATGGATGAACCCGTGAACTCCACGTTCCTAAATGCTTCCATGCAGTGAATACTTCCAGGCTTCCCCACCCAACCACCATGAAACCTGGCTCTCAGCTCGGCCTCCTTCAAAAAGTGCTATAGATTTGCTTTGCTTTGGATTTTTGATCACAACCCCTTAACCTTCATTCAAAAAATGAAAAATACAAATCAGAGGTTGATGAGATGGAGTTTGGCTTTGCAGGAGTTCAACTTGGAAATTGAGCATGCAAAGGGCAGGGACAATGTCATTGCCGATGCTTTATCCAGAGTGAACTAACTTTGGAAATTTCTGTAGGTTGTTTGGAAGTTTTGTTGCTTTATTTTGGGAAATATTAATTATTGTTGTTCACGTGAATTGACCATTTGGGTGTGAGTTTTACTTTTGTTTGTTAAAAG
The DNA here is from genome assembly GCF_964187855.1 of Myxine glutinosa. Taxonomy (NCBI): domain Eukaryota; kingdom Metazoa; phylum Chordata; class Myxini; order Myxiniformes; family Myxinidae; genus Myxine; species Myxine glutinosa. The sequence goes on along the minus strand of NC_136272.1, from coordinate 34,717,275 downwards.
AGTTTTTGCCTGCAAAGAAAGTTTTCACTATGTTCAAACTTTCTTTCTTGAGGGGGGGAAGTGTTATGGATTCGTCACTTCCGTTGTTGTGGTTTTCATCCACTGTAAACATTTTTGATTCCATGTACTATTATTGTCGTCGTTTAAGGGAAAAAGAGCTTCCTATTTTCAAAAGGTAAAAAAAAGTTAATGTTTTAAATGAAACCGGAACCGGACAACGAAGAAGAGGAAGAAGAGGAAGAGAAGGCGGAGCGAGTGAGTCGGACAAGAAGCCTAGCTGCTTCGAGGTCTGGAGCGAACGATTGGCGAACGAGAGTCACGAGTGAACTTTGGGTTTCCCAGGAAAGGGATTCCTGCGACAGAGTTGTCATCGCTGTGACAGATAAACCTGCGTGTCAGGTTTTGCGGTTGATTCCGAGGAGAATCATCGTAGTGCCGTTATGCCTCGAGAACGGGCCGTTGGCCATTTTGACTCGTGCGCTTTGCGCTTCGCTCAGGGTTTTTCACTTCGCTTCAACCATTTTCACCACATTCAGACGTTAATCTGGTGTGCGTGTGTAACGTGGCTTTTGAGTGGGAAATCTGCGGTTCGCCGATTGAGAGCCGTCAAACGTCCATACCTGAAGGTGTGATTGCCCCGTCGCTTCTCGAGGACACCTTCGCCCATCTTTGGGCAGTGTAACTGCCAACCCAACGGGATTCTGGTCTCAATTAGACATCGTTCTGACGATCGCTGGAGCGGATCGACTTTGGCTTGATGCCGGAATAGAGACATTGGGGAATGTTCTTCTTTTCGCTCACTTGTAGCACAGTGAGTTATATTGTGCGAACCTGATGGTACCATCATAGGAAAAATATATTGGTGGTACAATTGATTACTATTGTTGTTGTACTGTTATTCTTGTGTGATCTTAATACAATACTTGTTTGTTGGTAACAATTGGTGTGGTTTCACCATTGATCTTTGACATACAGAATAACACATCTTTCTGCCGTGACTCCTCTCGGGGCTCGGAGGTACACAGTGACCGGGGTTTGGGGAGGAGCACCCAACACTATTCAAACCTTTACCATATTCAAACCTTTACCTGATTCAAACCTTTACCTGATTCAAACCTTTACCCGATTCAAAGCTTTACCCTATTCAAGCATTTACCCTATTCAAACCGTTACCCTATTCAAACCTTTACCCTATTCAAACTGTTACCCTATTCAAACCTTTACCCTATTCAAACTGTTACCCTATTCAAACCGTTACCCTATACAAACCATTACCCTATTCAAACCGTTACCCTATTCAAACCGTTACCCTATTAAAACCGTTACCCGATTCAAACCTTTACCCTATTCAAAGCGTTACCCTATTCAAACCTTTACCCTATTCAAACCGTTACCCTATTCAAACGTTTACCCGATTCAAACGTTTACCCTATTCAAACCTTTACCCTATTCAAACTGTTCCGCTATTCAAACCGTTACCCTATTCAAACCTTTACCCGATTCAAACCTTAACCCGATTCAAACGTTTACCCGATTCAAACCTTTACCCTATTCAAACCGTTACCCTAATCAAACATTTACCCGATTCAAACCTTTACCCTATTCAAACCGTTACCCTATTCAAATGTTTACCCGATTCAAACGTTTACCCGATTCAAACCATGACCTGATTCAAACCTTTAACTGATTCAAACGTTTACCCGATTCAAACCATTACCGGATTCAAACCATTACCGGATTCAAACCATTACCGGATTCAAACCATTACCGGATTCAAACCTTTCACAGATTCAAACGTTTGCCGGATTCGATTTTATTTAACCCGATTCAGTCCATTCAAACCATTGCCCTATTCACGTCTTACATTATGTTTCTCAGGCCTTTACAGGATTCGAAACATTATCGGATTACCATCGTCCACAATTTACCCGATTTATGCATTCGCATCCACCAACCCCTACCACCCCTCCCCCCCCCCCCCACGCACACACCTCACTACTCCACTGCATACACACACATACACAAACAATCTACACAACGTTCTCTGTAATGAGGACCCAGGGGTGTGTTCAGTTAGCAAGCACCTTGCGGTAGCTGCTTACAGTGAAGCCAGCCAAGCTGGTAGCCAAACAGCTGGTAGCCAAGCATCCGGGAGCCAAGCAGCTGGTAGCCAAGCATCCGGTAGCCAAGCATCCGGTAGACAAGCATCCGGTAGCCAAGCATCCGGTAGCCAAGCATCCGGGAGCCAAGAATCCGGTAGCCAAGCATCCAGTAGCCAAGCATCCGGTAGCCAAGCAGCTGGCAGCCAAGCATCCGGTAGCCAAGCAGCTGGTAGCCAAGCATCTGGTGGCCAAGCATCCGGTAGCCAAACAGCTGGTAGCCAAGCATCCGGTAGCCAAGCATCCGGTAGCCAAGCAGCTAGTAGCCAAGCATCCGGTAGCCAAGCAGCTGGCAGCCAAGCATCCGGTAGCCAAGCAGCTGGTAGCCAAGCATCTGGTGGCCAAGCATCCGGTAGCCAAGCAGCTGGTAGCCAAGCATCCGGTAGCCAAGCATCCGGTAGCCAAGCAGCTAGTAGCCAAGCATCCGGTAGCCAAGCAGCTGGTAGCCAAGCAGCTGGTAGCCAAGCGCCTGGTAGCCAAGCGCCTGGTAGCCAAGCCCGTGGTAGCCAAGCCTGTGGTAGTGAAGCAGCTGGTAGCCAAGCAGCTGGTAGCCAAGCAGCTGGTAGTCAAGCGCCTGGCAGCCAAGCGCCTGGTAGCCAAGCCTTTGGTAGCCAAGCAGCTGGTAGCCAAGCGCCTGGTAGCCAAGCCTCTGTCAGACAAGCCTCTGGTAGCCAAGCAGCTGGTAGCCGAGCGCCTGGTAGTCAAGCCTCTGGTAGACAAGCCTCTGGTGGACAAGCCTCTGGTAGCCAAGCAGCTGGTCGCCAAGCGCCTGGTAGCCAAGCCTCTGGTAGACAAGCCTCTGGTGGACAAGCCTCTGGTAGCCAATCAGCTGGTAGCCAAGCGCCTGGTAGCCAAGCAGCTGGTAGCCAAGCGCCTGGTAGCCAAGCAGCTGGTAGCCAAGCGCCTGGTAGCCAAGCAGCTGGTAGCCAAGTGCCTGGTAGCCAAGCAGCTGGTAGCCAAGCGCCTGGTAGCCAAGCAGCTGGTAGCCAAGTGCCTGGTAGCCAAGCAGCTGGTAGCCAAGTGCCTGGTAGCCAAGCAGCTGGTAGCCAAGCAGCTGGTAGCCAAGCATCCAGTAGCCAAGCGTCTGGTAGCCAATCAGCTGGTAGCCAAGCGCCTGGTAGCCAAGCAACTGCTAGCCAAGCATCTGGTGGCCAAGCATCCGGTAGCCAAGCGTCTGGTAGCCAATCAGCTGGTAGCCAAGCGCCTGGTAGCCAAGCACCTGGTAGCCAAGCGCCTGCTTGCCAAGCACCTGGTAGCCAAGCATCTGGTGGCCAAGCACCTGGTAGCCAAGCATCTGGTGGCCAAGCGCCTGGTAGCCGAGGCAGCTGGTCGCCAAGCGCCTGGTAGCCAAGCAGCTGGTAGCCAAGCACCTAGTAGCCAAGCATCTGGTGGCCAAGCGCCTGGTAGCCAAGCAGCTGGTAGCCAAGCGCCTGGTCGCCAAGGGCCTGGTAGCCAAGCGCCTGGTAGCCAAGCAGCTGGTAGCCAAGCACCTGGTAGCCAAGCAGCTCGTAGCCAAGCGCCTGGTAGCCAAGCAGCTGGTCGCCAAGCGCCTGGTAGCCAAGCAGCTGGTAGCCAAGCACCTGGTAGCCAAGCACCTGGTAGCCAAGCAGCTGGTAGCCAAGCACCTCGTAGCCAAGCACCTGGTAGCCAAGCAGCTGGTAGTCAAGCACCTCGTAGCCAAGCAGCTGGTCGCCAAGCCAGCCGTTCTTTATCGACGGTTTCAAATGTTGTGCTTGTTTGGGTGCTTCAGCTACTTGGTGAGCGCTCTTGCTCTTCAAGAACGTTGGTAACTGAACACACCCAGAATATCTAACCCAGAGATGGGGTTCAATTGGTTATGTCTGTCTACCGATATACTATACTGTGGTGCTGCGCACACACGACTCGATTGCCAGAGAGGTAGGCCACAACGCGTTGGTACAACAAAGAGTCTTTATTCAAAGCTCGCACTTCAGCACTGGGCGGGCTCGAGCTTAGAGCCCGCATATATGTCCCGAGGCCACGCCTTGCCCCCGGGCGTGGCCGATCGGCCGATAGGCGGGGCATGCATTACAGTTGCCCGCCTGGATGTTCGCGCCACCTGCTGGTGCGCTGAATTCTTGTCCCTTGTGTCTGCCACACGCGCCCCCCCCAGAATTCCCGCACACCTGAAGGGTGAGTTTGTGGGGAAGCCAGATGACCCGGCCGAAACGCCCCCTGGCGATGCATGCAGGGCTGGGGGGGTAGCGGGACGGTGGGGCTGGGGGGTGCCGGGGGTCTGACCACCGGGGGGCGGCCTCGACGCGGAGGCAGAGCTGCTTGCGGGGGGTGGTCCAGATCGAGGTGGGCCGGCTTGAGGCGGTCCACGGAGACACGATCCGGGGCACCGCCGATGTCGATGGTGAAATATTTGTCCCCGGTCTCCAGTACGCGGAAGGGCCCGTCGTACGGGGGCCGTTGCGGTGCCCGGTGGGCGTCGTGTCGGACGAAGACGTACTCCGCCGTGCGAAGCTCTGGGGCGACGTGGGAAGAAGGGCAACCGTGGTGTGCCGTCGGCACCGGGGCGAACCTCCGGGCGGTCTCCTGCAGTGTGGAGCGCTGTTGCGCCGCGGACCAAGGAGCCGTGGAGTCGGGGATAAATTTGCCCGGTACCCGCAGTGGTTGCCCGAAGACCAGCTCCGCCGAGGACGTGCGCAGGTCGTCCTTGGGCGCCGTCCTGAGGCCCAGCAGGACCCAGGGTAGCCTGTTGGCCCAGCTGCCATCACAGAGGCTGGCCCGGAGCACGGCCTTCATTGAGCGCTGAAAGCGCTCGCACAGGCCATTGGCCTGGGGGTGGTAGGCCGTGGTGCGGTGTAGTTTGACACCGAGCCCTTGCGCCACCGCGCCCCAGAGCTCCGATGTGAACTGGGGGCCGCGGTCGGACGAGATGTCCGAGGGGGCACCGAACCGGGCAACCCAAGTGGCGATGAAGGCGTGCGCCACATCAGCCGCAGACGTCGTCGCCAATGGCACGGCCTCCGGCCACCGTGTGGTGCGGTCCACCATGGTGAGGAGGTGTGTGAGCCCTCGCGTGGGGGGCAGAGGTCCCACCAAGTCGACGTGAACGTGGTCGAACCGACGCTCGGGCACCGTAAATGGGGCCAACGGGGCCTGGGTGTGGCGGTGGACCTTTGCGCGCTGGCACGCGAGGCACGTCCTGGCCCAGTCGCGGACGTCCTTCTTGAGGCCATGCCAGACGAACATCGCCGCGACAAGCTTCTGGGATGCCTTCGTGCCTGGGTGGGACAGGCCGTGGATGGCGTCGAAAACTGGGCGCCGCCAGCCAGCGGGCACGATGGGGCGAGGCCGGCCGAGGGAGACGTCGCATAGGAGGGCCGCGCCCGCGGCGTCGAACGGCACCTCGGTGACGCGGGGGCCCGTGACGGCGGTCCGCAAGGCCTGGACGCCAGGGTCGGCAGACTGGTCCTCCGCCATCTGGGTATAGTCGATCCCGAGGTGGACCGCGTGCACGATGGACCGGGAAAGGCAATCCGCCACTGGGTTGTCTTTACCCGCCACGTGACGGATGTCCGTCGTGTACTCGGACAATGCAGAGAGGTGACGCTGCTGCCGTGCCGACCATGGCTCGGCGACCTTGGCCATCGCGAACAGAAGGGGCTTGTGGTCGACGAAAGCCGTGAACGGGCGGCCCTCGAGCAGATGGCGGAAGTGTCGGACCGCCAGGTGGAGCCCTAGCAGCTCGCGGTCGAAGGTGCTATAGCGGCGTTCGTGCGGGCGAAGCTGCCGGCTAAAAAACGCCAGCGGCTGCCAAGCACCATGCACCCACTGCTCGTGCACCGCGCCCATCGCGTAGTCCGACGCATCGGTGGTGAGGGCTATCGGTGCATCGGGCGCCGGGTGCGCCAGCATGGTGGCGTTGGCCAGGGCCAGCTTTGCGCCCGCAAACGCCGCGGCCATCGGCTCCGACCAGGCGACGTCACCTTTGCCCGGCTTGCCCCGGAGGGCCTCGTGCAGGGGGCGGAGGAGCTGAGCGACGTGGGGCACGAAGCGGTGGTAAAAATTTACCATGCCCAGGAATTCCTGGAGCCCCTTGATCGTGCGGGGGCGAGGGAAATCCCTGACCGCCTCCACCTTGGCCGATAAAGGGACGGCCCCGTGCCTGGTGATGCGGTGCCCCAATAAGTCGATGATGGTGACGCCGAAACGGCACTTTGCGGGGTTGATGATTAGGCCATGCTGGCCCAGGCGTTCGAAAAGCGTGCGGAGGTGGAGCAGGTGCTCCTCCCGGGACATGCTCGCGACTAGGATGTCGTCCAGGTAGACGAAGAGGAAAGGTAAGTCGCGCAAGACGCTGTCCATAAGCCGTTGGAACGCCTGGGCCGCATTCTTCAACCCGAAAGGCATTCTCAGGAACTCGAAGAGGCCGAAAGGGGTGATGACGGCCGTCTTCGGGACATCGCCCGGTTGTATGGGGACCTGGTGGTAGCCCCGGATGAGGTCCACCTTGGAAAACACGGTCGTGTTTGTCAACCGGGCAGAAAAGTCCTGGATATGCGGGACCGGGTAGCGGTCGGGGGTGGTGGCATCATTGAGCCGGCGGTAGTCCCCGCACGGCCGCCATCCCCCGCCGGGCTTCGGCACAATGTGCAGAGGGGAAGCCCAAGCGCTGTTGGAGCGCCGTACGATCCCCAGCCACTCCAGCGTGGCGAACTCCCCTTTCGCCACCGCGAGCTTCGTGGGTTCGAGTCGGCGTGCCCGGGCGTAGACCGGCGGCCCGACTGTGGGTATATGGTGCTCCACCCCGTGTTTAACAGCCACCGCTGAGAAGGTGGGCCGCGTGAGGGCCGGGAAACTGGCTAGGAGGCGGGTAAAGTCGTCCGCTGCCGGAAGTGTGCAAACTAAACTCGCCGGGACGGACAAGGTGTCCGTGATGAACAGGAGGCTGCCGGAATGGCCGACGCTCAGGGCCGCTAATGAGCGCCGGCCCGGTCGTTTCCCGACCCGTCAAAGGAGCATGGCGGGCGACACGTTTTAGCCTTGCGGCCGAACCTGGCGTGTTAGTAGCACCAGGTTTGCGGCGGTGACGGCCTCTGCGGCCGTGGTGGTGGCGGCGGCGGTAGTGGGCGGGGCGCAGCAGCGGCCACGAGGGAAGCCGGGGGCGCTGTAGCCTCTGCCCCGGGATCCACTACGGCAGCACCGTAAACCGACCGCGTGTCGCAGGCCGTGAAAAACTTGTCGGCCTCTCCGGCCAGGTCGCGGGGTTCCTTGATTTTGGAACCGGCCAGCGCGAGGCGCACCTGTATCGGTAGCTGGCGGAGGAAAAGCGCGCGAAACAAGAAATCCGGGCGCTGGTCTCCAAGCAGCGACAGCATGTAATCCATCCGGACGGATGGTCGTGTGTCGTCGAGGGCGGGAAGGTCCAGGAGGCGGTCGGCCCGTTCGATCTCCGTGAGCCCGAACGTGGCGAGGAGGAGATGTTTAAGCGCCTCGAACTTGTTGTCGCCCGGCGGGCGCCGAAGGATGGACACGACTCGGGCGGCAGTGCCGGGCCCGAGGGTGGCGACCACGTGGTAGTACCGGGTCTCGTCCGCCGTGATGCCTCGAAGCTGAAATTGGGCTTCGGCCTCCACAAACCAAACGTCGGCCTGTGCTTCCCAAAACTCCGGGAGTTTGACAGCGACGGCGTTGGTAGCCATGGCGCGTTCGGGGGTCAGCAACGGCTGAACCAATCGGGGTCACCAGTGTGGTGGTGCGCACACACTACTCGATTGCCAGAGAGGTAGGCCACAACGCGTTGGTACAACAAAGTCTTTATTCAAAGCTCGCACTTCAGCACTGGGCGGGTTCGAGCTTCGAGCCCGCATATATGTCCCGAGGCCACGCCTTGCCCCTGGGCGTGGCCGATCGGCCGATAGGCGCCAGGCGGGGCATGCATTACAGTCTACAGACTACAGTTCTGCTTTCCATTTGTTGGCATGCGCGTCGGTGGGCACCCGGTTTTGCACCCACGGGCACACGTGGGCACGTGTTGAGTGTCTTTTGTGACACCCCCGGGGCCTGTCGCCCCCAGTAGCACTCCCCCCAGGAGTCATTTCAGGCCCTTTCCTGGGCCCCAAACACACACATTCCTTCAGTTGTATGGGTGTCGTGTCTTCTGGACGTTCGCGCCACCTGATGGTGCGCTGAATTCTTGTCCCTTGTGTCCTACCGCTTGAACCTTTAGCACCCTCGACTGTGCAAATCGGTTTTAAAATTCGTTAACAGAAACGGGTCAAACAATGTCGAGTTTGCCGATTCCTGTCGAAGTTTTTTCGTGCGTGGTGTCTATCGAGTCTTGCACCTTTGAAAACGCCTTCCAGAGGCAAACACGAAGAAGAAGAAGAATCATGTCATCGGTGAATCGGCTTTCGAGAAATCGCTGGTTTCAGTCATCCTTCCCCCAGAATGCATTGCGCCTTTCTTTCCGCCATTGATTTTACGCGTTGAGGTAATGTTTTCTGCGCCTGTGCAATCGTTCTTCATCTTGTTTGTATTTCTTGTTTATTGATGTCTTTTTTACACGACGCAACAGTGGGCTTTGTGGTGAATGGGTTGTTTATACTATTTGTATGATTGTGGTATTCATTCGGGTAAATGACGCACGATACCCCTGTAGTGGCTAGCTCTACTGAGTACTGAAGGCCTTCGTGTGTTTTCCCGATTGTTCGCGCTTGTTCCATTTTGAGCTTCATTAACGTACCGGAGGTGAACTTTGAGTAGTGTTGCAAATTCGTGTTACCGGAATCCACTTCCGTACGTCCGCAGGTGGACAGAGAACACGGTGGTGTACTCGGCCGATGGAAACGGGTCTCGTAGTGTAGGATAAAAAAAAAAAAAAAATCCACAAACACCTCGAAACGACCGATGCGAATGGACGACGTCGATGGGCGACTTTACTGTGCACACTGTACTCTTGTTGCAGAATGGCTCCGACAAAGAAGGCCAAAGTGGGTGAGAAGAGGAAGGCTCGTTCGACCATGAATGAAGTGGTCACTCGCGAGTACACCATCAACATCCATAAGCGCATCCATGGAATGTACGTATGGAATTGGGACCCGTGGGGCTCCATTGGATCTTGTAGGTCATTTCTGCGCCATCGGTTGGTCGGTATGTGGGTGGTACTGGCAGGTACTTGCTGGTGTTTTGTATTTTCACTTCTGCTTCATTTTATAAGTATAACTAGAAGAGAGTACCCGTCGCTTCACTGATGGACCAATTAGTCATCTAGTCCCTTGCTGCTGGAAAGATGTGTGGGGGCAGAATGGGAGGAGGAAAGATATGCTGCATATGCATCATTTGGAGGGGGAGGGTTTTGACAGGCCCTTCCATTTTGGGGGGTGGGGGGGGGGGAAGGCAGAATGGGAGGAGGAAAGATATGCTGCATATGCATCATTTGGAGGGAGGGGGTGACAGGCCCTTCCATTTTGGGGGGTGGGGGGGAAGGCAGAATGGGAGGAGGAAAGATATGCTGCATATGCATCATTTGGAGGAGGGGGGGTTTGACAGGCCCTTCCATTTTGGGGGGGGGGGGGCAGAATGGGAGGACGAAATATATGCTGCGTATGCATCATTTGGAGGGGCAGGGGGAGAGTTTTGACAGGCCCTTCCATTTTGGGGGGGGGGGGGGGGAAGCAGAATGGGAGGAGGAAAGATATGCTGCATATGTATCATTTGGAGGGGGAGGGTTTTGCCAGGCCCTTCCATTTTGGGGGGTGGGGGGGAAGGCAGAATGGGAGGAGGAAAGATATGCTGCATATGTATCATTTGGAGGGGGAGGGTTTTGACAGGCCCTTCCGTTTTGGGGGGGGGGGGGGGGGGGGAGAAGCAGAATGGGAGGAGGAAAGATATGCTGCATATGCATTTGTGATGTTGAGTTTTAAGAGGCACTTCTGTGTTCTTTCTGATAAAATCTCCAGTCACTTTGTTGATGTTTTCTATACGAGAAACACCCACTCCCTTCAGCAGCATTGACAGATCCATCCCCCCCCCCCCCCCCTTTGTATTTTCTTCTCTGCTCCGGGCACTACCATCACGTATGCAAAATTTGGTGGTGCGGGGGCCGCCCGTGTGTGTGTGTTTTTTTTTTTTTCTCTCTGATTTTCAGGTGTACACGCACACATACATCGAGATAGTTTCTTGTTTCAAATACTTGGATTTGTTGCTGTTATATCTTGCAGTCCTGTGTTGTTTGGCCAATTTTGTGGCTAAAAAGACTATTTGGATTTGGCAAAGCATTTTTGGACAAAATGAGCCAAGTTTCATACAATTTTCAATCAACCCCATACTTTACAACTCAAATTTTTATTTATTAATTTGCATTTTTTTCTATGAATGATGTCAAAAACATCATTCTCATACATTTATTTATTTTACTCTTCTTTTTCAGGGGGTTCAAGAAACGTGCTCCAAGAGCTATTAAGGAGATTCGAAAATTTGCAATGAGAGAAATGGGAACGCAAGACGTACGCATCGACACACGGCTGAACAAAGCTGTATGGAGAAAAGGCATTCGGTACGTCCTTGTGTGTTTTTGTTTGTTTGTCCAAATGTGGAAAGCAGGTTTTCCGCTTCCGGTCCCTCGAGCGACGGGGCTTGCTTTGATCTCTCCACGACATCAAAGTTTGAGTGTTTTCCAGTTCGTTTCTTTGTCAAATTTCCGCTGCGTATTTTGTTGTGTATGTGTTATTGTGTGTTTCTATTTGGTTTTGGTTTTGTAATTGTTGCAAATTTGTGTGTAATTAGTCGTTTCTTTGTCCGCGCCTCGTGCGGCCTGGTGTCTCGTGCGGCCTCCTCGTCTCGACTTGTGCCCCGCCCCCTATATTCTCGTTTGTTCTTTCACCTCTGCTCCTGCTTTCTCAAATCCACGTTCTCACTTAGAGACTTTTCCCAGATTGTTTTCATGGTTTTGTTTAAATATTTATTTAAATATGTTTAAACCGCAGCGGTGATCCCCTCCCCCCCCCCACAGGATTTCCATGTTTTAAACGTTTCCCAGTGTGTACCCTGGATAAGAATAGGTACGCCGTATCCCTGCGTGTCGTAGGAGGCGACTAAGAGGGTTGGCGTCAGGAAGGGCATCCGGCCATAAAAAACATTGCCTCAAAAAGAGAACCATGACAATTACAACTACATGTGGGCAGGGTACAGCCCGAAGTGGAGATCGGTTTCTGAGGTTTGGGACATGGAATGTAGGGACAATGACAGGGAGATCAGGAGAAGTGGTGGAAGTATTGGTCAGAAGAAGAGTGGACATATGTTGTGTGCAAGAGACGAGATGGAAGGGAAGTGGTGTGAGAATGGTGAAGGGTAGGCAGGGACAGAAATACAAGTTTGTGTGGCAAGGGTGCCTGGAGGGCGTGAATGGTGTTGGTGTCCTGTTTTCTGAGGAGTTTGTAGACAGTGTGGTGAGTGTGACTAGAGTGAGTGAAAGGTTGATGATGGTGAAAATGATGATTGGAAAGCTCTTGGTGAACGTCATCTCGGGATATGCTCCACAGGTTGGTCGGAGCGATGAAGAGAAGGACAAGTTCTGGTGTGCGATAGAGAAGCTGATGGAAAACGTGAAAGATGAGGAAGTTGTTGTGGTAGGAGGAGACCTAAATGGACATGTGGGAAGGAGTATGGATGGTTTTGACGGAGTTCATGGGGGTTACGGATATGGTGTGAGAAATGGAGAAGGTGAAAGGATTTTGGAGTTTGCTGATGGAGCTGATTTGTTGATTTGTAATACTCAGTTCCAGAAAGAGGATAATAAGCTTGTTACGTACACGTCAGGTGGGTCGACGACAACCGTTGATTACCTGATGGTGCGTAGGCGAGATAGGGGGCACCTCCGAGACACAAAGGTAATCCCGGGGGAGGAGGCTGTTTCACAGCACCACTTGGTTGTCTGCGACGTAAGGGTGAAAGGTGCGAGGAGAGCTCGGCGGGTGAAGTAGCAACCGAGAATGAAGGTGTGGAGGTTGAAAGAGGTGACAGTAAGGGAGGCATTAAAAGAGAGGCTGAGTAGGGTCGAGGATGATGTGGTTGAGCTTGAAAGTGGTTGGATGTCAATGAAAGCTAGTCTGTTGGGAGCCGTTGGTGAGGTATGTGGATGGACAAAAGGACCACCGAGGCACTCGGAAACATGGTGGTGGGATGATGAAGTTGGAAAGAGGATTGACGAGAAGAGGAAGAAGTTCAAGGAGTGGCAGAAGGCGAAGGGTACGGGAGCAGAAACAGCAGAGCATGAAAGTTATAAGGCAGCCAGGAAGGCTGCAAAGAAAGAGGTAGCAAAGGCGCAGGAGGCATGTAGGAAAATGTTCGGAGAACGCTTGGATTCGGAAGAGGGTCAGAGAGCGGTATTCAGGATTGCAAAGCAGATAGCGAAAGAGAGGTGTGATGTGATGGGGGTGAGCTGCTTGAAGGATGAAGTGGGACAAATCGTTGTCGACCCAGATGGAATTAAAGGAAGATGGAAAAGATATATGGAAATGCTGTTGAATACAGAGAAAGAATGGGATGGCAACATAGAGAGTAACCCAGTTTTAGGACCGGCAGAGAAGATAACTGAGAAGGAAGTTGAGGAAGCGATAAAAGCAATGAAGGGTAGAAAAGCGGGAGGGCCGACGGGAGTTGTGGGAGATATGTTGAAGGCAGCAGGAAGTTGGGGTGTGAAGAGAATGACAGAGATCTGTAATCTGGTGGTGAAAGAAGGCTGCATTCCAGTGGATTGGGAACTGAGTACCCTCGTCCCTCTATACAAGGGGAAAGGTGACCCTCTGGAGTGTGGCTCGTACCGAGCGATAAAGTTATTGGAGCATGGAATGAAGGTATTGGAAAGGGTGTTGGAGAGGAGGATAAGGAAGAAAGTGAAGATCGACGAAATGCAGTTTGCATTTATGCCAGGAAGAGGAACGACAGACGCGCTTTTCATTGTGAGGCAGTTGCAGGAGAAGTACATGGAGAAGAGGAAGAAGTTGTTTCTTGGGTTTGTTGATCTGGAGAAAGCATTCGATCGGGTTCCACGCAAAGTATTGACATGGGCATTGAGGAAGTTAGGAGTGGAGGAATGGTTGATCAGAGTAGTGATGGCAATGTACAAAAGAGCGCGCACAGCTGTAAGGACGAAGGACGGGAACAGTGGTGAGTTTGAGGTGAAGGTGGGAGTGCATCAGGGGTCGGTACTAAGTCCACTACTATTTGTAGCTGTGATGGAGGTGCTGGCTCAGAACGTAAAGGAGGGTTTACTGTGGGAGTTGTTGTATGCAGATGATCTGGTGTTGATTGCGGAAAGTATGGATGGACTGAAGGAAAAGATGAACACGTGGAAGGAATGTATGGAGACAAAAGGTCTGAAGGTGAATATCGGAAAGACGAAGGTGATGGCAAGTGGTAAAGCATGTGGTGAGGTGGAAAGAACTGGGAAGTGGCCCTGTGCTGTGTGTAGGAAGGGTGTCGGAGTGAACTCCATTCAGTGTACAATGTGCGCTGAGTGGGTTCATCAAAAATGTAGTGGTCTGAGAGGGTCATTAACCAGTGTGGCAGCTACAGTCAAATGTAAGGTGTGCACAGAGGGAGCTGCAGATGGAGGAAATGTTGAGTTGGATCTTGGAGACGGTGTGAAGCTGGAAGGTGTGAAAACATTTTGCTACCTCGGAGACATGCTGAATGGAGAAGGTGGATCAGACTCGGCAACGGTTGCTCGAGTGAGATGTGCATGGAAGAAGTTTCGGGAATTGAGTGGCGTGCTGATGATGAGGGGAGTGTCGTTGAAGCTGAAGGGAAAGGTGTATGCTGCATGTGTGAGAAGTGTTATGATTTATGGGAGCGAGACATGGGTAATGAACGTAGAGCAGCAACGAAGGTTGGAAAGGGTGGAAATGCGAATGGTTCAACGGATGTGCGGAGTATCGTTGAGAGAGAGGAAGACAAATGATGAATTGCGAAAGATGATGGGAATAGAGCCTGTGATTGATGCTGTGAAGAGGAACAGGTTGAGATGGTTTGGTCATGTGTTGAGGAAGGATGAAAGTGACTGGTTGAGAAGAGTGATGGAAATGAATGTAGAAGGAAGTAGAAGACGGGGAAGACCGAGAAAGACTTGGCTAAAGATGGTGGAAGAAGAAATGCGGGCAAGGGGGTTAACAAGGAGAGATGCAGAAAATAGGGCAAAATGGAGAAGATTGTCATGGGGACCGCAATGCTAACCCCTGCTCTAGCAGGGAAAATGGCCTTTAAAATGCATGTGTGTGTGTGTGTGTGTGTGTCCAAATGTGGTGGAATTAGTCAGCAACTCCCACTCTTCACCCCCAGCTCCTCCTTGATCTGCAAAAAGCATGCATTGGAACTTTGTCTCCACAACTTAATATACCACACTCAAACATCCTCCAGCATTATTATTACTAAACTGGATTAATCAGCACCTGAAATTGTATTACAAGCCAAACCCTCAACCCCTCCCCAAAAACCCAAAACTTTGGCATGCCATATTTGTTAAAGTGCAACCACCGGATTAGTAGGAGTCTCTGAAAGCCACAGAACGTCCCTCTACTAAATGCAATGTCAATCAACCAGTACAGGCTTTCGAAGCATTTTGTTTGTAAATGGCAGATTAATTTTCAATCATTCATTTTTGGGCCGTCAATCCGTGTGTGTGTTATAGGTTTTCGTTACCACGATAACTTAAGAATGACTGAAGGGATCTAAATCAAACTTTGTACCGGTATGTGTAAAGATGAACCGATTAGATTATGGGGTCACGATGTCAAAGGTTATATGTTATGTACCGTGAGGCAAAATTATGTTACAGAGCTAACTTGTGAACCAGCGATGGGATTTTGACCAAACTACTTAATTGGTATAACCTTAACTTAATTAACTAACTTAATTGGCCTTAACTTAATTGGTTAATTGGTATTAAACTTTGATTTGCATAAGATTATGTTATGATGCAAAAATGAACTGATAACATTTCAGCGTCAAAGGTCAGAGGTCATGCTCGGTAAAAATGTGATCTATCTATAATTCCAGTAATCTCTGTGTGTGTGTGTGTGTGTCTGTGTGTCTGTGTGTTTGTTTGTTTGTCTGTGACCGCTGTTTCTCGACAACCACGGGTCCGATATACTTGAAACTTGCCAGGTATATTGCTGGGGACCTGAGGATGTGCCTTTTCAAGGTTTCATATTAATCGGACAAGTAGTTACCGAGCTATGGCGATTTAACCGTTCGCCGTTCGCTTTGGCTTTGCGAATGGACCAAACCATTTCATGTAAATAGAGGGGGGGGTTCTACCGTACTCGCAAGCCGTTCGCTTTGGCTTTGCGAATGGACCAAACCATTTCATGTAAATAGAGGGGGGGGATTGTCACCGTACTCGCAAGCCGTTCGCTTTGGCTTTGCGAATGGACCAAACCATTTCATGTAAATAGAGGGGGGGGATATAATTTTAGATATATATATAGTACGGGCATGCCCTAGTACTTAAGAACAGCTGAAGGGATTTAAATCAAACTTGGTGCAAGTATGTATAATGATGTATTAATTCTGCATGTGCGCGATATAATGATGTAATAATGTGGGCAGAGGCGTATCGGTTGATGTCGCAACGTCGAAGAGTATTTGTAGTTATTTTTTTCAAAGGATAAATGTCTAAATGAAGGAAACGCCGCTGGATAAATTCTGCTCCCCCTATCTCATCCCCCTTACATGTTAGTCACTTTGGGGTCTACCTTTTCTGGAGCTTTATGCAGTTCAAATACCATAATCTTCCTATTGTCACAAAACCTTGCTGGCATCCCGAGTAACAAGTGGGGTCGACCTAGCAAACACTCTGCCATGTGCAACTCATCTCAATGTTCCAAGCATTATTTAGCAATACTGGAGAAAGGAATGGTTACTGGTGTTTGACAATTTTTTTTTTTTTTTTGTATACAAGATCGAGGCTCGTGAAAGAGCTAACATTAATCACACAAAAAGTCAAACCGACACATAAAACATATAATAAGGGGAGCGGTAGACAAGATGGGGGGAGAGGGGGAAGGACACAAACACAAAATTTGAGAGCAGGGACATCGAGAAACCTGTGGGAGAGAGGGGGCTTGGGGGGGGGGGAGAGATATAAAACATATGGACACTGCAAGGACTCCCAGGAAAGAAGCTCGAATTTCAAAAAAGTGTATCTGGGGTGAATTAGTGGCGGTAGAAAAGATCAAGGTTTTGGATGGGGGAAGATAAGAGATGGTGGTGAACAGCTGTTTTAAAGACCTGGAGGGAGGAGTGGGATTGAAGGAGGATTTACTGGGATCGAACCTATTGTGTGAGAATGCACGCAAATACATGTGCCTTTTTATGCCTCCACCCCCAAAGGTGGCCGGAGGCATGTTTTCGGGTTGTCCGTCAGTACGGGCTAAACCTCATTTTTCTCAGCAACCACATGTCCGATTGAGGCAAAACTTTCAGGGTAGGAGTGACACCCATGCAGAATGTTTTTTATCATAATTGTGACGTTATAGGTCACGTAGTATGGCAGCCACCTTGGATTAAAACAACAACAGGCATTTTAAGGCCATTTTCCCTGCTAGAGCGGGGGTTAGCTTTGTGGTCCCCATGACAATCTTCTCCATTTTGCCCTATTTTCTGCATCTCTCCTTGTTAACCCCCTTGCCCGCATTTCTTCTTCCACCATCTTTAGCCAAGTCTTTCTCGGTCTTCCCCGTCCTCTACTTCCTTCTACGTTCATTTCCATCACTCTTCTCAACCAGTCACTTTCATCCTTCCTCAACACATGACCAAACCATCTCAACCTGTTTCTCTTCACAGCATCAATCACAGGCAATATTCCCATCATCTTTCACAATTCATCATTTGTCTTCCTCTCTCTCAACGATACTCCGCACATCCACCGAACCATTCGCATTTCCACCCTTTCCACCCTTTCCAGCCTTCGTTGCTGCTCTATGTTCATTACCCATGTCTCGCTCCCATAAATCATAACGCTTCTCACACATGCAGCATACACCTTTCCCTTCAGCTTCAACAACACTCCCCTCCTCGTCAGCATGCCACTCAGTTCCCGAAACTTCTTCCATGCACATCTCACTCGAGCAACCGTTGCCGAATCTGATCCACCTTCTCCATTCAGCATGTCTCTGAGGTAGCAAAATGTTTTCACACCTTCCAGCTTCACGCCGTCTCAAAGATCCAACTCAACATTTCCTTCATCTGCAGCTCCCTCTGTGTACACATTACGCTTGAATGTAGCTGCCCCACTGGTTAATGACCCTCTCAGACCACTACATTTTTGATGAACCCACTCAGCGCACACATTGTACATTGAATGGAGTGCGCTCCGACACTTCCTGCACACAGCACATGGCCACCTTGGATTAAACCATATAATTAAAACATTATTTCTCAGAAACCGCTGAATGGAAAATTTGAAACTTGGCACATTGTCAAGTACTCCCAATGGGGAATAAAAGCATGGCAATGATGACATCATCGGTGAAGTGGTATACCAGCCAAAAATGTTTTAATCAAATTCCTTATCCTAAAAATCTGAAATTATCTGAACCTGATCTATGACACATTTGTATTGAAGTATTAAATTTATGACATCATAGGTCACATGGTTTGGCAGCCATATTGGATTTAACCTAGAACTGTAAAAAAAATCTTCTCCCAAACCACCAAATCAATTGACTCGAAACTTGACGTGTGTCATTGACTAGGCATGGTGATTAAAACATGACCACAAACACGTCATTGGTCACATGGTTTGGCAGCCATATCAGATAGAAAATAAACCTCATCGATCAACACGAAATTTCACAAACGTGATCCCCTACCCATACATATGCAAAATGCACATCTTTGAAGGTCATGTGGTATGGCAGCCATATTAGCTTGAAAGCCGATATTTCAAAAAATCCCTTCTCTGAAACTGCTTCACTGACAGATGTGAAACCTGTCATGGCTGGTGAAAATGTGATACTTGAAAACAGCTGCAGGGATTTAAATCAAACGTGTTTATTTTTAGGGCAGTGAACGAGGGCATCTGCCCGTTGTGTGACTATGCGGAGGCATATTGGCGACAGTCACATTGCTCTAGTTGTATTTGGTCATGATTACAATTACTTCTAAAAATCGGTGTGTTTGATAGCTTTTATCACTCGTTCGTCGTGTTGAATTGTCAGGATAATTATTTTGGCAATCGCATACTTTGGCATCTTTCATTATTTTTGCATTTGTCATGCTTTTGTAATTTTATGAGCATTGTTTCATGTTCTTCAGAAATGTCCCGTATCGTATGCGTGTGCGACTTTCGAGGAAGAGGAATGAGGACGAAGACTCTCCAAACAAGCTCTACACCCTCGTTACTCATGTGCAGATCGACACGTTCAAAGGTGATTCCCTGAAACAGATGTTTGTTTTTTCTTCCGCTCTTTAAAGAGAACGTTTTAATTGGGTTACCTTTTGTTTTTTGTTTCATTCACAGGTTTGCAGACTGTCAACGTCGATGAAAACTGAGCAAGCATCATTAGATTGTCAATAAACACATTTGAAATGTCCCCTTTGTATTGGCTGTTGTCGGGTCTTCATTCATGATTTTTTTTTGTAAAGCAAAGTAGGCTTTTTTCCTGCATCTATATCATCTCACTGTTCCACATGTTCATCTCGCTATGAAAGTCCAATGGAAACATTGCATGCTGGTGATGCTACACATGGGATGACGGATGAGGTTCAGACAACTCGCTTTTGAGCGGTGTGGTTTTGGTTCGATTCCTGACACTGTTTCAGCAGCACCAAAGTTATTGAGTGAAGAGTATATTCCAATGATGTGTAGTCAGGGCCCTTAGGGATATTTTGGGGCCGTTTGGTTCAAATTCTTCCAAAAGCACCAAATTTGGCCCAGATGTTGCCCATGCCATACTCTTTCGATTTTTGATGGGTGCCAAGACGGGCGTCCTCCCCCCCCCCCCGGGGGCCCCATATTGGCGAAATATTAAATGGCCACCACCCGGATTAGAGGAAAATCAGTTAAATAACCAAAAGGGTTGGAATCATGTATGATACCACTTTTCAGGGGTTTTCGAGGTCGAGGAATCCAATTATGATATTTTGATGATTCGAGGTCTAGGTCAACCCTCAAGGTCATCTTAAAGGTCATTTTTGAGTCAAACATGTCGGTTTTTGAGTTTTTTGTCAAGATTTATGCGAGGTTCACCATTTTATGTTTCTGGGTTGGGTAATCGAACTCTGACCTTATTTTTGACAATTAGAGGAAATATTTACATGTCTATTTCCTAATTTTCAGGCATATGCAGTTCATCAGTCTAATTACAAAGGTACGGATTTTGATGTTTTATGAACTGTATGCCATATCCTTGTGTTTAATTTTTGTGCGATCATGATCCGGGTTCATGTATACATGATTGTATGCATGTCATAAATATGACGTCATAGGTCATGTGACCTGGCGGCCATATTGGATTTTATGAAAACCTTAAAAATGGATCCCTGCCTTCATTTTTCGATCGATTCATTTTGAACTTTGACCACTTATAGTACGCCATGTGATTGGATGCATATCCTAATTATGACGTCATAGGTCAGGTGACATGGCGGGATGGACCGGTATGGTCCCCGGATCTTGGCGCCCATCAAAAATCGAAAGAGTATGGCATGGGCAACATCTGCGCCAAATTTGATGCTTTTGGAAGAATCTGAACCAAAATATCCCTAAGGGCCCTGACTAGGGTGTGTGTGTGTATGTACAAAGTCCTAGGCTTGTGTAAGGGCAACATATAAAACACAAAGATATAAACAGAAAACACATAAAACATGTAATAAAGAGAGGGAAGCACAACAGTGGAAAACAGGGACAGTGGTAGATCTGTGGAATGGAGAGGGGGGGGGGGGGGGAGGGGGCTGGTGGGGTACACGGTACAAAACAAATGGACCCTACGAGAACTTTCAGGGTAAAAAACATGGAATTTGAAAAAGGTGGATTTGGGGTGTAGTTAACGGGCACAGAAAAGATCAAGGTTTTGGATGGGGGAAGATAAGAGATGGTGGTGAACAGCTGTTTTAAAGACCTGGAGGGAGGAGGTTTGTTCCAGAGGCGGGAGGAAAGAGGAATGAAAGAGTGAAGGTGAGCAGAGTCTTGATTTTGGCTGTTTCACCAGAAGAGGGTTGCTGGCAGATCTTGTGTGATGCAGGAATATTTGGGGGACCACAGAGAGCTGGGGGAGCAAGCCGGAGAGGAGTCGGTAGAAGCCATTTCTTTGTCAGTAGAAGATTTTGTATTCAGGATTAACTAGCTGAGCAATCTGGGGCAGATTGTGTCATTTTGAAAGTGCTGTCATGAGATAGATCAACTGGTGCAAGACCATGCACTAAAGGTCGAGTTCATCAAGGTTCTGGCAGAACCCTAAAACTGAAGGTGTCCGCTAGAATCTTGGAGAGTCAAAAACGGCAGCTTCACTCATAATTAATAAATTAACAGATGGTTTGGGGATAAAACGAGAGAAAAAAACATTTTCGAGTACAATTATCTTCGGATGGATGCACGAACATCATTGTGTGAATTTATAGGAAGGTGGGGATTCCAATGCAAAACGTGGAAATTAAAAGAAAGGAAGACAGGGAAGTTGAAGAACTATCTTGTCACGTGATATCCGGCTCATGACAACTGGATCTCATCGATACGTAATGACGTCATTGCGCAACATCTGTCCAACAATAATTGAAGACCATATAATTATAACCAGGCTAAGTCACATTTTATTTTTTTCCCCCGTTTTTCACGTTTTTCAAAATATTTTTCACGTTTTTCTCGAAATGACTAAAATGTGACAGCCTGGTTATAATTCTATGGTCTTCTTACACCTTTACTTCGGTGATGGCACGGGTTCTATACATACCTCCGTGGGTGATGGGCGATCTCGGTATTGTAGATTGCATATTACCTCAACTGTTCGAATATTCACAAAACAATTCGATAATATAAGAGATCTACACAACCAGCAGCCCCATAATTACTAACACCGAGGTGATTAATAATTACAAAAATGTTACACCGGATGGAAAGAGTAATTGACACGTAGCACGGAGTTTAAAATGTAAATCGTGGTTCTGAGCGTCACATCCCGTACTCTCACGAGTAGTCCGGTGTATTATAATTTATACACTGTACAGTACTGTACAACCGACTGTTTATCACGGAGGTATATAATATGGAGAGCCAATTGGCCACCTCGCAGCATTAGCCGCCGTGAAGCCACCGGAAATAGTCTGGCGGCCATATTGGGAAGCCGATCGTAAGCCTGTCAAAGCAAAGGCGTGGCGCACTGATGATGCAGCTGGAGCGAATTTTAGGACCGCCGACTATTTAATTAATATAGAATACTAATATTTGAACTGATATTCGGGCTCAGAATCCCGTTCTTTAAGGAAATGGTGTTCATTAAGTTTGAAGTTGGTTCTAGACGCATTTTTCCTGGGGAATCCAATGGTTTAGAGCTTGTTTGAAAAAAAAGTGCCCAAAATTACCGCTCGGTGTTCTTTATCGTTCTTCTCATGACCCAATCACCCACTAGTAGGAATAAGAATCCTGACATGTTACACCCCTGTTTAACTCCTGTCTTCACCTTGAACCATTCTGTTGTTTCACCTTGGTCGACGACCGCACATTGAAAGTCTTGGTAAAGGGCTTTTACAAGGTTCACTAATTTTCCAGGTATGCTGTATTTCTTCATTATGACCCAGACTTTCTCTGGGCAAGGAGTCGAAAGCTTTCTAGAAATCTATAAAATTGAGGTACATCGTCGTTTGCCATTCTTTGGCTTGTTCTATAATATTCCTCAATATAAAGATCTGATTTGTTGTCATGTTATATGATGTTACTTAATTCAGTCATTATATTGTAACTAAGATGTGTATGTTTCTATTACCGAGATGTTAGAAACCACGCAGATATAATGATAACCAGAGTTTATTCTACACTGACATGGGTCAGCAACACATCAACAGTGAGTCAGTCACATAAATGACATGAAACGCTGTCATGTAGTTAACCCACACAATTCACAGTTAACCCACAAAACACACCCACACCATGTAGAGATGAGGTCGCTCTTATATTTCAGCTTGCTCTGGTGTTGCCTCACTGGTGAGCAAACAGGACCAGTTTGCAATATTTTTTCCTGATGCGCTCTTCCTTCATGTCATCATCGAGTGTTCTCACAACATGATGGAAACGTATCTTGCTGTATGATTGTGATACAGAATGTATTAAAGCAAACACATGGTTGCTGTCTGCCTCACAGTCAAACATGTGCCGATCCAAGGAAGCAAATGTAGACCGACCGACCTCAGAAAGGACAGAAGTGGAAATTGCCACTCTTATCCCACTTTCACGAGGCATTTTGCCATTGCTTACAGCCAGGAGCCTCTTGACACAGCGTTCAGTCGCCTCACAGACACGAACAACACTGTGCGAGGGAACTATGAGGCCACCCCTGTTCTTGGTAACAATCACAATCAGGCTGTACATTGGTGTGGTTTGCCATTCTTCGTTGTTACTGGTCAATGCAGAAAGACATTGGCTACACTTCAGAGTCTTCCTCACCATCCTCACCACATAGCCGGCAATATAGCCAACACATGACTCTGTAAAGATGGAAAGTTGCTCAAAATTTGGAATATCCGCATAGTCGTGGTCCTCTTTTGCCGGCGATCTCAACTCCAGGTCGTATCGTCTGGCCACCAACATGTCGTGACTCTCGTCAGGCACAGCCTGCTTTGCAACGCACTTGAAGGAAGCCGCATTCAGGATTCTGGTTGAGTCCTGTGCAGAACAGTTCCCACTTGCAGACTTGATGTCATGTCGCATCAAGAGGCGCTTATATGCGGCAACAAACTGCCGGGCCGTTGGGTTATTCCCACTTCCACATGCAATGCGGACCGCTCCAAAGAAAAGTTCAATGTGGTCTTGGCTCATTTTGTACGTGAGCAGGTATCGCAGGGGAGATGAGGCAGGTTTGACATATGTGAAATACAAAATTTTGACACTCTCTATGCAGATCATGAAACCAATGAAGGGGGTTTTCAAACGCGTATTGGTCATAACTTGACCATTCATGTTTTTGATGTTGGACAAGTAACTGTAGGCAGTATCCAGGAATGGCAGGAAAAGTCCTTCTCGTGATGTCATGAGTGGTGCCTTGTAGTTTCGTGCCAATGGATTGCGAGAATTTAGAATGTCAAACAGTTTGTCCAATGTTTCAATGTATTGGCAGGTAGCCTCACTGCCCTGAAATTCTGATAGTTGCAAAGTGTCCCTGCAAAACCGAATTGCATCTGCCACACTAGTGCTCAATGTCTGAGCAGCTGTGTCCACCTTCATGACATTGCTCTTCCACTCGATGTGTTTCCGGGAGAGCTTATTTCCCAGACGCAAGCCTTCCCTCTTCTGCAGATCAAAGAGTGCCTGGATGTATTTCCACGCGATGACTTTTTTGTTGCCATCCTCCATCATTTTCATGGATCCAAGACAGTTTCTTGCAAGTTTAAGCATGTGACATGCATCGAGTACAACACAAATTTTCTTTTCGGGATTTGCTGGGTGGGGAAATGTTGGTTTCACATTCTGCGGCGTGATGTCGGCACCTAGCTCACGTAACATTGTCAAATGAGCGGACGGTCCATCGCAAGTTAAGGAAACCACCTCTGCACCGATATCATGCAATTTTAGTAGACATTGTGTCACCAAATTCGCCTGTTCCTTCCCCGACAATCCATTTATCATAAAGTATGCTACAGGCACTTTCCAACTGTCATTCAGCTTCCATTCCCCGATTCCGATTCCCCGATCGACGTGGGAGCCCCAGCTCCTTCACTAGCAGACAAGACAGCTGGCTTAACGTTCGCCAGGATGATCAGTCGCCCTGCCCGTGAAATACCAGGATCGGGATTCGTACCAGGACCCTGAACAACTTCCTGCCCTACCTACTGCTACTGCGAAGTGGGAAGGCAATGGCAAACCACCTAGTGCTGTAATTTATACAACCCTCATTTGCAGTTATTGGCATCAGATAGCTAAGGAAAAATAACAACTATTGAACAATAAACTTCCAATTTAGTTGCATGTTCGAGTCCGGTGTATTGTATTACTTGCCCTGATGGATGTGGACGAATGTTACAATCGGCTTCCCAATATGGCCGCCAAGCAACTTCCGCTAGCTTCAGCTGACAGCCGTCATTGGCTCTCCAGTTTATTATATACCTCCGTGCTGTTTATATAGGGGGGGGGGGCGGCAGGTGGGAGATGGCATTTGGTGCTCCATTCACATTCACGCTCGTGGCATCACAACGTCTCTGATTATGCGGTGTATATGTAGCGCAGGTTGTAAGTGCCGAATGACATCCTGCATCCAAATTTAACCATGGCGTTCTAATTAGTCACATAAATCCAAACCTAATAAAAATTTAATTGTCAACAAAAATCTTAACGATATCAAGACACTAAAAGCACAAAAATCTGTGTGAAACCACGTGAGCACTTTGACCAATCAAAAGCTTCGCTCATCTCAGACCGCAGTTAGACAAAAGGTCATTCAGTAGTATTTACTATTTTTTTATTACCAGTCTCAATCAAAGCTACTTACTATATTCTGTTTTATAAATCGTTCTTAAACATAGTGACAGTTTTATAAATGCATTCCAGTTTGGTTTGGTTCAACTTTTTTTATTTTGTGCCTCGAATTCCATTGGTGTAGTTAGCAGAGGCGTTACAGGTCTCGGAAAAAAAAGGAAAAGCTTTTTTTTCGAAAAATGAAACGTTTTTAATGTTAGCGAGGTTATTTAACGTAGTTTTTCGTTTACCAACCCAGAGAGATAAGAGCGATCATAATTTGTTTTCAAGCCATCAAGGAACCCGAAGGGAAGGAAAAAAATCTCTGTGGACCAGAAGTCTCCTGGTTGCGTCGTTCCAGTCGGCGCGTTTTGTTTTCACGGCGTTGATCGTTATTTTTTCTTCAAAGTTCAAGCAGGCGCGAGATTTGGAATAAATGGAGGTTTAAGATTGTACGGTGAGGATATGGAGAGGTGAAATTCAGGATTTAACTGTGGAGTGTTGTTTGTCTATTTATTATTTTCTGTTTGAGTTGCCTCACGCGGAAAAAGAAGAAATCCACGACGTACCGGCATCTTCTGCGTGACTGTGAATGACTTACCAATTATCATGTGGATCAAGCCAGAAGAGGTTGCTCCTGGGACTGCCTTGTGGGTAACAGAGGACAACAACGAGTTCTTTCGATTACAACGACGGAGAGGCCACGGTGAAGGCAAAGGGCTGGCAGGCGAGTCTTTTATTAAATGAAATTGTGAATGGACACCATCCATATGGAGATGATGGCCGTTGGATTGATGGTGAATACGTGTTGTAGTTTATTCCATAGCGTCAGGCTGTAGGGGAGAGCGGGGCACCTTGAACAGAGGGGCACCTCGAGCCAGAGTCCTTAATTCCTTTAGTATAGCTCCCTTCACATAGATGTCTCTAGTCCTAGTGTATGATCATCTCGTGGCAAAACTTTTTGGTTTTGCAATATTACACTTTTTTTTTTTCTTCGATTTAAGACGGCAGAAGTAAATTTAATAGGGTAAGTTCTTCTTAATGTAGTACGACAGATGCAGCAGAAAACTTGGGTCTGTCAATTCAAACTGACAGTGTAAGAAGTCAGTCTAATTATAAAGTAATCGATTCTTTATCGTCTATGGACATCTAAAATGAGAATGCAATTTTGTGTAATTGTGTTGCATGGGGCACCTTGAACCTGCAAAGTTGGGGCAGGTCGAACCATGATTAAAGGTCCCTCACCATATGTATAATTCTTAACATAAACATGAAGACTCGAATGAGGGCTACTGAGAGGAGTTCGGAGATGATCCCTTAGAATTAGCAAATCTAGCGGCAAAGAACCAGAAACAAGTACAGATGCATTCAAAGTACACCCCCCCCCCCCCCCCCCCCCCATGCCAAATAATTAAATATCCCACAGCGCGGCATTGCCACCGTGCAGCACATGGAGACTGTATTTGGAAGGAGAGGTGTACAATAATTGCTTGATTAATTGTGTAATTAAAATCAATAAATAACAATCGTAAAATAATTTCTTAAATAATTTCTTAAATAATTTCTTAATTTTAAATAATTCTTAATAGCATACCTGAACCACCAGTGTTTCATCCGAAGCTGTAACTTTTTGAAAATTAGTCATTAATCCCCCCAATTTTTTGGGGATTAATCAATAAATAATAAATCGATAATTTGATTAATCAGTAAATTAAAAACATCCTTTATCGCCGCATCACTTGGTCACTGTCATGTCCGAATCTTTCAGCTTCCTAGCTACAAAGATGGCTGAGATATCGTCCGGACAAACAAACAAGAAAGAAACCGGAGTGAAAACTGAGTACTCCCTTTCAGCGCACGTCATTGCCGAGCCCCCTTCGGTGCCCGGCGATGACGTCATGCAGCGTCTGGAGATGGAATAGGAAAGGAACGGTGTACAATTGGGGACTTTGTGCTTGTGAAACCGACGCCTATTAATTCAAACAAGGGGGTCCATTATGTTGGTCAAATTACTGAGATGTCATCAGACGAGTGAGAAACTTCATACAATGTAGACTTCTACAGACAGTCAAGAAAGTGACTAGACGTGTTACGAAACCAACTATTGAAGACAACTCCAAGATTGTGAGAGGGGACATTGTCATGTGCCTTCCACAACCCCTCACTACAGATGATACTCAGAGGGTGGCATCCATGATGCAATTCGGTGAAGATCTTCGGAGTATAACGGTCAATAACCATATAATCGATCTTGGGACGTGTGTATGAAAGAAGGTTTGGATGTTCCCGTCACATGTGACCATCCTCACCCCTCTTGCTAGGCCAACTTGATGCATGACAGGACATTAATCAGTTTGGAGTAAAAAATATGTAACATTTAAATACGTTGCACTGTTTATCATTCATTAAAACTTTGTAATTACCTTAAATTATTGTCTTTTTAACTCAACTGGACTACCGTCCAGTTGAGTTCATCACAAACTGAACCCTCTGGCGTCCGTCATCTGTCGTCCGTTAACTTTTCGACGTTAACACTCCAGCGTCCACAAATATCAACCGATTCTGATCAAACTTGACATGCAGCATCCTTACCCCAAGGAACAGGTTGGTATTACATTTCAGCCCGATCCATTGCAAAATGGCGGACTTAGGCGACCATTTTGTTTTTGGTCATGAAAATGACGTTAACACTCTAGCGTCCACAAATATTAACAGATTTTGATCAAACTTAGAATGTTTAACCCTTACCACACAAGGTAGGTTGCTATTGCATTCCAACCCGATCCGTCACAAAATGGCCACCATAGGCCGCCATATTGTTTTCAGCTCCGAAACGACGTTAAGACTTTAACGTCCACAAATGATTATGGATTTTGATCAAATGTGATGTGTGAGACTCTTACCACACAAGGTAGGTTGCTATCGCATGTCAACCCGATCTGTCACAAAATGGCCACCATACAAGGACCTTAAAATTATTACACAAGGTTGTTGGCTTTTCATTTAAGTCAAATCTAGTACAGACAACTGACCTACTTTAAAGTTGTCCAGTCAGTTCAGTTGAGTTCTGCTTCCCTGGAAGCTCTAGTTTTATACTTCATTGGTGATCCCAGGGCATGGTTCAACCTACTCCCTTGCAAGGTTCAAGGTACCCCACGCACGGGGCACGTAGAATCATTTCGAATATTATTTTTAAACATTAAAATTGGCTGTGATGGAAAAATGCTGATTACTGTTGCCTCTGGCAGAATATACCTTGAAGTCAAACCTTATTTTTGGCCCATAATGGAAGTTTCACTTCTTTGGCATTAAATGTTGTGCAGTGCAGAACAAAAGGTTGAAAAAACCTGTGCAAGGTGCCCTGCTCCCCCTGACTTGAAGCAGTTGAATATTCCATTGGTCCCGTCACCAAGTACGTGATCTGTTCCAGCAAAAGATTCGAGAATTTTTTTTTTTTAACATCAAAGAAAGCTCATACTGAAAAGCGCGCGCACACTGACACACACACACACACACACACACACACACACACACACACACACACACACACGCACACTGACGCACACGCACACGCACACGCACACACACACGCACACGCACACACTGACACGCACACACACACACTGACACGCACACACACACACTGACACGCACACACACGCACACACTGACACGCACGCACACACACACGCACACACACTGACACGCACACACACTGACATGCACACACACACTGACACGCACACACACACTGACACGCACACACACACTGACACGCACACACACACTGACACGCGCACACACACACACACACACACACACACTGACATGCACACACACATTTGACACGCACACACACACTTGACACGCACACACACACACTTGACATGCACACACACACTTGACACGCACACACACTGACATGCACACACACACTGACACACTGACACACACACACACTGACACGCACACACACTGACACGCACACACACTGACACGCACGCACACACAGACACGCACACACACACACACACGCACACGACTTAGACAAGACAAACACGGCCACTGAGCTCTGTGGAAGTACCGTCACTTCCCGGGGCACCCTGAGTCTCAGTGACGTCACAACAATGGCGCCGCGTTTCTCATTGTACTCAGCGGGGCATTTCTTCGAGGAATTTCCTCCTCCCCATCAAATGCCAACTTGTGGTTGTTTGTCCATGCTCTTAACTGTTTGAATGCTGAACATCAAGCAAGAAAGCAGCATGTACTCTTTTTGAAGTCTTTGGTGTGGCTCTGCCTGATTTCCAACTGCTGACCTCCCAGATTCAGAGTGGACCAAAGATCAAAAATTCTAATCAAAGTGCTAGCTAATGAAGGCTACTCCATGTGGCAGATTGCAGCCTCACTTCATGTTTTGGTAGGGGCTGTTTTCAAGCTTCAAGGAGGAAACATGAAACCGGTATTGGTGGGAATAGAAGTGGTCGAGGAGGTAAGCCCAAACCCTCCAATTGAAGAGGGGGAGGTGTTGACAGGTTTATGTCTTCCTTTGGATAGTTCGGGTCTGATCTGCAGGCTGACGTTTCCCCACGCATTTTGATGGGCCTTAGTTGATTCGCTAAAACGTGCTCACCGGAAGCGCAACAAAGGAAGTTTGGAATCTGGCCAGTGTCGCTCCGTCTCCAACGTTTCTCTAGAAGTACTATTCCCGCACCAATTTCAGGGGGCTAGAGCGCAGCTGTCCTCCGAGCACATCCAGCAACTGTCCTTATGTGGCAAGACTCCTGAGTTAGATCGTCTGTGCCAACATCTGAGCTGTCATGTCACAGGTTGTCTGTCTGCAAGTTGGGCTGCTTCAAGCCACATGACGTCATACTCATCAGCCACACGTGACGTCATAATCCATGTAACGTATGGGGAGTGAAGATGAGTAGGGGAAACCGCTTTTTACACGAGCGACCCTGACAATCACTGTTTAGAAATATGGAGCCATCTAACTAAAATGCATGTATTTAATAAAATCACAAACTATAATTAATTAGTCCCCCCTTCCCCCTCGAGTCGTGTACATTGCAATGTTTTCTTGTATAGCGCTTTTGCGAAGGATCGACTCAAAGCGTTTTTGCAATTAGCAAAATGGGCATAACACCAGTTTTTCTGGCTGAACCATCTGAAACTCTGCAGGCATAAGCGTAGCAAGGAGCGAGGCACCTTCCTCGGGTGCAGTTTGGGTGGGTCTGTGGAATTATCTGTTGTGAAAGTAATTTTAATTCTCAAAATGATCATAAACCTCAGTGGAAAAAGACAATCCTGCTCTCCTGGGAAACCAAAAGGATGATTGGGAAGCTTTTCACTGTAGGGTGGAAGTTTTTGTCCAAAGTTTGAATTGCCGAACTTTACCAAACTTGATAAGTGGTGTCAGGTGTGGGTCCCATTTCATCGGTCCATACCTTGGTGAAAGTGTTTTGTCTTTTGGACATAAAGCACTTTATTGAGGGCTTGTGGGTTTTGTCTTGCTCAATGTGCGTTGTGTTATAAAAAGTATTTTTGCAAAACACACACAAGGATTCTCAGCCTCACACTAGCTGTCAATCCCATATATTTTCACAGTGACGCAGGAGGCAAGGCACAATCAATACGTGCGAGTTGTACATCTGGAAAATGGTTTAATAATGTGAGTATTTAAAAAAATGCTTTTAACAGGTCTTCTCGTGGGAACTTTGGATGCCATGTTGGACTCTGGAGCAAAGGCAAGCCCCTACAGGATAGTGCACGAGGCAGGGATGCAGAGCTACTGGGCCATTGCCACAGGTTTGCACAGTTGATTGAAGATGTCTTTTGTTTTCATATTTTTTTGTTCTTTTGCAATGGGTCAATGGAAAAGCTACTGTGTATGCCTCTCACAGGCAGGGCAACATCTAAATGTGTGCAAAAGGTTGAAAATTGGTGTTGCGGTCGACACTTCCTTCTGTGGGTTCATAGGTTTCATAGCGACTTCCTCCTTTGTCATTGACTATTCTTGATTTTCTCTGACTTGATAGTTAGACTCTCTCACACTCACATGTGTGTGTGTGAGAAAGAGTGAATGAAAGAGTGAAAGAAAGAAAGAGTGAAAGAAAGAAAGGGGAAGAAAGAAAGAGGGGGAGGAGCAGGAGGAGGAGACTTGATGGATTATTTGCAATGTTTCCACAATGTGGATGAATTAACTCAAATGACAGTTGTGGATGTACAAGATAAGGGGAAAGAGTGCTTGGCAAATTTCCAAAGAACTGTCTCGAAAAAGGTTAAGTGCAGATACTTCCAACAGGAAAGGCTAATGTTTTTGCCAATTATGAATACAATGGACCAGGCCAGAGAAAAAGGAAAATGCACAAAACCTGTAACGAGGACATTGATGAACCGCTTTTAGCAATGCAATGGCCGTGTCGATTAATGTATCTGGGCCGTTATCGAAAGATGAGCCGTTGAAGTAGTTAGCCAATGATTTGGGCAAAGCTGACTTCGGTGTTTAATCAATGGCTTGTTGGACTTCTTAAGTCAATGTTGTGTTTGGCACTGTATCGGGTGAGGTGGGTGACAGACAGCAAAGTTGTTTTTAAGTGGGAAAAACCGATTTCCTACACTAAAAGGAGTACGAGCCACAAAATGTGTTCCACATTGATGCGGGCATGTTTTTCTGCACACCTATAGAGTACTGTATATAGATAAGACTTTTCCATGTCAAGGGTGAAATTTGTTGCGGTGGGAGAAAGTCGGAGAGACTAACTTGGTTTGTGTGAAAATATGCTTGGTGAGCAGACCCAATTTGATTGTGATTCAAGAAATTCAAAAACGCAATATGATTGAAGAACGTTAAAACATTTCTGCCTGTGATTTGTAACGCAAGTAATAAGGCTTCAATGACAGGTGCTCCTTTTTATTACTGACTCAAACAGTTGTGCAAAAAGATTGTCTGACAGAAGCACAGGATGTTCTGTTCTTTGGAAATGCTCCACCACACCCGCAGCTATTACTGAAGAACTTCATGCTTCTTCATCAGTTCTTCCCACCCAACAGATCTGGCAGATTGCAGCCAATTGATTGGGAGATTACCTAGTTCCTGAAGCTGAAGTAGGGCACATGGCATCTGCGACGCATTATTGATGCAGTGAAAAATATGACTGACTTCTGCTGTGCCAGTCTGCAGGACAGGCACAGCAGTTTGACACAGTGATTGTCGGGTGTCTTAAAGACAGGCAGAGTATTCAAACTTTTGTTTCAAGGTTGTAATGACAATTACTAGGAACTAAATGCTAGTAACACCAAGGATTTTTTTTTTTTTTAGAATTAAAAACAGCAACCGATTATCCCTGTTACCTTTGCGAATCAAGACATTAGCATTGTGCAATCATACAAGTATTTTGCTACCGTCATAGATAACAGAATTGCATGGGCAGATCACTGTGAGGCACTTGTGTCAAAGGGTCAACAACGAATGTATTTTTTGATGAAGCTTGGATTATTTAATGTTGATCTGGACCTTATGATTTTGTTTTATACCTCCTCCATTGAAAGTGTCATCCTCAATGGATGTATTGTGTGGTTTAAATCTCAGGAAAGAAGGCATGCATAAACAGCAAAGGGTAGCTGACCAAGCAGGTAAAATTCTGGGAGAAAAACTCGACTTGACAGATATATCTGTTGTATTGTAACTTAGGTTAATGACATGATACAGGTTGAGCACTATCCACTGAACAATCGCTATCAATGGCTGAGGAAGAACTGTCTCGGCAAAAGGGAAAAGACCAAGATGTGAGGTAAGGGAAAAGATGTGAGGTGAGATGGGAACTGAGGTCAAGGAAAAGACTGAGATGCCTCCGATGCAGAACAACTCGTTATTTTAATTATTTTGCTCCAATTTCTGTGAGCTTTTAATGAATCGTGATGATGAAGGGTTTTGCATGTCTTCGGTATGGGGGAGAGTTGGTTGGCTGATATTATGTGGTCGAGGTTCTGTGTTTTTATTTCTCTGTTGACGAAGTCCCCGGAGGCATTATGTTTTCGGGTTGTCCGTCCATCCCTCCGTCCATGATAGTTTTTCGTTACCGTGATAACTTGAGAACGGCTGAAGAGATGGAGGTCAAACTTGGTACAAGTATGTGTGATGATGTAAAGATAAACTGATTAAATGATGGGGTCAAGAGGTCAAGAGGTCAATGGTTCCGTTTAGTAAAATTTTGTTGCTGCCTAACTTGTGAACCAGTGATGGGATTTTGACCAAATTTGGTACAAGCATCTATTATGATGCAAACATGAACTGATTAGATTAACTGATACATGATGTTGCCTGGAGTGCTCATCTTTGCGCACAGCCAAAGCGCACTCAAACGGATCGCCAATTTCGACGCTGCAAGTGCTTTTGGCACCTTGAGTGGTTGGTTGTTTGTTTTGATGTTTAATGCTTAATGATATACCATTTAAATTACATCTCGGAGAATATACATTCCATATTATAACACCTGCTTTATTTTATTGAGCTGCATTTAATACAGGCATATCTTTTGAGAGAAACTAAACACACTAAAAGCAGCCAATACACTGTCCATGTCCTGGTTCAAGTTACTATTCACCTCCTGTGCATGCACAGCATCATGAACATTAATTATCATGAACGGTTGTCGTGATAATTAATTCCCATTGTTAATGCATCACAAAATCTAAGGCACGATTATAGTCTCATTGCGATTATTGCCCAGCACTAGTAGCATCCATAAATATCACAGAACGACGTTGGAATTCTTTGAATACGAGTGCTCTCAAATAATAGTATAATTTGACAAAAAAGAACAGCAGACATATGTTATGGATTCGTCACTTCCGTTGTGGTGGTTTTCATCCACTGTAAACATTTTTGATTCCATTACTATTATTGTTTTCAAAAGGTTTATTGTTTATGAACTGTTTTGAAAAGGTGAAAAAGTTAGAGTTAAAAGAAACCGGAAACCGGATCGGGAACTGGACGACGACGACGATGAAGAGGAAGAGGAGAAAAAGAAGGCGGAGCGAGTGAGTCGGAGAAGAAGCATAGTTGCTTTGCGGTCTGGAGCGAACGTTGGCGAGCAAGAGTCACGAGTGAACTTTGGGTTTCCCGGGAAAGGGATTCCTGTGACAGAGTTGTTATCGCTGTGACAGATCAACCTGCGTGTCAGGTTTTGCGGTCGATTCCAAAGAGAATCGTTGGACTGCCGTCATGCCTCAAGAACGGGCCGTCGGCCATTTTGACTCGCGCGCTTTGCGCATCGCGCAAGGTCTTTGCTTCGCTTCAACTGTTTTCACCGCATTCAGACGTTAATCTGGTGTGTGTGTGTGTGTGTGTGTGTGTGTGTGTGTGTGTGTGTGTGTGTGTGTGTGTGTGTGTGTGTGTGCGTGCGTGCGTGCGTGCGTGCGTGCGCGCGCGCGCAATGTGGCTTTTAGAGGTTAATTTGCGGTTCGTCGACTGTGAGCCGTGAAACGTCCATACCCGAGGGTGAGATTTCCCAGTCGCCTGGAGGGCGCCTTTTCGCAGCTTTGGCAGCAGGACTGTAACTGCCAACCCAACGGCATTCTGGTCTCGATTAGACATTGATCTGTCGATCGCTGGAGCGGATCGACTTTGGCTTGAAGCCGGAATCTACTTTGGCTTGAAGCCGGGATTAGAGACATTGGGAATGTTCTTCTTTTCGCTCACTTGGAGCACAGTGAGTTATATTGTACGAACCTGATGGTACCATCATAGGATATATATGGATTGTACTTTTGATTACTATTATTGTTGTACTGTTATTCTTGTGTGATATTAATACAATATTTGTTTGTTGGTAACAATTGGTGTGGCTTCACCATTGGTCTTTGACATACAGAATAACACATTTTTCTGCCGTGACTCCTCTCGGGGCTCGGAGGTACACCGTAACCAGGGGGTTGGGGAGGAGCACGTAACACATATAAAAATCAAGATTCATGGTTTAAAAGTCGGACCACTCTCGGACCAAAGCTATTCCTGAAACGGTTGGGGAAATGGTTTAATACTGCGGTACCGACAGCCAGAACGTAGTGGTTCGAACATGCTAAACGCAGGATGACTGGAATCTTTAACAATATTTGAGACTTTGGCAAAACATCTGGACATGTAGAATGTAGATAACCTCAAATGCAGGTAGTTCAACACCAATGATCCTCTGAGCTGCACGAACAACTCTTTCCAACAACTTGAGGTCGTGTGCAGTGATCTTGCCGAACCAAACAATAATCGACCCCATTAAAATACTTCCAATAACACTGCGGTAAAAGTCCACTAAAACGTCACTATGCATACCAATTGTTTTCAGCAGTCTATAGAAGTACAGGCGCTGCTAGGCCTTTTTAATGATACTTCCAGTATTCAGATTCCAGGACATATCAGATGAAATCTAGATGCTCAGGAATGTGAAAGAACTCGGTCTCGACATCTAGACCATCGATGCTGATAGGAGAATGTGTAACACGAGACTTCCTAAAATACATGATAACTTGCTTCGTTTTACGAACATTCAGTTCGAGATATGAACTGAACACCATTCTGTCAAGTTCTGAACTGCATCTCTGTACGCCGTTTCATCGTCATTCCTGATCAAGCCAAGTAAGGTCGTGTCATCCGCAAATTTTGCCAGGAAGTTGTTTTCCCGACGAGCAACATAAGTAAAAAGTGAATACAGCAAAAGACTTAAAACACAACCTCGAGGAGCCCCCGTGTTCAAAACAAATGATGAGGACATACGGCTGCCAATTTTCACTACGTGTGACCTGTCACTTCAAAAGTCCAAAATCCAGTTACATATAAAATGGCATGGTTCAATACCGCGAAGTTTCACAAATAATTTAGAGGGAATAATGGTATTAAAAGCAGAACTGCAGTCAACAACAAGCATCCAAATATAGGTATTGCACTTACCCAGGTTATGCTCCCTTCTTCCCTTCCTCATCCCTCCTCGTCCCCCTCCTCCTCCTCCTTGCCATTCTCCTGCTCCATTCTCCTCCTCTTACCTTTATAAGGGTTGAGGTCCACCAAGCTTCTACCCTGCCTTGACCACGATATTCTTCCACTCCCCTCTTTCCTCAGACGACTCTTTCCACTCTACAACCACCCCCACCTTACTGATATCCCTCCTCACACAAGCCTCTCATCTCAACCACGATCTACCTCTTTTCCTCCTACCTTGCTCCCTCAACCTATCCGCTCTCTTCGCCATACTCTCTTCCCCCATACACACCAAGTGTCCAGCCCATCTCAGCCGGCATTTAACTAATCTTCCCCTCAAAGCTGATCTGCACACCAATCTCCTCCCTCAGTTCATCCATTCTTATTCTAATGACCCTCTTCATTCCCACAATCCTCCTGACCCAGTTGTTCTTGCAAACCTGCAGCCTCTGTTGTTGTATCTCTGTCTGTGCCACCATTTCTAGACAGTAAAGGTAGGCCGGCATTGCACACATCAGAACCTTCCCTTTCATTTTTTGTTGATATTGTTACGTCTGTGGGGGGCTAAACAATGAAATACTGTAGCCAAGATAGAATCGTATAAATTAGCATGCTCCGAGTGTTGCGAAGAAGAAGAAGAAGAACCCACCTCAATGTATATAAGTAGTGTCGAATGTCCGGGTAAGATCATATATGTCTCCATACGAGGGGTGGAGCTATGCTAATTAAGTAGGGCTTGAGGATAAACGGCACCACCTCCACTTGCCGACTTCCGCTTCCGGTTCCTCCGGCGAGCGTCCATCGAGCTCCACTTCGTCAAAGTTAAGTATTTTACCATTCGTGTCTTTGTCAAATTCCACTCGTTATTTTATTGTGTATGTGTTACAGTGTGTTTCTAGTGAGGTTTTGTTTGTAATTCGTGCAAACTTAGGTGTAATTAATCGTTTTCTGTTCGTACCGCGTGCGCGGCCTAGTTCCTTGAGGCTTCCCTGCCCCCATTGGTATTTTGTAAATTGAAGTTCTTTCCTTTTCTGTATTGCTTTTCTCTTTGATTATCTTTTCTTCACTACCTCGCCCAAACATCTTACCCTTTGTCTAATCTCTAATGTTTTACCTCCCCTCCAAAAATGTCTTGCCTCCCCTCCAATCTCCTCCTCACCCCTCCCTTTCAATTCTCCTCCCTTACCCCTCTCCTCCTAAACTCCACCCTTGCCCCTCCCCTCCTAAACTCTACCCTCGCCCCTCCCCTCCTTAACTCCAACCTCGCTCCACCCCTCATAAACTCCACCCTCGCCCCTTCTCTCCAAATCTCTCTCCTTATAATCTTCCCCCTCCCCTTCAAATCTCCCCCTCACTACTCCCCTTTAAACTCCCCCCACCCTCTCTTTTAAAACTCCCCCTCACCCCTCCCCTTTAAATCCTCCCCTCTACCATCTTTCTCCAATTCTCCCCCTCCCCCTCCTCCTCAAAGCTGCCTCCTCCCCACTTCCTCTGCCCTCCATCTCATACCTCCACCTCCTTCAACCTTATACTTTGCTCTGTCTCCCCCCTCAAACAACGCCTCACTGTGCCTCATCCTATCACCATCAAACCTTTTGTCCTCCTCATCCTTCCCTTTCTCCTAGCACTTCTGCAATCTCTGACACACTATCAACAGCTCTCCCTACCTCCCCGTCTCACTCCTCATCTTACCCTATCCCTCCCCTCCCCTGTTCTGTACCCGATGTTCCTCCTTGCTCTTCCTTAATGGTATGGACCTCAAACATCCAGGGCCTTCGCTCAAACCTGATTGATCTCTCCATACAGGTTGCTTCTGACAAACCAGACGTAATCTGCTTAACATAAACTTTCCTCCTTCAAGATGTCTCTGATTCCTTAATATCTCTTCCTGATTAGACCCTCCTCCAGTATGATAGACCTGAGCCTCGTTCTGGTGGTGGGGTTGCTATCTTTATCAAACATTATTTTCCTCACACTCCTTGCACTGCCCTCTCTCCACCTCACCCCCAGGAGTACCTCTGGCTACGGCTTCCCCTCCGCTCCCACCTTTTTGTCCCCCGTCGCACCATGGAGCGAAAGGGGGACTATGGTTTTCCCCTGTGTCCATGCGTGCGTGCGTGCAAATGTGCGTGCGTGCGTAAGCGAAGGACCGAATTCTAATTTGGTGTGTGGGTGCAACCCACGTCAAAATCCAAGATGGCCGCCGCCATGTATGTCTGACACCATGTATGTCTGAACCTTGTGAGCGGAATATCTTGAAAAATAAGAGAAATACCAACTTCTAATCTGGTGTGTGGGTGTGTCTAGGCATAAGGAAGAACGCTATTGAAAATTGGGTCGCCACGGCAAAATCCAAGATGGCCGCCACCATATATATGTCAACCTTGTGAGCGAAATATGTTGAAAAATAAAGGAACTACTAACTTCTAATCTGGTTTGTGCGTGTATCTATGCATAAGGAAGAACGCTATTGAAAATTGGGTTGTCACGTCAAAATCAAAGATGGCCGCCTTGCGTCTTCCACGTTGTCAACTCGCATCACTTCAACGACGGGGGACCTAGGCGTAACGCTTGTGTTCTGTACCGTCCTCCAAACAGTGATGACTCCATTTACATCTCGCTGTCTGACAACATGGACCAACTTCTATCCACTCATCCCAACTCTCTCTTCCTCATGTTTGGCGACTTCAACTGTCATCATGCCAGCTGGCTGGGTGTGGGTACCTCTTGCACCAGCCATGGCACCTCAGCAAAGGACTTCTGCGACTTACTGGGACTGACACAATCTGCAATTCCCCGACCAGAATTTCCCAACAGAGCATCTTCTCTTCTGGACTTTGTTTTGACTAACTTCCCTGCAAATGTCTGCTGCTCTTCTTCTGCTCCAATCGGTTCTTCTGATAATTTGCTTGTTAAAGTGGACATCTCTCTGGCCATTCTCGGAGAGACCTCCTCAGCGTCGACGAGTCTGGCATTTCATTCAGGCCGACTGTCATGGTCTTCAAGGAGCCATCAATCATCTGGACTGGTCTGCCATCTCTATTGCTTCTGACATCGACACTTCCTGGGAATCTTCCAAAGTAAACTGCTTTCTCTCATGCACAGATTTATTCCATTTCGTCTTCAGATTCGCTCATGAACATGTCTTTTAATCCTGAAAAATCTCACACTCCCACTTTGTCTCTCTGAAAAGACTGTCTAGACAACCCTCCCATCTACTTTCTGAACAATCCTCTTGAAGAAGTTCTGTCACTGAAGCTTTTGGGTCTCGTTATCTGCCATGATCTTTCCTGGGAAAACCACATTTCCAAGCTGGCCTCCAAAGCCAGTAGCCGACTGGGCATCCTCCGTCGTGCGAAGTCCTTTCTGGACACTTCTGAGCTCCTCACCACATACAAAGCTTTCACCCGCAGCTCAATGGAATACTGTTTTCCCCTCTGGGTTAGTGCTCCTGCCTCACACCGAGCTCGGCTTCACGCGGTTGAAACCAAAGCGTTCCAAATCATTGAAATCTCCTGCGATGAAGCCGAATCTGAGGGCCTTTCTATCTCTCACCGCAGGCAGGTTGGTGGTCTTTCTGTCTTCTGCCGACTCCTCTCCGGCCTTGCTCCCCCTGCTCTGTCTGTGCTCTGTCCCCCAAATATTCGTGCAGGATGCACAAGATCTGACAGCAACCCTCTTCTGGTGAAACAGCCAAAATATAGTCTTTCTGTTCACCTTCACTCTTTCATTCCTCTTTTTTTCCTGCCACTGGAACAAACTCCCACACTTTCTTCAATCCCTCTCCTCCCTCCGGGTCTTTGAAACAGCTTTTCACCCTCATCTCTTATCTTCCCACATCTAAAACCTTGATCTTTTCTACCCTTGTTAAAACACCCCAAATCCACCCTTTTCAATCTCCAACTTCTTTCCTGAAATTCCTTTAAGTGTTTATTTGCTTTATACCGTGTACCCCTCCCTCCTCCCCCAGCCCTCCCCCTTCCACAGGTCTACCGACGTCCGTTCTATACTGTTGTTGTTCCTGTGTGCTTCCCTCTCTCTCTCCCCCTCTTGTCTCCCGCTCTCTTCATTGTGTGTTTTATGTGTCTGTGCATGTTTTCATGTTCAATGTGTCAGCTCTTACACGAGCCTCGATTCTGTATCCAAAAACAAACAAGCAAATAAACCCCCAGTGTGTAATTGCCCTGTGATTTTTCCCTTCACTGTTATTGCATCAAAAAGAGCCGCCATTACAACAACAATCGCACTGTAAATGGACTCATGCGCTCACAACGCTACCAGGGCTATCCAACACCCAGCACATTTTCCGATTGGCACGCAAGCCCCGCCTCATTTCCTTTGACGTCATCCGAACATTCTCGAACGACGACTGGACTCTGCCCCGCCCTTCCCCCCATGGAGGCCACTCATGACGAGGAGGCCACTTCCTGGCCTTTATGATTGAGTAGCGCTCAGTGATTGGACAGAGAGTTGACATCATCGTGGAAGATTCGGGAGAGCAGGAAAAAATAATTTGGTCTCGCCGTTTTGTCTCTCTCTCTCTCTCTCTCTCTCTCTCTGTCCTGGTGCTGGTTGGAGGTAGTCGCATTTCCTCCTTGTTCTGGCTTGGTCGCGGGCGTGTGGTCTTTGATTCGTGTGCGCTTTTGGGAAAGGGCTGCTGAGAAACAGCGGTTCGGAACAGTCGTAACTACAAGGCACAGGATCTACGTCTGCGATGGACTGAATCTGCGTCGTGTTTCCTCTCGACGCCGAAGAGCGACTCAGTGCCATTTTGTGCGTTTCCCGCGTGGTGGTTTGGAGGCGACGAGCGACCGGTGAGGCTTACCAGCCATTTGGGGACAAAAAGCTGAGTGCCGGCTGATTACCACAGCATCATTTATTTTTCTTTTACTTTCGTTTTCCCCGTGTTTGTATACGAGTCTGAGTGGAGACGTCTCATTTTGGAATTTTAGTTTTTACCTCGCCTTTCATTGTTGTTTGCATTTATTTTCCTGAAATCATTATTTGTCGAATTTTACTTTCCTTGTATTGTGGATTTTGATGTCTTGTCTTTGTGTTTGTGGGTTCGGGTTAACCCCTGCGTGTGTTCTGATCAGATGAGGCCTCAAACCTTCCCCCAGTTGGGTATACGCCTCGGAGTTAAAGCTCATTTTGTCCATTCGTCCTCTTGGGGTCTTAACCCCGGGGACACGACAATATCTTTGTCTGC
The DNA here is from genome assembly GCF_964187855.1 of Myxine glutinosa. Taxonomy (NCBI): domain Eukaryota; kingdom Metazoa; phylum Chordata; class Myxini; order Myxiniformes; family Myxinidae; genus Myxine; species Myxine glutinosa. The sequence continues at coordinate 34,676,302 of NC_136272.1, read as the reverse complement.
TATTAATCCGTACACACCTTTCCTCCTTGTTGAATGCCTCAACTCACATATCATTCCTTGCCTTATCCAAAGCTCTCTTTGCTGCTTTCTTTTCTCCCCATACAGGTGCAGCAACCCTGCATCTGACTGCCTTGCTCTATCCTTGATATTCTCTGTCCTCTTGCAACCTTCATTCTTTACATCAACTGCCTTGGCTACTTCCTCTGTCCAACATAACTGGTTTCTATCCCCCGATGATGCACCCTTTCATTATGTAACAAAACTTCTGCAATTTCCCTAAACGCTTCTCCGTACTTCTTCCACACCTCCAAACCTTCCCGTTCTTCGCTAAGTTGCTTATACCTGGCCCTCACCCTCTCTTTGTACTCTACAGTGACGTCGCCCCTACACGTCCCCTACATAATAACCTTCTTACCCTTGCTGTGGGGGTGGGGAGGGGTGCTGTCTATGGCTGGTGCTGATTGGTTATCTTTAGGTTGGATCTCAGAAACGGTTATGCAACATTGGTTGCGCTCGGCTGACTGACTCAGGTCTGTTGCGTGATCTACGGCATGGTACTCACACATTTCTTGTCTTTCGTATGATAACACGACATTGGGCCTGGAAACCAGCCAGAAGTTCTGGGGCGACTGAGGATTGTGGTCTTTTAAGATGCGCCATCCTCTTGGAGTTATCCGGAGGTGATGTCCTTCACAATACTTTCAACAGTGTTAAATATTACAGCAAGTTGCAAATCTACTCTGAGTCTGATTGCGTCATCTTCGTACAAATATTCTTATTTTCCCGGCACTCTGTTTGCACCATCTCACGGCACCTTGGTGATGACTTATCCGATCTGGATTTGCTGCGCAGCCCGTTCAATAGCTCAATCGGGAGATTTTTCAATTCCAAATTATCTGCACAACTCACCCGAAACTCGATCAGGGTGAGGGTAGCACCGTATCACTCCGGGTTTACCCCGCCACCCCCCCCCCCTTTGCCTTCCTATCCCATACATTATTCAAGCGTCTCTAGAATCTTTTATTTTTAACTGTCACAAAAATAGTTTGCAAATCTGGCCAGATAAAGTGAGCAGGAGGTAAGAAGAAGAACATAAAGGTAAACCTAATGGAGGAAATTATAATGAGGAGCTGGAGATCGATTGGGCATGTACTGCGTATGGAAAACACCATCACAACAGTGATTCGCTTGAAGGTTGAAGGAGAGTTGGACGACATATCGACACCCTGGCAGTGTACAGTGGAAAAAGGGCGGAGGGAGCCAGAAACCACCTGGGCACCGGTCAATGGGTGCAAGACAGACAAAAGTGTCATGTGTTCCTGATGAGGCGCTATACGTCACCAAGCATGGCGGGATCTTAAGGAAGGAAGGAAGCATCTTCTCTTCTTATCTCCTCTTATCATCTTATCTCCTCTTATCATCTTATCTCCTCTTATCATCTTATCTCCTCTTCCTGTTCAGGCTGGAGTTCCCCAAGGCAGTGTTCTGGGCCCTGTGCTTTTTCTGGTCTTCATCAATGATCTCTCTGACTCTCTTGAAAATCCTCTCCATCTCTTTGCTGATGACTCTACTCTCTGTCGCTCCATTCTTCATCCCTCAGATCAGCAGTCTGCAGCCTCCTCACTCTTTGCAGACCTGGACAAAATCACAGACTGTGCAAACAAGTGGAACATGTCTTTCAATCCTGACAAATCTCACACTCTTACGATGTCTCTCCGAAAAGACCGACTGGACAACCCTCCCATCCACTTTCTGAATAATCCTCTCCAAGAAGTTCTGTCACTCAAGCTTTTGGGTCTCACTATCTGCCATGATCTTTCCTGGGAAAACCACATTTCAAATCTGGCCTCCAAAGCCAGTCGCCGACTGGGCATCCTCCGTCGTGCGAAGTCCTTCCTTGGCACACCTGAGCTCCTCACCACATACAAGGCTTTCATCCGCAGCTCAATGGAATACTGCTCTCCCCTCTGGGCTGGTGCACCTGCCTCACACCTAGCTCGTCTTCACGCTGTTGAAACCAAAGCGTTCAGAATCATTGGAATCCCCCGCGATGAAGCTAACTCCGAGGGCCTTTCACACACTCACCGCAGGCAGGTTGGTGATCTTTCCGTCTTCTACCGACTCCTCTCCGGCCTTGCCCCCCCAGCTCTCTCTGGGCTCTGTCCCCCAATTATTCCTACAGGACGCACAAGATCTGCCTGCAACCCTCTTATGGTTAAACTGCCAAAATCAAGACTCTCTGCTCACCTTCACTCCTTCATTCCTCTTTTCTCCTGCCTCTGGAACAAACTCCCTCACTCTCTTCAATCCCACTCCTCCCTCCAGGTCTTTAAAACAGCTGTTCACCACCATCTCTTATCTTCCCCCATCCAAAACCTTGGTCTTTTCTACCCCTGCTAATTTCACCCCAAATCCACTTTTATGAAATACCAACTTCTTTCCTGGAAGTCCTTGGTGTCCTTGTGTTTTATACTTCTCCCACCCCCCACCCCCTTCCCACGCCTCCTCCCCCCAAGTCCTCTCCCTCCCACACATCTCCCGATGTCCCTGCTCTCAAATGTTGTGTTTGTGTGCTTCCCTTCTCTCCACATCTTGTCTACCGCTCCCTCTTTTTATATATTTTGCTTGTCTGTTTGATTTGTTTGTGTGATAAATGTTAGCTCTTTCACGAGCCTCGATTCTGTATACAAGAAAAAAAGAAAAAAAAAGAAGCAAGTGAAAGATGTTCTGTTTATTACCCTCGCCAGAGGAGAGGGTATTTCATTTGAGTCTTTCTTTGTCTGTTTGTCTGCCCCTGTTTGCTTGTCGGCACAGAATAAGTATGATTTTCTCTGCAACCGTTGGTCCGATTGAGAGGTATTTTTCACCATATGTGCACCTCTACCCATAGAATTTGTCAATGATAATTATGACGTCATAGCTCACGTGGTGCGGGCACCATCTTGGAAAAACCGAAAAAATTTGCACCTCTATATCTCAAAGCCCTGAATATAAAAAATTGAGACTGGCTCATTGTAAATAACTCTCCATGTGGAATAACATATGTTAATGATGATGATGATGGTTTTTATTTATTTATTTATTTTTATTTTTTTAATGATGATGTCATAGGTGCCTCCATTATGACATCATAATTCAACAAGTACAAAACTTCATCCGATCAAGATGAAATTTCTTGAGCATCATCTCGGGATGGAGAAAAAAAAGAAAAAAAAGATGTCATCGTTCCTGTGGTTCGGCCTCCATCGTTGTTTCAACACAAAAGCCATAAAAACCACTGAAAACACGTTCTGGCGAGGGTCTGCAATCTCTGATTACTCTTTCTAGTTTGTGATTGTAAATCAGTCTTGAAGACTGCCTTGCTTTTTTTCTCATTGTGAGCAAATGGATATTGGATGGATGCTCTGGTCTCTTTCCCAGCATATGTGAACCTGTACAGTAAGAGCACTCGTGTATGAAGACATTATGAAGATCCTTTGAGTGGTCTTTAAAGAGACTCTGGACTGTATTTGGAATTTTTATGTGGTCTGAGTGCTCAGTTGACAAATATATTTAGGGATAAGCTTTTTGATGCAGAGGTTCTCATACTTGGGGGGCATTTTTTGAATTTCCCTTTGCTTGGAAAGAATCTGGTTGTTCCAAAATCTATGCTTTTTTTTTGACCCACAGTATGGAAATGCTGCATGTTAACGCCACCTTACTCCCTCAGGTGGGACCAGGGAGGAAATTGTGGTTCACTGGACATGGCTTGAGCAGAATCTTCTCCATACACTCAGCATCTTTGAGAGCAGTGATGATCTTACTGAATTTATCACTGGAAAAATAAAGGTACCCCTTGACATTCCAATAAAGTTGGCCTTTTTATTTTCATTTTACTTTTTCTTGTCACAGGTCTACAAGAGCTATGCATGGTTGTGGTTCTTTTTGTTTGTTGCTTTGCCTCAGTTGTTGCTTTGCTTGTTTGTTGCTTTGCTTGTTTGTTGGTTGGTATGCTTGTTTGTTGGTTGGTATGCTTGTTTGTTGGTTGGTTTGCTTGATTGTTTGTTGGTTTGCTTGCTTGTTTGTTGGTTTGCTTGTTTGTTGGTTTGCTTGCTTGTTGCTTTGCTTGTTTGTTGGTTTGCTTGCTTGTTTGTTGGTTTGCTTGCTTGTTTGTTGGTTTGCTTGCTTGTTTGTTGGTTTGCTTGATTGTTTGTTGGTTTGCTTGCTTGTTTGTTGGTTTGCTTGTTTGTTGGTTTGCTTGCTTGTTGCTTTGCTTGTTTGTTGGTTTGCTTGCTTGTTTGTTGGTTTGCTTGCTTGTTTGTTGGTTTGCTTGATTGTTTGTTGGTTTGCTTGATTGTTTGTTGGTTTGCTTGCTTGTTTGTTGGTTTGCTTGTTTGATGGTTTGCTTGTTTGTTGGTTTGCTTGTTTTGTTGGTTTGCTTGTTTTGTTGGTTTGCTTGTTTTGTTGGTTTGCTTGTTTTGTTGGTTTGCTTGTTTTGTTGGTTTGCTTGTTTTGTTGGTTTGCTTGTTTTGTTGGTTTGCTTGTTTTGTTGGTTTGCTTGGTTGGTTGGTTTGCTTGTTTGGTTGGTTTGCTTGTTTGTTGGTTTGCTTGTTTGTTGGTTTGCTTGTTTGTTGGTTTGCTTGTTTTGTTGGTTTGCTTGTTTTGTTGGTTTGCTTGTTTTGTTGGTTTGCTTGTTTTGTTGGTTTGCTTGTTTTGTTGGTTTGCTTGTTTTGTTGGTTTGCTTGTTTTGTTGGTTTGTTTGTTTTGTTGGTTTGTTTGTTTTGTTGGTTTGCTTGTTTTGTTGGTTTGCTTGTTTTGTTGGTTTGCTTGTTTTGTTGGTTTGCTTGTTTTGTTGGTTTGCTTGTTTTGTTGGTTTGCTTGTTTTGTTGGTTTGCTTGTTTTGTTGGTTTGCTTGTTTTGTTGGTTTGCTTGTTTTGTTGGTTTGCTTGTTTTGTTGGTTTGCTTGTTTTGTTGGTTTGCTTGCTTTGTTGGTTTGCTTGCTTTGTTGGTTTGCTTGTTTTGTTGGTTTGCTTGTTTTGTTGGTTTGCTTGTTTTGTTGGTTTGCTTGTTTTGTTGGTTTGCTTGTTTTGTTGGTTTGCTTGTTTTGTTGGTTTGCTTGCTTTGTTGGTTTGCTTGCTTTGTTGGTTTGCTTGTTTTGTTGGTTTGCTTGTTTTGTTGGTTTGCTTGTTTTGTTGGTTTGCTTGTTTTGTTGGTTTGCTTGTTTTGTTGGTTTGCTTGTTTTGTTGGTTTGCTTGCTTTGTTGGTTTGCTTGCTTTGTTGGTTTGCTTGTTTTGTTGGTTTGCTTGTTTGTTGGTTTGCTTGTTTTGTTGGTTTGCTTGTTTTGTTGGTTTGCTTGTTTTGTTGGTTTGCTTGTTTTGTTGGTTTGCTTGTTTTGTTGGTTTGCTTGTTTTGTTGGTTTGTTTGTTTTGTTGGTTTGTTTGTTTTGTTGGTTTGCTTGTTTTGTTGGTTTGCTTGTTTTGTTGGTTTGCTTGTTTTGTTGGTTTGCTTGTTTTGTTGGTTTGCTTGCTTTGTTGGTTTGCTTGCTTTGTTGGTTTGCTTGTTTTGTTGGTTTGCTTGTTTTGTTGGTTTGCTTGTTTTGTTGGTTTGTTTGTTTTGTTGGTTTGCTTGTTTTGTTGGTTTGCTTGTTTTGTTGGTTTGCTTGTTTTGTTGGTTTGCTTGTTTTGTTGGTTTACTTGTTTTGTTGGTTTGCTTGTTTTGTTGGTTTGCTTGTTTGTTGGTTTGCTTGCAAGCGTCATTTGTTTGGTTGTGTGTGTCTTTGTTACCCCAGACATGTGAAGCGAAAAGTGGGGTTAAGTAATTGCTTCGTGCCAGTCCGTTTGTCTGTCTACAAACGTCGGAGGAACAACTTATTGAAATTGAATGTTTTATTTTGAACACTAATCGGAACATGAATTGGGAAAAACGAAGCTGCAGATTAACCCTACTTTGTTTCTGAATGCGTCCTGATTGCGCATGCGCACAGAGGTTTGAGATTTTTTTTTACTCTGCCTGCCTGGCAGTCATACAAAATTGAAAATCATTCCAAACAGGAAACTTACTGTGAAGGATGTCATAAAGGACACAAATGGGCACAAATAGCTAATAATATAATGTGCTAGCATGTGGTGTAATTGACTACCAAGTCAATGGCGGTAAAATGACAGTCAATTCCGGAATTAATTATTTATACGATCGTTACAATCTTTATTTTATTTTATTTAAATTGAATTATACTCGTGAACACGGTAGATCACAAATTGCTGTCTTTGCACTTTTAAAACCCTTCACTTTTGCAGTCGTTGGGCATGTTAGATAGTGTGGTGTATAAGACTGTTTCAGTGGCTCTAGACCTCTGGAATTTTTTAAACAATCTTTAAAATCATAATTTAATTTAAATTGAAGTACACACTTGAACACTGTGTGGGGTAACGTGTTCTATGAACTCTCTAGTATGTTTGTTTGCTTGCATGCGTGGAACTGTAAAATTTATCTATGGATCAAGTGATTTTATGAGCCACAACCTGTAAAAATCGTGTCTTTGGGACCTGCACACCTTGCGCCCAAATTTGTGTGTAGGTTAATCATCGCTGGAATGTTGGATTGAGTCTTCCCAAATTATAAATGATTCTGTTCTGGTAATGATTCAGAAAATCATTATTGCGATATGTTTAAAAAAAACAAAAAACGTTTTGTACTGAGTTCTATAAGTAAAGATATTGTTACCTTGGTATATAATACAAACAAGCATCTGGTGCCAATTGTCAAACCAGGTTATCTGAAGTAATTAGCATTCATTTAACTGGTTTACAATTTCCATTGTGTTTGGTAAAACTAATTGCAATCGATGCTTGCTTGCCAATGCGCTTGGTAAACAAGTTTTCGTTGTGACAAATCGTCTCAGTACGAGGTCTGAAACTACCATTGTTTTAATAAATTAGATGTAAATATTTGTAAGGTGTGTCCCCTCCCACTTTTGCCTACGTGACTTATGGAGGTAGGCAATTCAAGTGTACCTTTCTCTCTCTTCCTGAGTTGCGATCGCCTTACAAGTTAATCTAATAAATAGTTTTTTAAAAATGGCATATGGAATTGTCAACGTTCTCATTAAATCTTTCAAAAGAACGATAATTAAACACTGAATCAAATAAAGCTTATAGCTTATTAGGGTTTGATAAAAGTTAGTCTAAAGTGTAAAAATCCTATAAGCTTATTCCAAATATCTGCCACGTGCATGCAGTCCGGAAGGCTAGCTATCTCCGACTCTGATCCAATATTTTCTCAGTAAAAATCTTTTGTAATGGTATGTACAGTATATAGGTTTATACCTTTTACACTGCACAATATATATATATATAGGTTTTGTAATGTAATGTTATAATGATATTTGACTTAATAATGTTAAAGATAAGTTTTGCGGTTCGCAAAGATGAATTTGATGTGCTTGTTTCTAAGATAATATTTAAAGTTTAATTAGTAAATATATATAAAGTTTTTTGTGGCAAGCACAAAACCTTTTTGTGGCAAAAGTTTTTGTTGAGATCTCGCGAGATCTTTGTCGGCGAGGTCACGTCTTTTCGAAGCTGTCCATGCGCTCACGCTTTCGAAGTTAAGTAATTTTTCACAATTGTGTTTTTGTCAAAACTCTATCTATCTTTCAGTGTGTGTACCTATAGTGTGTCCTTAGTAAGATTCTCAGTGTTAATTTTTCATACCTGTATACAAAATCGTCGGGTAATTCGTGTCGCGTATTTTGAGGCCGAGAAGGCTACGGTGTCCTACCTTGAGGCTTTGTTTTTCTCTCAGCGGTCCGTCGATTGTGCTGCAATTACTTTCGTTCTCTGTTTTTGTCTCAGTCTTTCACCCCATACTTCCTTGTCTAAAATCTCAACTCAAAAAAAAAAAAAAATTGTTTTTTATTTTTTCGTTCTCTGTTCTGATTCGTTGTTCTGATTCGTTTATTCGTTGTTCTTATTTGTTCGTTCGTTCTTCGATCACGTGTTTCACCCCCATTTCCATTTTCCATTTCCCCAGATAGTTTTCACTGCTCAATTTAAAAATGTTTAAACCTTCCCCTGAAGAACTGTATTCTGTCATATATTATAACACCTTTTTCTTCTTCTTCTATAAAAGGATGCTTTCGACTTGCTCACCAAATCTATTCATTCCAAAAAAAAAATTGCATCTCTTACAGTTCCTCTTTTATACATTCCCGAAACTCTCCTGCACTCAACCCCTCCTCCAGCGTCCTCAAACGTATTTTTGACTCAAAGGTCACAAGAAACTCATTTTGCAATAAATGTTCATTTCCCATTAATCGTACACTTTCTAAAATCCAATCTCACCCCTCTCCTCCAAATCTTCCCCATCACCCATCGCCTCCAAAACTTCCCCATCACCCCTCCCCTCCAAATCTTCCCCATCACCCATCCCTTTCAAATCTCCCCCCTTGCCCCTTCCCTCCTAAACTCCCCTCTCACCCCTCCTCCTAAAAGCGTCCTCCCCGCTTCTTCCCCCTTCCAACTTTCACCTTCATCTCCCCCAACCTTCTGCCTCGCTCTTCCCCCTCCTCAAATAACACCTCACTGTGCCTCACCCAATCACCATCAAACCTTTTGTCTGCCCCATCCTTCCCTTTCTCCAAGCTATTCTGAAATCTCTGACACACCTTCAACAGCTCTCCCTACCACTTCCTCCTCTTCCACATCTTACCCTACCCCTCCCCCCCCCCCCTGTTCTGTATCCGATGCTCCCCCTTCTCCTTCCTCTTCATTAACGGTATGGACCTCAAACATCCGAGACCTTCGCTCAAACTTGACTGATCTCTCCATACAGGTTGCTTCAGACAAACCAGACGTGATCTGCTTTACAGAAACTTTCCTCCTTCATGATGTCTCTGATTCCTTGGTATCTCTCCCAGGTTACTCCCTCCTCTGGTATGATAGACCTGAGCCTCGTCCTGGAGGTGGGGTTGCCATCTTTATAAAAAACACTTCCTCACTCACCTTGCACTGCCCTCTCCCCACCTCACCCCCAGGAATACCTCTGGCTGCGGCTTCCCCTTCGCTCCCACCTTTTGTTCATATGTGTATTGTACCGTCCACCAAACAGTGATGACTCCATCTACATCTCACTGTCTGATAATATGGACCAACTTCTATCTACCCATCCCAACTCTCTCCCTCATATGTGGTGATTTCAATTGTCACCATGCCAGTTGGCTGGGTGTGGGTACCTCTCTCACCAGCTATGGCTCCTCGGCAAAGGACTTCTGCGACTCACTGGGACTGACACAATCTGTCAATTTCCCGACCCAGATCTCAGTCAACGGAGCATCTTCTCTTCTGGACTTGGTTATGACTAACTTCCCTGAAAATGTCTGCTGCTCTTCTTCTGCTCCAATCGGCTCATCTGATCATGTGCTTGTTAAAGTGGACATCTCTCTGACCATTCTCAGAGAGCCTCCTCAGCGTCGACGAGTCTGGCATTTCACTCAGGCCAACTGGCACGGTCTTCAAGCAGCCATCAATCATCTGGACTGGTCTCCCATCTCTACCGCCTCTGACATCAACTCATCCTGGGAATTCTTCCAAAGTAAATTGCTCTCTCTCTCATGCACAGATTTATCCCATCTCGTCTTCAGTTGTCATACCCTTCCTCCCTTCCATGGTACACGGAATCTTGTGGTGAGGCTGTTGCCCAGAAACAACTTGGCTTAGTCTCCTGGAAAGCAAATCCAACGGAAGGAAATCTCATTTCCTTTTACAAAGCCCGAAACAAGTGTGTGTCCACCCTCAGGAGAGCCAGGAAACAATATCTCTCCGTTCTCAAGACCGAACTCTCTTATCTTTCTCCCTCTTCCAAATCCTGGTGGCGTCTGGTCAAATCTGTTTCTGGTGTTTTTTCCCCCTCCACCCCCTCCACCCCCTCCCCCCTCACCTCAAACGGCTACACGGCTACACGGCTGACTCAAGCTGAATGCCTCAACGATGTGTTTGCCTCTAAATCTTGTGTCCCAAACCCATCCCTCTCTGTGCCCACCGTACCCAGTCGTACCCAGCTGCTCCTGCACTCTGTGTCCTTTCCTCCTGACAAGGTGGAAAAGTTTCTGTCAACCCTCGACTCTGATTCTGCAACTGGACCTGACGGCATCAGCCCACGGGTCCTAAAATCCTGTTCTTCCGCTCTTTCACTCCCTCTCTCTGTTCTCTTCACCCTCTCTTTTGCTCAAGGTCATCTGCCATCTACTTGGAAATCAGACAACATTACCGCTTTGCACAAAAAATGTGCAAAAACAGATCCTAGCAACTACAGACCAATCAGCCTTCTCCCAATTATCAGCAAAGTCATGGAATCCATCATTGCTTCAGATATGAAATCTTTCCTCTTCTCCAATGGCTTGATCTCTGATCATCAATTTGGTTTCAGACCTGGTCACTCTACTCTGGACATGCTGCTTCTGCTTTCTCAACAATGGATGGAGGTCCTCAATGCCAAACAGGAAATTAGAGCTGTCTCCCTTGACATATATCGTGCCTTCGATATGGTCTGGCACCCCGCTCGGCTCACCAAACTCTCCTCCTTTGGTATCCATGGAAAGCTCCACGCATGGCTGGCGGACTTCCTCTCTAGTCGTAGTCAATGTGTGGCCCTGAATGGGTTTCTCTCAACTCCTCTTCCTGTTCAGGCTGGAGTTTCCCAAGGCAGTGTTCTGGGCCCTGTGCTTTTTCTGGTCTTCATCAATGATCTCTCTGACTCTCTTGAAAATCCTCTTTATCTCTTTGCTGATGACTCGACTCACTTTCGCTCCATTCCTCATCCCTCAGATTGGCAATCTGCAGCCTCCTCACTCTGCAGACCTGGACAAAATCACAGACTCAGCAAACAAGTGGAACATGTCTTTCAATCCTGACAAATCTCACACTCTTATGATGTCTCTCCGAAAAGACCGACTGGACAACCCTCCCATCCACTCTCTGAATAATCCTCTCCAAGAAGTTCTGTCACTCAAGCTTTTGGGTCTCACTATCTGCCATGATCTTTCCTGGGAAAACCACATTTCAAATCTGGCCTCCAAAGCCAGTCGCCGACTGGGCATCTTCCGTCGTGCGAAGTCCTTCCTTGGCACACCTGAGCTCCTCACCACATACAAGGCTTTCATCCGCAGCTCAATGGAATACTGCTCTCCGCTCTGGGCTGGTGCTCCTGCCTCACACCTAGCTCGTCTTCACGCTGTTGAAACCAAAGCGTTCAGAATCATTTGAATCTCCCGCGATGAAGCTAACTCCGAGGGCCTTTCACTCACTCACTGCAGGCAGGTTGGTGGTCTTTTCGTCTTCTACCGACTCCTCTCCGCCCTTGCCCCCCCCACCCCCCCCAGCTCTCTCTGGGCTCTGTCCCCCAAATATTCCTACAGGTCGCACAAGATCTGCCTGCAACCCTCTTATGGTTAAACTGCCAAAATCAAGACTCTCTGCTCACCTTCACTCTTTCATTCCTCTTTTCTCTCGCCTCTGGAACAAACTCCCTCACTCTCTTCAATCCCACTTCTCCCTCCAGGTCTTTAAAACAGCTTTTCACCACCATCTCTTATCTTCCCCCATCCAAAACGTTGATCTTTTCTACCCCCGCTAATTTCACCCCAAATCCACTTTTTTGAACTACCAACTTCTTTCCTGGAAGTCCTTGGTGCCCTTGTGTTTTATACTTCTCCCACCCCCCCCCCCCCCCCACCCTTCCCACGCCTCCTCCCCCCAAGCCCTCTCCCTCCCACACATCTCCCGATGTCCCTGCTCTCAAATGTTGTGTTTGTGTGCTTCCCCTTCTCTCCCCTTCTTGTCAACCGCTCCCTCTTTTTATATATTTTGTTTGTCTGTATGATTTGTTTGTGTGATAAATGTTAGCTCTTTCACGAGCCTCGATTCTGTATACAAAAAAAAGAAAAAAAAGAAAGAAGCAGAATTGGGAGAATCCTGGCGCCGTGGAGCCTGGTGCGAGCAAAGGAAGGACATATCTTCCTCATTAAGTATATTTTAATATGCATTTCTCAATCTCTCCTCACTCAGTGGGATATCCCTCACTCGAACATTTCACTCGACCATTTCACTCGACCGATCACATTTTATCCCTCGATCTTTGCTCACTCCCACCCCAATATTTCATTCGACCAATCCCCACCTCCCTCATCCCTCCCACCTTTACTTTGCTCAACCAATCCTACTGCTCTCCTCCCCTTCTCTTCATGCAACCAATCCCATCTATGCTCCTCCCTCTCCACTTTCTCCTCCCACTTCTAGCAAGTATAAAAGTAGTGACTAAACTTCAACGGTTAGGATTTTCACTTTTTCTGTATGTTGATATTGTACTTAGGATTCACTTGGTTTGTTGACTCTGTCCGTTGATTTTCACCCTAGGATAAAGTGGGTTTGTCTATACTGTATGTTGACTGTATTCTATGCATGCTGCTATTTGGTATGGCATTTCTTTTGTCCATCTCTACTGTACCAGGATTTTCACTTAGGACTTTGATCTCGGATTTTGTTGTGAATCTTGCAGTGTGCTGTCGTGCTTTGTAGTATGTTCTTCTTGGTTTGATGAGGGTTTAATGTTTCTTGCTGTGTATTTCCTTGTAAACAAAAGTGATATCCTCCTTGGGAATTACAAGTTTTTGACAAAAGTTTTTGGACATTGAATTCTTGATTCATCTATTACATACCGTTAAAATATCTTCAACACACGTCTTTGGCTGTTTTTTTTTCTGTTTTTTTTCATTTAATTTTTTTTCCCTGTAGTTTACTTTATGTGCTTGTGCTCCCCTGAAGCAACTACATGAGTCACATGGCCAATTTTCATGGCAGAAAGAGTATCTGTATAATGCATGATGGTTTTTCTTCCTCTTTTTTTTTTTTCTCTTCGGTATTGTTGAAGCTGTGCTTTGTTTTTGTGTTAGGGAATAATTGCAGAAGAGCAGCATGGGATGAAGGGAGAGGGAAATTCGGGAGAACGGTTCCGGGAAGCGACCATGCGATTCTGCCACCTATTCGCCATGCCTGAGGCAGAGCGCCTTGTTACATTTGTTTCTTGCTCTTACTGGAAGGGTCGCGTACCACGTCATGGGTGGCTTTACCTCAGCCTTAACCATGCCTGCTTCTACTCCTTCCTGCTTGGGAAAGAAGGTGTCTGTACTTCCCTTTATCATTATAATGCTTTATTTTTTGCCATTTTGATCAGCAATTCTTTTTTCATGATGAAATGTAATTCCGATGAAAGACGTTTGACATTAATCAACTGTTTGGTAAAGTCATAACAATTTATATAATTATACTTCATGATGACAGAAAAATTATCACAATACAGGTGATGGCAAAAAAAAGTGATGAAATAAACCAATTGCTTGAAATGACTAAAGTTTCACATTGCCTTTTCTCAATCCTCTTCCTCCTTTTCCCTTTGCCCATATCTTCATCCAACCCCTTTTCCCATATATCCCAATTCTTTCCACAATCTTGTGTCCTCTTTAATTTTTTATTTCTCTATCTTACCCTCTTCTTGCTTTGATCAGTTTTGATTCAGATATATTCAGTAGTTTGAAATTACCAATTTGACACTTACTTGAATAAATACTAAAAAATAAATTTGCCCAAAGCCGAGCAAAGCAAGGTCGACGCCATTTATTCCGGATACAAGAAACACCCTGAAACCCATGCCGACAGAAAACTGACATTTTGGAATGCCGGCCACATTTTCCATCGAATTATCATGTAACTATGGAAATAGTCTCTATGGGTAGGTGCTCCTATGTTGAAAGTTTCGTGAGCATCGCTCAAGCGGTTGCGGAGAAAACAAATTTAAAAGCGAATAAAGATGAAAAAGTGAGGGCCTCGGCCGATGCTCCACGACATGGTCAAAAATGGTTGTGGACCCCTGTTACTAGTTAAGATTTTACAAAATGATAAAATAAGTGGAGGCATTGTAAAAATTTCAAAATGTTATGATTCAAACATACATTATACCTTTCCAACCCCCCACCAACTGCGACTTATGACCAACTGTCCCTTCAATCCATACAACTGTTCATATATGGCCCGAATACCCAGCTTTGGTCCCCAAACTCTGCATCGTTGGCACGAAAGCAGTCATGGGCTGCAGTGAAATAGCTCCAGCACATACAGCACACATGAACAAGATGATATATCAGGCATTCCTCTATTTACGCTCGATCTATTTGCACTTTTTTAACTTGATGCCAATGCCAAAGCACCGAACACTTTTCTATTTTTGCTCCGTTAGTTTCTTATTTACGTTTTTTTCATGCGGTGTAATTTCGCCAAGCCACACCAAACATCTTTGCTGCTCTCCTACATTGTGCACTCCACCCAATATGATCATGGCCCATGTGTTGTTCCATATACACTGGGAAGCATCAGGCCAAGGACGCTCCAATCGACCTCACTTGCACCTTGTCTGTAGTATCATGTGGTATTGCTTGATGTTTGTTGCGTGCTTTTTCATGAAATCGTTCCCAAAACCCTTCATCATGAGTAGAAAACGACCAACCAATACTCCAGCAGGTATTCCTGCTGAGAGGGCCTGTAAAGCCTTTCGTATTATGTCTTTAGTATTTAATTTGGGTTATCTTGGGTCAGTTGGTGACCGAAAATTACCACCCAGAAATGCATTCTAAATTTACAACATTATTCCTATGGGAAAACTTCTTTCAAGTTGCACTATTTCGAATTACGCGAGCGTTTTTGGAGCATAAATAGGAGGCCCAGTGTATTCGACTTGGATTCAATGAGTTATCGAAGAAAATAGCAAATTCAGCCCTGTCATACTGCTTGCAAAGAAAGATGGGAGCAAATTCGGCCCTGTCATACTGCTTGCAAAGAAAGATGGGAAATGACGAGTAACGGTTTTGATGGATGTCTCATTTGCTGTCTGAGAGGATTCGCTCTGTAATCAAATTTGTAATTATACGAGGACGGCATAGTCACAAAGGCCAGAGTGAGGGTGCTTGTGAGTTTGGTCCGAGCAGAGACAAGTGGAGAGCTTGTCTATATACACTATACAGTACATATTTCAAAGTGTTTGTGCGTTTGTACATTACTCTTTCATGGCTGTACCGTAGCACCGAGAGGTCCCAAATTTTGGGTATAGGTACTCAGTCTGGGCAATGTTTTATGCTATCACACGTTGACCTTGACGTCCGTTTTGAGGAACCAAAGGATCTATAAAGTGTATATTGGGATATGGGGTCTGGCAGTGCTGCTGCAGGCAAAAGGTAGCCACCAAAAGACCAATAACCCCTTAGCTTTTCAATGTCCAACACGTCCTGAAAGCACTGGGGGGAAAAGCTCACCCTGCCGGGCAGCACCGAGTAGCCCTCGCCCCCAGTTCCTGGGTAGCGCCTGGTAGTTTCACAAAGCAATTTAGCTATTCTCCAAATTATCTGTTTAACTATTTTAATGTTTGCTTGTGTGATGGCAGTTGGTTCCAAGTGAGAATGATTAGGATTGCTTGCCAATTCATGGTTTTTAACTTTCTGCACTACTTAAAAACATGGATGTAAAGGACATGCATCACTAAATTGTGTGGACAGTTTCCTGGACATTTCAGCTCGCCGCAGCTACTGTTCTGTACTTGGCATGGGAGTGTATGCGATGTGAAACTTTATGTGAAATGCGATCGATTTTTAAAAATCAGAATTTGAGCAAATCTGTTTCATTCGTCTGTTAATATGCCTCCCCGATTGACAAATCTGCAATTTGAATTTCATTTGAGGTTGAAATGATTGCGGGAGATCGCGTTATAGTGATGACGTCTTGGATGGACATCCTCTTCTTCAGTCGCTCATAACTTTGAGTGAAATACGATCGAGTTAAAAATAGTCAGAATTTGAGCAAATCTGTTTCATTCGTTTGTTAATGGTGTTCTTTCTCTTCACAAGGAACTTAATTTTATTCCTGCCTTTCCATGATTCATCCATACGTGCTTTTGGTCAATAGATTATGCAGATATATTGGGCAATAATCACTGACTAGTAGTGATGCCAATGTTAGGCTTGAGCAATTTCAGCAGTATGTCAATAAAATCAATACAAACAACACCAAACAAATTATGATTAGATGCCGTCTCATGACAAACCATGTCTGCTCAAATATTGTCTGGTCAAATCTGTTTCTGGTGTTTGTTCCCCCTCCACCCCCTCCCTGACCTCAAACGGCTACACAGCCGACACCGCAAGTGAAAAAGCTTAATGCCTCAACTCTGTGTTTGCCTCAAAATCTTGCATCCCACACCCATTGCTCTCTGTACCCACCTTACACACTGTGTCCTTCTCTCCTGACAATGTGGAGAAGTTTCTGTCAAACCTCGACTCTGATTCTGCAACTGGACTAGACTGCATCAGCCCACGGGTCCTAAAATCCTGCTCTGCGGCTCTTTCACACCCTCTCTCAATTCTCTTCACCCTCTCTTTTGCTCAAGGTCATCTGCCATCTGCTTGGAAATCAGCCAACGTTGCCGCTTTACATAAGAAAGGTGCAAAAACAGATCCTTGGAACTACAGACCAATCAGCCTGCTCCCAATAATCAGCAAGGTCATCGAATCGATCATCACTTCTGACATCAAATCCTTCCTCTTCCCCAATGGCTTGACCTCGGATCATCAATTTGGATTCAGACCAGGGCATTCTACTCTGGACCTGCTGCTTCTTCTTCTTCTTCTTCCGTGTATCATCAGATGGCCAGGTCAGTGTCGTGCAGCCATGCCCTCATCTCTGGTCCTACGTCGAAGAGGCCGGCTTCTGAAGGTGGTCTGTATAGGGGGCAGGTGGTAATTATGTGTTCGGCAGTCTGCTCATGCTCGCCGCACTCGCACGCGGCGCTGTCTGCCAGGCCCCACATCTTCAGCGATGATTTGAAGCGGCTGACCCCCGTACGTAGATGGTTCAGCAAGGTCCATTGCAGGCATGGTAGGTCTTCTCCTACGACGCCACCTCCTGGGTCCCAGATGTAGCGGTGGATGCGGGTGGGCCCGGCCGTTTCCCACACCTGCTTCCAAGATACCGCCAGCCATGCGCTTCTAGACAGGTCCTCAGGGATAGAACTGAGCATCTCTTGTGCCGCCTTGTTGTAGGGATGGCGGGACTTGAGTCTGCTTGGAGGCGCCACTATCGTTGTGGTGTTGTGCAGGATGTGCCAGTCGTGTTTCTGGGCATTCCTTGCCAGGGCGAGGGTAGCAGCCTCCCGTCGGAGGCCGGCCGGGGCGATTCCCGCTAGGACTGGCAGGTGGAATGCCGGGGTGGGCTTCAAGCAACCAGCTACAATGCGGAGGGCGTTGTTAATGGCAACATCAACCTTTCTCACATGTGGGCTTCTGCTCCAGGCTGGGGCGCAGTATTCGGCTGCAGAGAAGACCACGGCTTGCGTGGATATTTGTAGGGTCTTGGCGGAGGCTCCCCAGGTCGTACCAGCAAGACATCGGATAAGCGAGACCCTTGATGTTACCTTGGCCTTAACTTCTTCTAGGTGTTGCTTGAAGGACAGTATCCGATCTAGGCGTACACCGAGGTACTTTGGGGCTTGCTGGAACTCCAGGCGTTTGTTGTCAACGAACACGTCCAGTTCCCTTTTTGCTTCTCTGTTGTTAAGATGGTATGCCGCTGACACTGTCTTACCAATGCTGAGCTGCAAACGCCACCTCCGGAGATAGGCTACCAAGGTGCCCATGTCTTGGTTGATACCGTTTTCCATCGCCTTCCATGTTGGTCGTCGCAGCATGATGGCCAGGTCGTCCGCGTAACCGTACTTTCTGGATGTTTTATCCGGCAGGTCGTAGATGTAGATGTTAAACAGCATCGGCGAGAGAACAGAACCCTGCGGGACACCATTCCTCAGTCTTCTGAGCCTGCTGCGCTGGCCGTCGCTGATCTGTAGGACGAAGCTGCGGTTTGACAGCATCTCCATGATGAAGTTCACCATATGCCGGTCCGGGATTGTCCTCAGCAACTTCAGGTGGAGTCCACGGTGCCAAACGGTGTCGTATGCAGCTGTCAGGTCCAGGAACACTACGCCAGCTTTCTCATTGTCCTGGAAGCTGTCTTCGATATCTTGTGTGAGTAATGTTACCTGGTCCACTGTTGACCTGCCACGACAGAAACCGGCATGTTCCCGCGGGAGCTGTGGGTCCACCACTGGGTCGATGCAGCTGTGGATCATCCTCTCCAGAATCTTAAATGGGACGCAGAGCAACGAGATCGGTCTGTAGGACTTGGGATCTTCCGCAGGTTTGTTCGGCTTTGGCAGGGCTATGACGGAAGCATGGCGCCAGGTCTTTGGGAGCTTGGACCTCCGGAGGCACGACGAGAAGAACAAACACAGCCAACCAGATGTTGTTGTGCTCTGGTGGATGACGAACTCCGGATGGATGTTGTCACGGCCTGGTGACTTACCCGGCTTGAGTTTGCTCATGGCCGCACTGAGTTCGGCTGCTGTGAAGTCTCCAGAGAGATTGGCATCGGTGCTGGCCGCCCTGGAGAGAGGACACCTCACGCAACGTCAGGTGGGCAAAGTTTTTGTCTGCATCCGGGAAGCGACCGTTCTTCAGGAGCTGGGACGCAATGGCGTCTGCTGTCACCGGGCACCTGAATGGCATTGTGTTTCTGCCTGTCAGCTGGTTGATGGTCTGCCACGCCTTGCGACTAGAGTGGGTAAAGTCGATCGACTCAACTATTTCAGTCCATCTGGTCCTACGGGTGGCATCCAGCTTTTGGAGTAGTGCTGTTGCAGTCGCGTCCACTTCTTCCCTGGAGCTAGCCTGCTGATGGTCGCGCAGGAGCTGGCTGCACTCCTCGTCCCAACCCGGGATGTTGTTCTTGTTAAAGCCACACGGGATGTTTTTCTTGGCTGCACCTAGGAGAACCTTACAGTAGGCTGCGTATGCGGCGTCCACATCAGCAGCTTCTGGGTTCGGGAGACAGGCTGTTCTTCTTTCCGTCTCTGCAGCAAACGACTGCCAGTTAGACTTCTGGAAGTTCCATCTCTTGACAGGTCTGTCCGCTACCGGCTGCACCAGTGATGGCACTTTGATGATGGACGGTCGGTGGTGTGAGCGGGGGAACCTGTCAATGACGCGTCTCTCAGGCTTCGGGTCGTTGGTGCGGCACACGGCTGCTGCTTCTGCTGTCTCAACAATGGATAGAGGTCCTCAATGCCAAACAGGAAATCAGAGCTGTCTCCCTTGACATATCTCGTGCCTTCGATACGGTCTGGCACCCCGCCCTGCTCACCAAACTCTCCTATGGTATCCATGGAAACCTCCATGCATGGCTTGCAGACTTCCTTTTTGGTCGCAGTCAACATGTGGCCCTGAAAGGAATTCTCTCTTCTCCCCTCCCTGTTCAGGCTGGAGTTCCTCAAGGCAGTGTTCTGGGCCCTGTGCTTTTTCTGGTCTTCATTAATGATCTCTCTGACTGGAAAATCCTCTCTATCTCTGCTGATGACTCCACTCTCTGCTGCTCCATATCTCAACCCTCAGGTCGGCAGGCAGCAGCCTCTTCACTCTCTGCAGACCTGGACAATATCACAAATTGGTCAAACAAGTGGAACATGTGTTTCAATCCTGACAAATCTCACACTCTCCCTTTGTCTCTCCGAAAAGACCGTCTGGACAACCCTCCTATTTAATTTCTGAACAATCCTCTGGAAGTTCTGTTACTCAAGCTTTTTGGTCTCACTGTCTGCCATGATCTGTTCTGGGAAAACCACATTTTCAAGCTAGCCTTGAAAGCCATTCGCCGACTGGGCATCCTCCATCATGCGAAGTCCTTTCTGGGCACTTCTGAGCTCCTCACCACATACAAAGCTTTCATCCGCAGCTCATTGGAATATTGCTCTCCCTTCTGGGCTGGTGCTTCTGCCCCACACGTAGCTCAGCTTCACGTGGTTGAAACCAAAGCATTCAGAATCATTGGAATCTCCCACGATGAAGCTGATTCTGAGGGCCTTTCTCTCTCTCACCGCAGGCAGGTAGGTGGTCTTTGTCTTCTATCGACTCCTCTCCGGCCTTGCTCCCCCTGTTCTGTCTGTGCTCTGTCCCCCAAATATTCCCGCACCGGTTGGGTGTCTGACATGGACGATTAGATTCGATTTTGGTGAAGATCTGAATATGGATTCGGATATGAGAATAATTAAATATTTAAGTGATTCTTCACCATTGAGAGATCGGGCCAAAAACGATACATGGTGGGATATCTCAAAAATTATGGACGGATTTGGACAAAACTTGGTGGACAGGTGTGTGTGTGTGTGTGTGTGTGTGTGTGTGTGTGTGTGTGTGTGTGTGTGTGTGTGTGTGTGTGTGTGTGTGTGTGTGTGTGTGTGTGTGTGTGTGTGTGTGTGTGTGTGTGTGTGTGTGTGTGTGTGTGTGTGTGTGTGTGTGTGTGGTTGTGTGTGTGTGTGGTTGTGTGTGGGTGTGTGGTTGTGTGTGTGTGAAGGAATAATCGATTCAATTTTGGTGAAGATCCAGATGTGGACAGTAGATTTTTTTTTTAAAGTGATTCTTCACTCAATGGCCAACTAGCTGGAGGTTTGCTCCCTACTGAGTGCCGTTCTAGTTTTTGTAAGGCATTTGACAATACGAAGCACACTGTGGTTGAAAAGATCATTCAACTTGGAACGGACCGTGCAATTTTGCCCACATTTTGTAGCTTCCTATCACAGCAATGTCCCACTGTTCCGTATAATGGAACTACTTCCGACTCGCTTTAACTCTCCTGTGGAGTACTGCAGGACACTAAACTTGTGCCGTGTCATCTTCCGTGTGATGGTCAATGACGCCGCTACTGCATGCATACACCGATGCAAATGTGTCTGACCTCAGTATTGTTGAAATATTGAAAATAACTGAAGTCTTGCATGCAGTCACATTTAGACTTGCTTTGTGAATGGCATAGTGACAATTACATGATGCCTTCCCCCGAGAAATGTAGGGTAATGTGTATATCATTTCTTCACAATCCACTACCTCCTCTTCAATTAGTGATCAATGGCGTTTCCCTGGAAACCATTTCATTTGTGAAGCTTTTTGATGTCATAATTCAGGACGATCTGAAATGGAATAAACAGGTTGAGCACATGGTTAGCAATGCCTCTTGACGTTTCTATATCTTGTACAAGCTCAAGAAGAATGGTGTTAAATTTGGAGACTTTGTAATAATTATCTGCAAGATGTACATTCACCCCATCATATAGCTTGGAGTTCACGTCTCACCATATCCCAAGTTACAGATATCAAATGGGAGCAAAAGAGCTTTGTGAATGACCTTAAAAACAGACAGGTGAATGTGATTTGAAAATAGATATCTCAAAAAGTTATGGACGGATTCAGACAAACCTGGGTGTACAGGTTGGATGTGTGACGAGGATAAATTGATTCAATCTGTTGAATTGCTGAAATTGCTGAAATTCCGGATCCGGATCCGATAAAAATGTTTTTTTGTTTTTTTTAAACGATTCTTCATAAGTGAGAGAGTTGACAAAAAACGATACTTGGTACAATATTTCCAAACGATTATGTAGCACCAGCCGATTATTTGGTTCAGGTCCGGATGCAGATCTGGCCTACCAGTGGGATACAACATGTAAACTGTTCGGCCTGGCAGAGGTATACACTCTACCGAGTGCCATTGCAGTGCTAAGTCTGCACTAGTTTCCAGTCATCATCGCCATCTTATTCAAACTACAGTTGGTATGCAGTTGTAGCTTAAGGAACTCTGAAGAAATTGATATGCCGTGAACCCGAACACGACGATGCAAACAGTCCCCCATTCCATTCCTTGTCCATTTGTTGAACATTAATATCTCAACTATTTTAAATTTATCTTTGTGTTTTCCTCGCTTTTGTCATTGTCTATTTTTGTATCTTGTATATTATTGTCTGTTATGCTTTTTAAACTTTTAATTTTTAGCTCTCAACCTTCTTCCAATTCATCAATTTCGTGTTGGTGCCAACTTTGGTTATTTTTGGAAATTTTTCATAATTTTTTTAATTAGCTTTTAAATTAGCTATGTTAAACCTTTTGACTAGCAGCTTTTCATAGTTTTTATTTGTTGCTGTTGATTTATATCTTTGCATTTTTTATACGTTATCCCTTGTTAACTAAATATCCTTGGTCTTCAGACTTTTTGTTTTCTGTTTGTCAATAAAACTGAAGTTATTATTGTTATTATTATTATAATTATTACAATGCCTCAACCCAGCTCCTTATGACTGTCTTTATAATCTCATTTTTCCATTGTCTCCTCCTGGCCCTGCTCAGTAAAGCTGATTCTGCCATGGGTAGAAGTGAGGTGTCTGGAGAAAAAGGCGACTGTACTTTTCCCTGAAGGAGTCGAAGTGAGCACCCGTGATTCTGTCTACCACTTCTCCATGTTTCTTAATGTGGGAGATTCATATGGACTGATGGAGCTGCTCGCAGACCGTGCTGCTCGCCAGCTTCTCGACACGGACAGTATTATGGAACTCAAGAAATTCTGTGAAGATTCAACATCCTCTTCAGCTTCACACGATGGCTTTGGACTCAAAGGGTTAGTCATAGAAGTTGCAGAGTAATATTGCGATGGTTTCTGTAATAATTTGTTGGATTGTGTGCTTCAGTCTTCGGCCAAAGTTCATGTCCTTTGCTTTGTTATGTTTATTTAATATGTACACTTGGTCCTTGATTAACCTAATGGTTACATTTTTGCAAACTACGACGTTAAGTGAAACGACATTAAATGGATCAATTTATCTCATAAGAAATAAAAGAAATGGATATGTCATGTCCTTTGCCCCCCCCCCCCCTCCATTAACTGCATCACGTTGAAGTAAATTCACACACTTTTCATTGTTTGTTTATTCTGTATTGTACATTGTAAATACTCCTGTAAATAAATGTAAAACAAATGACAAATCACTCGTAATAAAATAAAACTATCTACCTGTGCATGGCAGAGAATAGGATGGTGGCTAGTCACTGAGACACTAAGGGTAAAGTGAAGTATGCACAGGAATATATGAGAACACATTGCACAGATAACACTCGAACATCCACTCGTAACAGAGATGTAAGAACAACTGGTACCAGAAGTAGTGCAACGCTCGATGGAAGAGAGTAATGCACGGAGGTAAGTGATCCGCTCTGACTGACGATGTAATAGCGAGTTATGGTTCAATGAATGTCACCAAAAGTTGGCCACTGGTTATAATATTTATGGTTATA
Organism: Myxine glutinosa; assembly: GCF_964187855.1. Taxonomy (NCBI): domain Eukaryota; kingdom Metazoa; phylum Chordata; class Myxini; order Myxiniformes; family Myxinidae; genus Myxine; species Myxine glutinosa. The sequence continues at coordinate 34,653,065 of NC_136272.1, read as the reverse complement.
ATAACCTTTACTTCCGGTAGGTTAGTGGACCAGCGACTCTTGGCCTATACACTATCCATGTGCAATTACATCCAATATTCTCCAAATTTCCCTCGGGCAAGTATCGTATCACACGATGCTTGCGGCCATTCGTATTGGGTTGTAGCGTCAAATAAAGGTCACAATTGAGCAATAAGGATGTCGGGGGTAGTACCGCAAGCCACACTTCCTTCCATCCTTGCAAGTGCTGCTTTATCAGGATGAAGATTATCAATGATGCCATGGCTGGGAGAAATCACATATGAGGCCTAAATATGCAAGTTGTAAACAATCTATGTACAGTCCACATGTAATCTGATAGCTAGAAAAATCAGATGGGCAATGGGATACATAATTCATGCGTAAAGACTCATTTAGGCACCTTTATTAGCTAAAGATCATAGCGGCCTACCTAGAGGACAAGCAAGGTGAGATAGCTCGTATCCGTTAGTCTATGGTCGATGCAATACCAATAGAATGCCTCAAGGACGTTGGGGTTCCTCCAAATTTATTTCAGCTTGGTGTTAAACATCCATCAGGTAGGCAGGCAGCAACCTCTTCCTGCTACTCAGACCTTGACAAAATCAAAGCTGTACAAATGCTTGGAATATGTATTTCAATCCTGACAAATGTCACACACTCTCTATCTCTCTATCTCTCTATCTCTCTCCCTCGCCACCTTTCCAAAAGGACCGCTTCCCATCGATTTTCTTAACAACCCTCTTGAGGAAGTCGTCGTTCAAAAATGCTGGGTCTCACTACCAGCCATGACCTTTCTTGGGCAAACCACATTTCAAATTTTATCTCCAAAGCCAGTCGCCAAATGGGCATCCTTCTCCGTAAAAAAAGTCCTTGGTACAACTGAACTATTCATCTACAAGACCTTCATCCACAGCTTGGTGGAGTATTGCTCTTCACTCTGGGCTTGTGCAACTGCCTCTCACTTTGCTTAGCTTGACCAGCTTAAATCCGTCATAACCAAGATCATTGGAATCTTCCATAATGATGCTGAACGATGGGCCTAGCACTTTCCTTTTTCTGCGGAGTACACACGGTCCTCCATCAACCCCCTTCTGATGAAACTCCCAAAATTTAGAATCACTGCTTACCTCCACACATTCGTTCCTCTTTTTTCTCACTGGTAGAACCAACTTCCCCATTCTCTTCAATGTCATTCTTCCCTCCATGTCCACCAGACAGCTGTTCACCACCATCTCATATTGCTCATCCAAAGCCATGATCTTTTCTACCCCCGTTGATCCTACCACATCCCACCCTCCCCCTTCCATCTCCCCACACCCCCACCCTACTCACAAGCCCACCTCCTACCAAATATCCAGTTTTTACTTCTGAGAGCTTCCTTCTGTATCTATCTTGTTCACCCCATGTGAGCTCCCTTATTACCCATCATTCCTCCCCACACCCATTATTTGTCCAAGTCTCCCCATATTTTGTCCTTCATCCCTGCCGTTGATGTTTCCCCCCTCTTTTTATTCTTGCTTTCATTCTGTTGCATCCAGATGTGCTCATTGTACTAGCTCTTCTATGAGCCTTGACCTTGCATACAGAGAAAACAACAGTAGCGACTGTTTAAAAAGGTAATCATACGTTGGACAGAATTGACTGAATAGTTTGTGGTTATAATAACTTTTACTTCCTGTAGGTGTGCTGTGTGAAACACCGCAATAAGCTATTTATACACCGTAACATAGAGTTCATCCAAGGTGGCAAATCCCTTTGGGGAGGAGGGAAACTTGGTCAATAGAACCTCTGTTGTGTGATCCTTAGTCGCTCTGGCAAGTTTGGTTGAGATTGGATAAGCAATGACCGAATGTACTGCGGAGAGACAGACAGACAGACAGACACACACCAAATTGCATATTTTAGGATTATTACCTTTTTTTTGTGTTTGTGAATATGAATATGAACATTTTCAATTGATCCTTGTGACAGTACTCATTGTGTTCTTCTTCCCATTAGAGACCTTGAGGCCATGGAACGTAATTACCGCTACCAGTTACGGTTCAGCCTACCCCGCTGTGAAAACATGCAAATGGAAGCCGAGTGCTCGCTTTGGCTTGCCGTTGAAAAAAACCATGTACAGGGGCAACTTTACACCTCACAGAGCTACCTGTGTTTTGCTGCCAGTGAGGATTCTCTGCCGAGCCTCGTTATCCCTCTTAGGGAGGTGAGTTATTTCTTTGTTGTGTGCATGACAACTAATTTTAGCGCAAATTCCTTTGGAAGATGCAAAAAGGGCCGTTATGTAATGTTCATATATGGGTTTACAAAAACATTTTGTGGTCAGGTACGTATTTTTTATGCAAAATGGTTCGATTTGTTTGCCGCTCATCGATATTCCCCAAACATTTTCTTCCCCTTTTCTTTGTGTTTACCCCAGAAACTGCTTTCTTTTCTCTCCCCACTCCAATTTTTCATTTTGGCCCCAACTTTATAGATATGTAGCTGGTCCTTTTCCCCCAATTATCCTTCTCAAATAAGTGTACTGTAGCAGGTTAATGAGAAATGAGGCTTTCCTTGTTTTCAAAGTATTGCTGTGAGTGCACATTTCATTAGCATTTGAATTCTCCCAAATGTAATGGTTACATGCTTCCTGAAAGTAATGAATTATTATTCGTAGCAAGGACCTGCAGACCAAAGATTTCTGGAAAATCCTCCCTTTATTTTGGTGATGTTAATGAACGTTAGTACAGTATTATTGCGGCGTTGCATTATTATTATGAAGCGTGGGCTAATTAGTTATGGCTGGACCTGCGGAACTTCAACGGAAAAGGGCCTCGTTGACCGAAGTTTTCAGAAGTGTGTTCTGAACCAATACACCACTTCTCGTTGAGTCATGAATAATACACCGCTTTAATCCAGTAACTTTGCAGTCACGACAAAGGGAATACAATGTCGCTACATTAATTGTCACGCAACAATTAAGAAATGAATACAAATTCGTTAACGTAAACGGACAGGTCCTTGGACTTCATGGTAAAGTTTCTGCTCTGACGTGCATTGCCAACTGTGGGACCTTGTACAGAAAGGTGTGTTTCTTTTTCTTTCTAAATAATGTGCAATCAATTGAATTGGCCACAGGTGGGCTCCAATCAAGTTGTAGACATCAAGGATGATCAAAGTAAATTGGATGCACCTGAGTTCAATTTGGAGGGTCATAGGAAAGGGGTTGAATACTTATTGACTCAAGACGTTCCAGCTTTTCATTTTTAATTATTTTGTAAAAATTTAATGTGAAATTCCCACTTTGACATTATTGGGTATCATATTGAGATCAGTGACACAAATCCCTATTTAATCTATTTGAAATTCAGGCTGCAACCCAACAAAATGTGAAGGTCAAGGGGTGTGAATACTTTCTGAAGGCACTGTTCAATGATCATTCCACTGAGAGAATGCTGATTGTTTCTGGTTGTCGGTTCCAGAGATGAGAGTATATAGTCATTATATAGAGGAATGAAGGAATGAAGGTGAGTATTCACCTTCGAACTTAGAAGAGCAACCAGGTGTGGGATTCTGGAAAAAATGCATGCAGACCACTGGAGTGGATAGTTTATTGATCTGCACCTGAAGTTGATTAGCTTTGAAAAGCAGCTCTTCCACTTCAGATACAATAATTTGACTGGGAATGGGAGGGCAAGAATGTCAATAATATTGCAGTTACTGTAGATTGTTAAAATATAGATTGCTTTCTTAAATATTTGAGAATTTGGTAAAATTATACACTGTATGCGTATGTTTTTGTTTTTTTTTGTCCAGAGAATTGTACTTTCCCAAAAATGTTTTGATCCCTGGTGTTGGCTTAGCGGTTAGGGTGCCGGCTTGGGATCCTAGGATCCTGGGTTCGAATCCCAGTCGATCGCTGAATTAACGCCAGGGGGGTTGACTCAGCCTGTCATCCCTCCGAGGTCGGCAAATTGAGTACCAGCTTGCTGGGATGAATGATCAGGGTGTGTACCCCGATTTAGAATAGGTACACCATATCCCTGCGCATCGTAAGAGGTGACCAAGGGTTGGCGTCAGGAAGGGCATCCGGCCATAAAAACATTGCCTCAAACAGGGAACCATGATTGTCATGGGGCCCGCAAGGCTAACCCCCACTCTAGTGGGGAAAATGGCTTTAAAACGATCATTCATTCATCCACTGAAACTCATATCAATTCTGTGATAAATGGGCATAAATTTGAGTGAGGTGCTGTTGTGTATCTACCTTGTCCCTCTGAGGATTCAAGATGGCCATGCACCATCATCACTTGTTCATTGCAAACAAAATTGTTCAGTTATAGCCTCTATATCAACGTAAATAGAGTAATACCCTGATGTACGTCTCCCCTTTTTACGTCTCTTCGCAAATATGTCACCACGCAAATATGTCAAATTGATACCACAACCCGAATTGCGTCCCCTCAACTCACACTTGCATCGTTCAAAAGGCCGTACCTTTTATTACTCCCGCCAGGGAGTAGTGTGTGTGTGTGTGTGTGTGTGTGTGTGTGTGTGTGTGTGTGTGTGTGTGTGTGTGTGTGTGTGTGTGTGTGTGTGTGTGTGTGTGTGTGTGTGTGTGTGTGTGTTCGTGTGTGTTAGTGTGTGTGTGTTCGTGTGTGTTAGTGTGTGTTAGTGTGTGTGTGTTCGTGTGTGTGTGTGTTCGTGTGTGTGTGTGTTCGTGTGTTTGTGAACAGGATATCTGGAAAAGTACTGAACGGATTTGGATGAAAGTTGGTGGGATGATTGCCCTTGGGATAAGGACGAATTGATTAGTTTTTGGTGAAGCTCAGGATATTATTCCGGATCCATGAATTTTTTGAAGGATTTTATACCATTGGAAGATAGGGCTCATTTTTTTTTCAACATTATCTTCTATATATTCTATATTTAACATTGTGATATGAAAATAGTTTTCATATTTGTTGTAAATGTAGTTTAAACTCGTGGTTATGCGTTAGAGCGGTGTATTTTTTTTTTAGCAGTGTCGTCTTCAATGTTCATTTTTTTATTTATAATAAAGACATTCTGTCATTTTAAAACCACCAGCGTGTATTAGGTTTCCCGTTTCATAAAATGTATCGTTGGATACGTATGATGTTTTAAAACTGTTTTTTTTTTTTTTTTAACCTCAGAAGAGATATCAACATTTACCTCAGCGAATGTCCATCGCGGTGTCAGTATTTGATGAACTTCTAAAGACTTAGGTGACTTATAAGTGTGACAAGCATGTGCACGGGATTCTTCCCAGAAGAATGAGTGGTCGCATTAGCTTGTACGACTTAAAATGAGCGAGTTTTGTTTTCACGTTTGGCCCAGTTTTACATGTTGTATCCCTAAGGAATGAAACGAACGTTTTTCCTGGCTTACAATTTTATTTGAAGTCACACATGCCTCAAAATACACTCAGTTATATAGACTTGAACGCTGAATCCGAAAATGTAAGTGAAAATGCTTTGTTTTTTTTTAAACATTATCTTCTATATATTCTAAATATATATCTGTGCAGTGTCTGTCTTGTCTTGTGTTGTCTTGTCTTGTCACTGAACTACTCCCTCAAACTTTTGTGAAATCGTACTATTCCAACTTGACCCACGGCGGGAGTATGCGCTCCACTGAGTGGCGTTCTACTTCTCGAGTTTTCAGAACTTACACGACTGATAGACGCCAGAATACATCGCTAAAGTATCAAATCTGGAGATTGCAAAATCGTTTAAAGAGCTGCTTTACTCGGCTGTGCACATCAAGAAATGTACTGTACTGTAGATTGGCTACACATCAAGAAATGTACTGCACTGCAGATTGGCTGCACATCAAGAAATGTACTGCACTGCAGATTGGCTGCACATCAAGAAACGTACTGTACTATAAATCGGCTAAGGGCCATTGTAAAAGTGTTGCCTTGTAAGTGAAATTAGATGTTATTCGTTGAATGGATGCTCGTGAACGTGCTGTTGATGTTGCCGGGTTAAACTTATCTCCAACTACGGTGCAGGTCATTATAAAAATGCTCGCGTTGAATTTAAGTAATAGTCAGGTTCACTATGTTTTTTCGTTCAAAATCATGGTAGATTAGCAAACCTATACATTTTTGGAAACCTTATTACATGGAAAATCTGAAAATCAATGTTTACATTTGCCAATTCCGACCAATTCGATTCGACCAATTCGACCAATCGACCAATTCCATTCGACCAATTCGACCATTCGACCATTCGACCAATCGCTTCGATCGACCATTCGACCAATTCGATTTGCCAATCAATTTGACCGACCTTTGCTTGTGTGGAACGGACTGTGAAAACGATGCGGACTATATTGTCGGATACGACACACAGGACAGTGATGACGAACTCTAAATGGCATATTCTGTAATCGTGTGTGTTTGATGCCATTGACTGCCTGTGTATATTTTGTCATTGACTGCCTGTGTAGATGTGAAGTTATACTGACTGCATGTGTATATATGATTTTGCTGACTGCCTGTGTATGTTTGGTGATATGAATTATTGTGACACATTTTGATGTTATTAACTACCTGTACAAAATGATAACATGTATTTGATTATGCAACTTATCGCGAATATAAAGACAGTATTTTGCAATTCAAAACCTTTGATTCGTGTCTTACCATTCCCCATAGCACTAATTTGATACTTTCATTGGATTCCTTGTCCCTGAAAATATAGGTTTAGTATATTTTAAAAAGTTTTTAGGGTAATTAGAGGCAGAAATAGAACAAAATATGTATTTTACAGTGGCCATTTTGAAAATACAAAATGGCCGCCATACAGGTATCTCTCCAAATGTAAACATTGATTTTTAGTTTCCTTATGCTATAACCTTTCCAAAAATGTATAGGTTTGCTAATCTACCATGATTTTGAACGAAATATAATTTATTGACATAGTGAACCTGACTATAAGAGAAAGAAGCAGAAGTACCGCCAAGTTCAACTGCTTCCAGAGGTTTTATTTTTATTTAAATGTCTGGTAATTGTTTTTTAAATTACGTGTGCGTATTTGAATATAACTGTCATTAACTAAAAGGTAATGCAACAGATTAAGTGGCAATGATGGGAAAGCATGTTAGGATGTTATTCCATTATTTCTTATGAGAAAACGTGCTTTGATTTACGTCGTTTCGATATTCGTCGCACTTTTCAGAAATGCATCCTCGACGTAAGCCGGGTCTGACTGCATTTCTTTCTTTTATAAAAAAAAAAGGTGTAATTGGCTAATATATTATTTACGGGTTCGGGGGAGCGCGGGGCTAACGAGTGGGTGGCTCAACCCCACATCGCAACATCTGAACCTGAAGCTGACGAGCCACGGATAACTCCACGACCTGATGGGTTGCGAAGCAACCATGGACGCCATCTCAGGTGTCTAAATCTGGTACGGTCCCCACACCAATTCAAAGCATGCATTACCTTTTCAGTGATCTAGCCCCTTCCAGGTGGTGAATCCTGCTCTCGACTTCCCACGTTTATCTACTTATTATGTATGGCCAGACAAGACCGAAGGTAGGATGTCGGCTGTTCTAGTGCAGCGATTCAATGGGCTACAACCTCCCGTCTATTACATGCTATGTCTAACCAATGGTGGAAACGGCTATTCGAGCAGGTTGAAAACAGTTTGTAAAGGAGGTAAAGGCATACATTTACAAGAATAGGTATTTATAAAGGAGGTAAAGGCATATTTACCGGTTTTGTCCAATCGAGATCGACCCGATGATGATGATGATGTATTTACTGAAAGCAGTGTCACAAAGAACAGAACTTACCCCGAGCACATGAAGAACCACTTACCCATTCCTACCTTGACTCTACACATAAGACAGGCTCACCTCAGTCACTCCAGGGAAATTAGAGAGGTGGAGGCAGAGGGTTTGAGGCGTGTAGGGTCGACCTCTTGCTCACCCGACATGAACCTGTGGGCTCACGTTGATCTGAAGGTTATGGGGAGGGAGGAATAGAAGGAATGGGAGGGTGGTGTGGTGCGACTGTTAGGAGAGGTGCGGCATATGCAATGTAAGTAAGGTCTAGACTTAGAACCCCTGGCAAGTAAAAATTGGTTGATGATGGGAGAGATTGGAAGGGATTCATGATTCGGGTTTTTTAGGAAGGTGTGGGGAAGGAGAGGTTTGAGAGAGATTGGAAGGGATTGATTGAGAGGATACACACATACATACATACATACACACATACATACATACACACATGCATACATACATACATACATACATACATACATACATACAGTGCATTCAGAAAGTATTCAGACCCCTTCACTTTTTTCACATTTTGTTATGATGCAGCCTTATGCTGAAATCGTTTAAATTCATTTTTTCCCTCATCAATCTACACTCAATACCCCAAAATGACAAAGAGAAAACAGGATTTTAGAAAGTTTTGCAAATTTATTAAAAAGAAAAAACTGAAATATCACATTGACATAAGTATTCAGACCCTTTGCTATGACATTTGAAATTTAGCTCAGGTGCCTCCCATTTCTCTTGATCATCTTTGTGATGTTTATACACCTTGATTGGAGTCCACTTGTGGTAAATTCAATTGATTGGACATGATTTGGAAAGGCACATACCTGTCCATATAAGGTTCTTCAGCTGACAATGCATATCAGAGCAAAAACCAAGCCATGAGGTCGAAGGGACTGCCTGCAGAGCTCAGAGACAGGATTGTGTCGAGGCACAGATCTGGGGAAGCCAACAAAAACATTTCTGCTGCGTTGAAGGTTCCCAAGAGCCCAGTGGCCTCCATAATTCTTAAATGGAAGAAGTTTGGAACAACCAGGACTCTTTCTAGAGCTGGCCGCCCGGCCAAACTGAGCAATCGGGGGAGAAGGGCCTTGGTAAGAGAGGTGACCAAGAACCCGATGGTCACTCTGGCTGAGCGCCAGAGATCATGTGTGGAGATGGGAGAAACTTCCAGAAGGACAACCATCACTGCAACACTCCACCGATCTGGGCTTTATGGCAGAGTGGCCAGACGGAAGCCAAACAGTTCAATCTTGGTTTCATCAGACCACAGAATCTTGTTTCTCACAGTCTGAGAGGCCTTTAGGTGCTTTTTTGGAAACTCCAAGCGGGCTTTCATGTGTTACGAGGGGATGACAGGACGGTGTGTGTGTGTAGCAGGATTAATGTGGTAAACATGGTGTGTGTGTGTAGCAGTGTCCACCATTTTTCCTGTTACGAGGGGAAAGGTAACCTAACCAAACTCTTACTACGGAGATATCTAAACTAAGGATCCCTTATGTGTTGAGTGTGACACCCTGGGGTCTTCGTTGCTTATTCTTCAACATGTTGATTTGAGATTATTCATCATTGAATTTGCTCAATTGCATGGTGTGCATCTTGTATGCGTGTTGTGATTCTCACTCAATTTATTGTTGAAGGAACCAATTTTTTTTTTTTCATTTTTTGTTATGCAGGTGGTGATGATTGAAGCGGCGACAAACTCAAATGTGCTGCCAAATGCGTTGGCAGTGATCACGCGTGGCCATCTTGCCTTTTTCTTTGCCTTCCTAAGAGATCGCGATAGACTGCAGCAGCATCTCATCCAGGCACACATGACTGCCTTTGTTGAAGCCAATGCTGTGAAGTCTCCATTACAACTACCTCAGGGTCCTGGAAGTGCCACACGTGATGTAAGAATCTCAGATAACCATTTGCCCGTCTATTTTTCCCCCTTATCTTAAAATGCATGACTAGAGTACAGTAGATCAAAGCTAATCTTTCAATGTATGTTTGCTTGCATTTTGGAAGTTTGAAAGATATCAAGGATTGATAGTGTTTGTCAATTGAGAAGAACAATGCTGCCTTTGGCTTGGTGTTACTAAGTCTGAAACAGCCAGAAAACATCAGTACAGTGTAATTGCTCACAAAGTAAGTGATACAGCGTATGCAGTCCACCCTTGTAGCCAATAGAAAAATGCTCGCATTCCTAATTTGAAGTTTGTTTGTTTTTCTCAGGGCACAAAGACATTTTGAGGGGGTATAGAAGAGAAAATAAAATTAAGGACCACAAAGTAAATTTTTTGAAAGTTAATAAAAACCACCTTTAGAGGCCATTTTTCCCCGTAAGCGGGGGTTGGCCTTTTTCGGGGACCGTGGTTGTTGTTGTTTTTTGGTCCCCTTTTTGAAGCAATGTTTTACGGCCGGATGCCCTTCCTGCCGCCAACCCTTTTTGTCGCCTTTTTACGACAAACAGGGAATTACCAGTGAACTGGTACTCAATTTGCCGACCTCGAAAGGATGACAGGCTGAGTCAACCCCCCTGGCGTTAATTCAGCGATCGACCGGGATTCGAACCCAGGATCCTAGGATCCTAAGCTGGCACCCTAGCCGCTAGCCCAACACCAGGCTTTGGCAACACCAGGCTTTTTGAAAGTTAATGTAAGTGGAAATTGTGGAATACTGGTTTGCCATTCTCTAATCTGATATTCCTGCAGCCATTCACCTCGTCGGTTAAATACCATTCACAAAACATGTTTTGTTATAACACCCCTAAATAACATGTTTTTGCTCAAAATATTTCAAATCTAATATAAGCTATGAGATCCTGTGCACCAGGATCCATGAGCCACACTGATGAGTACTGTTAGAATTCTGACCAATAGCATGTGCCTGCTACACACACACACCGTCCTGTCGTCAATCAGACCTGGAGAAACAGCCAGGATCATTACGTTAAAAAGTAGCATTACGTATTGTTACGGGTTGGCATCGCGGGTTTCACGAGCGAGTGACTCGGTCCTGCTTCCGAACATCCGACTCTGAAGCCGACGAGCCACGGACAACTCTGCGACCGACGGGTTGCCAAGCAACCGCAGACACCGTCTGAGGTGACTAAATATGGGAGTGTCTCCGCACCCAACTCTCTTGTTATATTTCCGGTGATTTAGCCCCTCCCAGTTAGGGAGCCGTGCTCTCTACTTCCAAACTTTATCTATTTATTACATACAGCCAAGCGAATTCCACCATTATTTACACATCGTCTCCCACAACTTCCAAATGAAAAACAAATTCTACAAATGTCAGTAAATTATTTAAAAATACAAAACTATAATAAGTGCCCCCTCACCCCCCCCCCCCCCCTTCCCTCCCCTCGAGCTAATACTTGTTGGAGGCATCTTTGACAGCAATTGCAGCTGTGAGTCTGTTGGGATTGTCTCTACCAACTTTGCACACCTTGATTGGGCAATATTTGCCCATTCTTCTGTGCAAAACTGTTCAATCTCAGTCAAGTTGTGTGGGGAGCGTTGATGGACAGCAACCTTCAAGTCATGCCACAGATTTTCCATTGTATTTAGGTTTGGGGCTCTGACTGGGCAACTCAAGGACATTTATATATTTTGTTCCTTAGCCACTCCAGCATAGCTTTGGCTGTGTGCTAGTAACTAGGTGTACTTACTTTAAGCGAAGTGTATGTATGCTCCTTCCTTTGCCATATTTATACATGAAAATATAAACATTACAAATATAAACGTGTATTCTATTGTCTTGGTTAAGCTGACAAAAGTTTAAAATGTAGGATAAGACGAGCAACATTAAATGTAAAAGTAATTACCGCCTCTGGGAGTTCCAGTTCCGTAGCGGACACTCACAGTGCCAGCCTCAGTACGAGAAGCCCATGTTATAATTGGTTCACGAGTTATCAAGTGACCACTATATTCGTCGTGTGTCTGTCTGTCTGTCTGTCCGCAGCATAACTACCCAATGATATCCGATCTTGATGAAACTTGGGTGGGAGGTTGATATTATGATCTAGTTGTGTCCTGCCTAGAGTGGGCGTATTGTGCCCATTGTGGGCGGAGCCATGCCCGAAAAAGATGTCTTTTTAGGGGCTAATCGATTTCAAGCTACATCTTCTCCGAGGGGTTTGGTGGAATCTGACGGGGGTTTCGATATTTGGTTAGGCCAGTGCCATGTGTCTAGCCCCATGGAGCTCGATGTTTCATTTTTCATTTTTTTTTTTTTTTTTTTTTTTCATTTCATTTCATTTTTCACCGAATTTTCGGTATTGTGTAGCTAACTAACCTCATAACTGATTATACATTATTTTCTATCTCATTTCAAGTAACCTTTCAAGTAACGTTTCAAGTAACGTTGGGTGCGGTGTCATGGCGGCTTCCCGCTTCGTGACACAGAAACATTGCGGAGCCACATCCTAGATCTGCCAAACCCTTGGAGAAAATCATCAAGACGACAGGATTAATAGATGTCTGGCGTATTCAGCACCCTATGCAACGTCAGTTTATTTGGTCTAGATCTACGAAATTGCTGGTGGTGCTGCCAGCCGTGGTGTGGTGCTGACCGGGCCGACGTGGTGTGATGCTGGCCGGGCCGACGTGGTGTGATGCTGGCCGGGCCGACGTGGTTTGGTGCTGGCCGGGCCGACGTGGTGCTGGCCGGGCCGACGTGGTGTGGTGCTGGCCGGGCCAACGTGGTGTGGTGCTGGCCGGGCCGCCATATGGCGTGGTGCTGACAGGGCCCCCGCAGCCGTGATGCCCCCCCCCCCCCCCCAGAGTTTCCATGTTTTGAACGTTTCCCGGTGTGTGCCCTGGATTAGAATAGGTACACCATATCCCTGCGTGTCGTAAGAAGGTTGGCATCAGGAAGGGCATCCGGCCATAAAAACATTGCCTCAAAGAGAGAACCATGACAATTACAACTACATATGGGCAGGGTACAGCCCGAAGTGGAGATCGGTTTCTGAGGTTTGGGACATGGAATGTAGGGACAATGACAGGGAGATCAGGAGAAGTGGTGGAAGTATTGGTCAGAAGAAGAGTGGACATATGTTGTGTGCAAGAGACGAGATGGAAGGGAAGTGGTGTGAGAATGGTGAAGGGTAGGCAGGGACAGAAATACAAGTTTGTGTGGTAAGGGTGCCTGGAGGGCGTGAATGGTGTTGGTGTCCTGTTTTCTGAGGAGTTTGTAGACAGTGTGGTGAGTGTGACTAGAGTGAGTGATAGGTTGATGATGGTGAAAATGATGATTGGAAAGCGCTTGGTGAACATCATCTCGGGATATGCTACGCAGGTTGGTCGGAGCGATGAAGAGAAGGACAATTTCTGGTGTGCGATAGAGAAGCTGATGGAAAACGTGAAAGATGAGGAAGTTGTTGTGGTAGGAGGAGACCTAAATGGACATGTGGGAAGGAGTATGAATGGTTTTGAGGGAGTTCATGGGGGTTACGGATATGGTGTGAGAAATGGAGAAGGTGAAAGGAATTTGGAGTTTGCTGATGGAGCTGATTTGTTGATTTGTAATACTCAGTTCCCGAAAGAGGATAATAAGCTTGTTACATACACGTCAGGTGGGTCGACGACAACCGTTGACTACCTGATGGTGCGTCGGCGAGATAGGGGGCACCTCCGGGACACAAAGGTGATCCCGGGGGAGGAGGCTGTTTCACAGCACCACTTGGTTGTCTGCGACATAAGGGTGAAAGGTGCGAGGAGAGCTCGGCGGGTGAAGTACCAACCGAGAATGAAGGTGTGGAGGTTGAAAGAGGTGACAGTAAGGGAGGCATTAAAAGAGAGGCTGAGTAGGGTCGAGGATGATGTGGTTGAGCTTGAAAGTGGTTGGATGTCAATGAAAGCTAGTCTGTTGGGAGCCGTTGGCGAGGGATGTGGATGGACAAAAGGACCACCCAGGCACTCGGAAACATGGTGGTGGGATGATGTGGTTGGAAAGAGGATTGACGAGAAGAGGAAGAAGTTCAAGGAGTGGCAGAAGGCGAAGGGTACGGGAGCAGAAACAGCAGAGATTAAAGTTATAAGGCTGCAAAGAAAGAGGTAGCAAAGGCGCAGGAGGCATGTACGAAAATGTTCGGAGAACGCTTGGATTCGGAAGAGGGTCAGAGAGCAGTATTCAGGATTGCAAAGCAGATAGCGAAAGAGGTGTGATGTGATGGGGGTGAGTTGCTTGAAGGATGAAGTGGGACAAATCGTTGTGGACCCAGATGGAATTAAAGGAAGATGGAAAAGATATATGGAAATGCTGTTGAATACAGAGAATGAATGGGATGCCAACATAGAGAGTAACCCAGTTTTAGGACCGGCAGAGAAGATAACTGAGAAGGAAGTTGAGGAAGCGATAAAAGCAATGAAGAGTAGAAAAGCGGGAGGGCCGACCGGAGTTGTGGGAGATATGTTGAAGGCAGCAGGAATTTGGGGTGTGAAGAGAATGACAGAGATCTGTGATCTGGTGGTGAAAGAAGGCCGCATTCCAGTGGATTGGGAACTGAGTACCCTCGTCCCTCTATACAAGGGGAAAGGTGACCATCTGGAGTGTGGCTCGTACCGAGCGATAAAGTTATTGGAGCATGGAATGAAGGTATTGGAAAGGGTGTTGGAGAGGAGGATAAGGAAGAAAGTGAAGATCGACGAAATGCAGTTTGGATTTATGCCAGGAAGAGGAACGACAGACGTGCTTTTTATTGTGAGGCAGTTGCAGGAGAAGTACATGGAGAAGAGGAAGAAGTTGTTTCTTGTGTTTGTTGATCTGGAGAAAACATTCGATAGGGTTCCACGCAAAGTATTGACATGGGCAATGAGGAAGTTAGGAGTGGAGGAATGGTTGATCAGAGTAGTGATGGTAATGTACAAAAGAGCACGCACAGCTGTAAGGACCAAGGACGGGAACAGTGGTGAGTTTGAGGTGAAGTTGGGAGTGCATCAGGGGTCGGTACCAAGTCCACTACTATTTGTAGCTGTGATGGAGGTGCTGGCTCAGAGCGTAAAGGAGGGTTTACCATGGGAGTTTTTGTCTGCAGATGATCTGGTGTTGATTGCGGAAAGTATGGATGGACTGAAGGAAAAGATGAATAAGTGGAAGGAATGTATGGAGACAAAAGGTCTGAAGGTGAATATCGGAAAGACGAAGGTGATGGCAAGTGGTAAAGCATGTGGTGAGGTGGAAAGAACTGGGAAGTGGCTGTGTGCTGTGTGCAGGAAGGGTGTCGGAGTGAACTCCATTCAATGTACAATGTGCGCTGAGTGGGTTCATCAAAAATGTAGTGGTCTGAGAGGGTCATTAACCAGTGTGGCAGCTACATTCAAATGTAAGGTGTGCACAGAGGGAGCTGCAGATGGAGGAAATGTTGAGTTGGATCTTGGAGACGGCGTGAAGCTGGAAGGTGTGAAAACATTTTGCTACCTCGGAGACATGCTGAATGGAGAAGGTGGATCAGACTCGGCAACGGTTGCTCGAGTGAGATGTGCATGGAAGACGTTTCGGGAACTGAGTGGCGTGCTGATGAGGAGGGGAGTGTCGTCGAAGCTGAAGGGAAAGGTGTGTGCTGTATGTGTGAGAAGTGTTATGATTTATGGGAGCGAGACATGGGTAATGAACGTAGAGCAGCAACGAAGGTTGGAAAGGGTGGAAATGCGAATGGTTCGATGGATGTGCGGAGTATCGTTGAGAGAGAGGAAGACAAATGATGAATTACGAAAGATGATGGGAATGGAGCCTGTGATTGATGCTGTGAAGAGGAACAGGTTGAGATGGTTTGGTCATGTGTTGAGGAAGGATGAAAGTGACTGGTTGAGAAGAGTGATGGAAATGAATGTAGAAGGAAGTAGAGGACGGGGAAGACCGAGAAAGACGGCTAAAGATGGTGGAAGAAGAAATGCGGGCAAGGGGGTTAACAAGGAGAGATGCAGAAAATAGGGCAAGATGGAGAAGATTGTAATGGGGACCGCAAGGCTAACCCCCGCTCTTGCAGAGAAAATGGCCTTAAAATCCATGTTGTTGTTGTTGTTTGTATTTCAAGTAACCTTCGTTTTGACATTTCCGGGCCTGGCCTGTCCGGGCCTGTTTCAGTTATTTCGGTTATAGTCCGTCCTTTGTCATTGAATACCGCTCGCTCGTGAACCATCGTAGTCTCCTGACTTGTCTCTTTTAAAATGGTTGAACCCCTGCTGTGTGAACCTGCTTGAACATGTTGTTGGCACGTACCCCATTTCGTTCAATCCTGTGCTGAAACTGGCAGTCCAGTTTTACATCCATCTGCAGGACGGCAAACACATTGACGAATCGGCCTGCCTATGAAACTGTATCAGGTTTAGCCCCCCTCCCCCTCAAGTCCCCTTCTTTCTTGAGCCTCTGTGGGCCTCTGAGGTATAAAGGGGTGAACTAATCCTTCTCCTCAAATCCCCCTCTCACTTATATACCTCTACGAGGTATAGGGAGTGAAGCTAAACTCGAGATAAATGTAAACCTTCAGTCTAGGTAATCCCTTTTTCCTCCCCCTGCTTCCCCTTATCCCCCTTCCCCTCACGTCCCCTGACCAGATGCAAATTGAGAACAACCCCACCCCACTCCTTTCCTCTCAAGTCACCCTACCAAGCTCAAGTTGAGAACCTTTTCACTTCATATCCACGTCCGAAACGCAAATCAAGAACATTCCCTGCCCCTCCCCACTTCCCTCCTTCCCCTCCCTCCTCACTCCCTCGACTCTTGCTATTCACTTTAGCAAAGCAATATCTATATATCCTGTACATATGTACTCAGCTGTGCCCTTGATTTGGATTAATTTATCCGAAAAAAAATCTTCTCTTCAGAAACATTTTGTTTGCCAATCTGCATTTGGAAATGCAAAGCATGAGTACATGACTGAAATGTGCACATTGCAATTGCTTGGTTTCAATGCTGGGGCAAGCAAGGTTAGCCAAAGTACAGGTAATGATGTTTAGAGTGGAACAGCTGGTAGTGAATGAGTACGCATTCTTCGCCCTGGGCATGATGGAAACGTTCCTTTAATTGTTACAAGCTTTAGTTGCTGCAAGCTTTAGTTGTTGGAAAATAAATTGAAAATATTTTGGAAACTTTTTTTCATTCTTTAAAAAAAAAAGAAAAAAAAAAAAGAAGAAGGAAATGACATTTGATGTTCTTCAGAGCCTAATAACAAATTGCTTGTCATTGGTTGTTTAGGTCATTAAGTCTGTGGACGGCTGTGACTTGGATACCACAAAGATGTCTGATTTGGCTGTCACTGATGGTCCGGTCTACAAGTCAACCCCGGCTCTGCTGAATATTTTTTGCCGACAAGGCTTTGAAGAACCCAATTCCAAGCTGGTGAGTGTTACTTTAATTGTGCTTGGGATAGAGAGAAAGGGGGGGGGGGGGGAGAGAAAGGGGGGGGGGGATTTTTGCATGTTCCTTGTGGGCTTGCGAGGCCGTTTCTTAATTGTACTCAACTTTATTATGTGCTTTGACAGCAGTTTTTTGTGCACTGTTAAAACGTAATTGGTGAGTGTTTTGTTGAAGGGAACTTGGTTGCCAACTTTGTATTTTTTATACTTGCACGAACGAGGTTCTTTATGGAGGCGATGAAATGCCAGTGGGGGCAGCGGGGCGACAATTGGATGCAATAAGCATAAGAATGGACGAACAGTGGAAGAGGAGATTGGGTTATGAAGGGTTAATGGGAATTTGGGGATGGAGGAGGGTTAAAAAAAAGAAAAGAAGATTGTTGTTAAAGATGGGGTGATGTGATGAGATGGGATGGATGTGCACCACTTCTTTAAGCCAGAGACGGTGGAGGGATTGAACAGTTTCTGAAAGGTGTTTCCACAGACAGGAGAAACGACCCATGCTATGTACCCATTGGAGAAAACAGAAGTTAAAAAACAAAACAAAAAATTCACGAATAAGAATGGGTAATGGAGGTGATGTTTAGGGATGGCTATGTTCTGAAAGGGCAGAGCAGATGTACTTGTAACACTAGTGGCATTGATCTGGCATGTTAATCGGAGAGACAATGCAACATTACAGTATCCAATATGGAATATGTAGTGGGAATGTTCCTTTCAGCTCATCTGGAACGTAGTTCCGGGGAGCTTATGCGATGGCGCGTCGTTGGTTCGCGAGTCTGTAAAAACTTTCAACTTCTCCGCAACTATTGATGGAATTGTGGCCCAACTTGGCACAAATGATACTTGGTATGTTGTGACTAAAATTTGTTCATGGCATTAGAAAAAATCGGGGCAAAGTGGATCCAGTTTTGACCCCCCCAAAATAGGCATTTGCTTTTTCCTCTGAAACTACACACACAATTTCGATGAAACTTGACCACAACCATCAACACCCATGATGTACCAAAGTTTGTTCACTGCATTAAAAAACAGGCCCGAAGGGAGTGTTTTTTGGGGGGCAGGCCCAAAGTAAGTTGTTTTTTTTTAAAGTCATGATTATGTTAGTATGATTGGACATGCTGCCCTGTCTTCCAGCAACCATTGGAAATAGGTTTAAAATACCTTTAGTCAATGTAGTACGTATACTGTTTTCTTCCACCATGTGGGCGCCAGCGGTATTTGCCCTTGTTTTTGTGGGGACTTTTTTATTTTAATTTTTTAATATACAAGATCAAGGCTCATGTAAGAGCTAATAGTTAATCTAAAAAACAAAAAAAACAAATGGACACACAAAACGAACAATAAAGGGAGCGGGAGACAATATGGGGAGAGAGAGGGAAGCACACAAGTACGACGGCAGAGAACAGGGACATCGGGAGATCTGTGGGAGGAAGAGCGCTTGGGGGGGAGGAGGGAAGGAGGCATGGGAAGGGGGGAGGGTGGAGGGTGGGAGAGGTACAAAACACATGGACACTGCTAGGACATCCAGGAAAGAAATTGCTATTTCAAAAAAGTGGATCTGCGGTGAATTAATGGGTGTAGAAAAGATCAAGGTTTTCGATGGGGGAAGATAAGAGATGGTGGTGAACAGCTGTTTTAATGACCTGGAGGGAGGAGTAGGATTGAAAAGATTGAGGGAGTTTGTTCCAGAGGCGGGAGTAAAGAGGAATGAAAGAGTAAAGGTCAGCAGAGAGTCTTGATTTTGGCAATTTCACCAGAAGAGGGTTGCTGGCAGATCTTGTGCGACCTGGAGGAATATTTGGGGGACAGAGCACAGATAGAGCTAGGGGAGCTAGGCCGGATAGGAGTCGGTAGAAAGAAAGACCACCACCACCTGCCCGCGGTGAGTGAGTGAAAAGCCCTCACAATCGGCTTCATCGCGGGAGATTCCTATGATTCTGAAAGCTTTGGTTTCAACAGCGTGAAGCCAAGTTTGATGTGAGGCAGGAGCACCAGCCCAGAGGGGAGAGCAGTATTGCATTGAGCTGCGAATGAAAGCCTTGTATGTAGGGAGGAGCTCAGGTGTGCCAAGGATGGACTTCGCACGACGGAGGATGCCCAGTCGGCGACTGGCTTTGGAGACCAGCTTGGAAATGTGGTTTTCCCAGGAAAGATCATGGCAGATAGTGAGCCCCAAAAGCTTGTGACAGAACTTCTTGTCGGTCTGTCGGTTGTCCAGTCGGTCTTTTCGGAGAGACATAGTAAGAGTGTGAGATTTGTCAGGATTGAAAGACATGTTACACTTGTTTGACCAGTCTGTGATTTTGTCCAGGTCTGCAGAGAGTGAGGAGGCTGCAGACTGCCGATCTGAGGGATGAGGAATGGAGCGGCAGAGAGTGGGGTCATCAGCAAAGAGATAAAGAGGGTTTTCCAGAGAGTCGGAGAGATCATTGATGAAGACCAGAAGAAGCACAGGGCCCAGAACACTGCCTTGGGGAACTCCAGCCTGAACAGGAAGGGGAGATGAGAGAAATCCATTCAGGGCCACACGTTGACTACGACCAGAGAGGAAGTCCGCAAGCCATGCATGGAGATTTCCATGGATACCATAGGAGGAGAGTTTGGTGAGCAGAGCGGGGTACCAGACCGCATCGAAGGCACGTGATATGTCAAGGGAGACAGCTCTGATTGCCTGCTTGGCAATGAGGATCTCCATCCATTGTTGAGACAGCAGGAGCAGCATGTCCAGAGCAGAGTGACTTGGTCTGAATCCAAATTGATGATCAGAGATCAAGCCATTGGAGAAGAGGAAGGATTTGATATCCGAAGCAATGATGGATTCCATGACTTTGATGATAATTGGGAGCAGGCTGATTGGTCTGTCGTTGCAAGGATCTGTTTTTGCACCTTTTTTGTGTAAAGTGGTAATGTTGGCTGATTTCCAAACTGATGGCAGATGACCTTGAGCAAAAGAGGGTGAAGAGAACAGAGAGAGTGTGTGAAAGAGCGGCAGAGCAGGATTTTAAGACCTGTGGGCTGATGCCGGCTGGTCCAGTTACAGAATCAGAGTCGAGGTTTGACAAAAACTTCTCCAACTTGTCAGGAGGGAAGGACACAGAGTCCAGGAGCAACTGGGTATGACTGGGTACAGTGGGTACAGAGAGAGATGGGTTTGGGACACAAGGTTTTGAGGCAAACACAGAGTTGAGGCATTCGGCTTTGTCACGTACGGTGTCAACTGTGTAGCCATTTGAGGTAAGGGAGGGGATTGAAGGGGAACAAGCACCAGAAACAGATTTGACCAGACGCCACCAGGATTTGGAAGAGGGAGACAGCTTTGAGAGTTCAGTCTTGAGAGTGGAGATATAGTGCTTCCTTGCTCTCCTGAGGGT
The DNA here is from genome assembly GCF_964187855.1 of Myxine glutinosa. NCBI lineage: Eukaryota > Metazoa > Chordata > Myxini > Myxiniformes > Myxinidae > Myxine > Myxine glutinosa. The sequence continues at coordinate 34,632,544 of NC_136272.1, read as the reverse complement.
AGACCCATACTTGTCCCGAGCTTGGTGGAAGGAACTGAGATTGCCTTCAGTTGGATTAGCCTTCCAAGAGGCAAAGGCAAGTTGTTTAAGGTGACCTTGTCAGAATAGTCCTCCCAGGTATCGGTGTGTGTGTGTGCGTGTGTGTGCATGTGCTTAGTTCAAACTTTCGAATAATTGACTATGTTCTGTGGGTGTCTACTTTTACAGTAATAATCATTTGCCACTCAATTTGCTACTGCAAGGAAAATAAAACATATGTGCATCATTATTTGCATGTGGTGGGTTAAAGTTCTGAACTACTTACTCGGAACTCATTTTAATGTCCCCCATCTCTGACCTTGTCAGAGGCCGGGTGGGGGACAAAAACGGTAAAAAACTGGGTTTAAAATGCAAATATCACATGATAGAATCTCATCTGGTGTGTAAAAAATGAAATATTCCATGGTCAAGTCATGTAATGATGTAGTATACACTGATAGGTTGTCATGCAAACAATCAAAGTGCCACAACTGCAGAAGGACTAAAAAATATCGGTGGTGATGTCATTGTAATGTGGTGAATACTCTAGCCACAGTGGCACTATTTATAGGATGCATTGCAGAAATTTGCTAAGACTAATTTGGAAGCATCCTCCAAACACCTGACCTCCACCATCTCTAAGGAAAAGGCAGAAGTTGCATGGCAACACCACCTCCTCCATCCTCCCCTCAAAGTCCCACAGTATCTGGACCTGGACATGTATCACTTCATCATTGAAATATGAGAACGCTTGATCCCAACAGCACTGTGGGGTGGGGTGGGGTGTGGTGGAAGGGGAGAGCATCACCAACATGAACTATGGCAGTTCAAGAAAGTAGGCCACCACCACCTGAGGTGCAATTAGCAGTGGGCAATAATTTCTGATCTTTTCAGCAATGCTCATATCCCAAAAATGAATGCAACATAAATAAATGAATATATATCCAGTGATGATGTTATATAAATCACCTTTGTTCCCCAGGCAAAAGAAGTTGCAAAGGAAGAGATGTGGAAGATACATTTTGTCAAATATGGACGTGGGCCATGTGTTTATCGTATAGATTCCATGCGCAAACTTGTCCAACTCGGAATCCCTGTGAGGTTGCGTGGAGAGCTTTGGCTTCTCTTTTCTGGTAAGTTACAAACGTTTCTGGTGTGACTGAAAAAGCTTGTGGTGGTTATATATGGCGTATGTATTTTTTTTTTTTTTTTTTTTTCGGTGTTTATCAATTTGAAACATTGATTTGTATGTTTTGACAAGATGAGGATAACCTGCAGCAGGGGATAGCATTGTTTTCCTTGTCATTGCATTGTAATTCTGTCAAGCACATGATATTAAGCACGTTATCAGGATAGCTCTATTATCTCGTGCTTTCTAGTGAACCGTCTAGTTGTTGGTTTATTCCCAGCTGGATGAAATACAACCTCAAGCAGCTCTTCTTTGCGATGCTGGAAGTGATTATCGTGTTACATTGTAGAGCATCACATTTTTGAATGACATGATCGGCAGGTTGTTATACCTCCATTTTCATCTACATATTGAAGATGTGACATGGTAAGTGGAAAAACAAAATGGATGCAGATATGTTCACACTGAATATTACCATAATTTGGATAAATGTCAAGGGAATTAATGAACAGGAAAAGAGGAGGGGAGGAAAAACTGAATGTAGCCAGTACGAGAACGGCACTCGGTGGAGCACATACCTCCTTGTCATCTGACCAACTCATCCACAAACTTTTGTCATAATCCATCCACAATCTTTAGCCGCGTCGCAGACGCTGGTCATAGAGTGCCCTCTGCTGTTGTTGTTGTTCTTCTTGTTCTTCTTGTTCTTGCAGAGAAGACAAAACCTCAAAGCTCCACCCATTCTGGGAGAGGCTTCATATAAACAAATATCCACCATTTTATTAACTCGCATAGCTTTGAGGCCTGTTTTGTAGGGACGTGGTGTCTTCCTCTCTCACACAGTTTTATTTCAAATCAAATTCGATATATCATTTCATTTTTCACAGTCGCTAACATAGTTTTAGACTCGGTTGAAAAAAAACGGGAAGAAAATCCGATGAAAGTTGCCCTTTATAGAACTAAATGAATTCTCAAAGGCCTGTAACTTCAAGTCCATTGAGATTTTTTTTTTTTTATCGCGGCATGGTCAGTCATACACCGCCCGAAATAACAGACGGGAAAATGCCGAGATATATTAAAAATTCGTCCATTTGATGACAATCGTCACGATGAAATATTTAATTTATATGTCGTCACAATAATGTGGAGAGAGGAGCATAGCTTCGTTCACGTGTCGCCACACACGGGAAATTGCCGAGATATATATTTTTTAAATCGCGGCATGGTCAGTCATACACCGCCTGAAATAACAGATGGGAAAATGCCGAGATATATTAAAAATTCGTCGCCACACACGGGAAATTGCCGAGATATATTTTCACTTTGCACAAAAATAACATCAAGTAATCGAATCAATAGGAATGTCCTGTGCCTATAACATCGACGTTATAGGCACAGCTACATCTAGGCATTGTGTAACATCGACGTGGCTTTTGTTTTAATTAAAACTTTTTGTACTTGTTTGAAATATAATGCTATATATCATTTTTGGCCCCATCTCTCAATGCAGAGGAATCACTTTAAAAAAAAAAAAAAAAATTATCCGATCTGGATTTGGATCTTCACCAAAATCTAATCAATTCATCCTTGTCACACACGCAACCTGTTCACCAGGTTTCGTCGGAATCTGTATGACATTTTGAGATACTGTGCAATGAGTATATATCGTTTTTGCCCCATCACTCAATAGTGAAGAATCATTTAAGAAATTATATTATCCAGATCTGGATATATACCAAAATCTAATTGATTTGTCCTGTCGCACACCCAACCTATCGACCAAATTTCGTCCGAATCTGTCCACAATTTTTCGAGATATCCTGGGCACAGACAAACAAACAAACAAACAAACAGATGGGGGTGAAAACATAACCTCCATAACCTTTGAGGTATAGATTTTTCGAGGCAGAGGTAAAAATGATTGAGTTAGTCAAGGTTAATGGCGGTAATAGTAATAAAGATCATGGATCAGAAATATAGATGAGAAAACATTTGTGTTGCACTGCTTGCTTTGAAGTTCTGGAGGGAAGAGTAAGACCCGACTCCAAGGCGGTTTCATAAACGGGAGAAGCGAAAAATAAAAGTTGGTGTGCAGTCGTCCCGGGAAGTTTAACCATGAGGGGATTAACCAACCAGGATTTTGGAAGTTTGTAGGGAGGTTGTTCTCTGGGGGATGACAAACTGTGGAGCTTGTTTCACAGGTGAGAGAAAATAGCAACAAATGAGTGGAGGTGATCAGAGCAATGAGTCTGGATTTTGGGAGTTTCACCTACTGCAGGTTAAGGGCAGACTGCTTGCACCCTGCAGAATCCTGCGGTAGAGGGGTAGGGATGGGGAGACTGTGGCATTGCTTAGGGCAGAGGGTGGAAGACCAGGAAATGGGGGTAGAAGACAGATAGGCCACAGACTTGTCTGTGATGTGAGAATAACAGGTGCAGGACACAGCTTCATTGCAGAAAATTCAGGGCATCAGTCCAAATGAGGTACTTCATGGAGTTGTGGATCTGGTCAGAAACTGAACTTGATGGTCTGAGATCAGGCAGTTGGAGAAAAAGAAGGATTTGATATGAACTGCGTAACCCCCCTCTTCCCACACACTTGTTCTTCCAGTCGGTGTAGGCAGGTTATCCCCACGTCTCATCTCACAATGTTTTTGGATCAGGATGTAACAGGACAAAAGGAACAGCAAGTGAGAGGGAGTGTGTGTGTGTGTGTGTGTGTGTGTGTGTGTGTGTGTGTGTGTGTGTGTGTGTGTGTGTGTGTGTGTGTGTGTGTGTGTGTGTGTGTGTGCGTGCGTGCGTACGTACGTACCAACAGCAGAGGTGAAGGTCAAGATAGAGGGAGACTTGGACAAACAATGGGTGAGGAGGAATGGGGGATAGGAAAAGACGCATGGGGTGGATAAGATGGATGCAGATGTGAACTCCCAGAGGGGAAAACTGGAAATTTGTAAGGAGGGATTGGTGTGTGTCGGGGAGGAGGGGTTGGGTTAACGAGGGTATAAAATTTCATTGTTTTGGATGGGGGATGATCTGAGATATTGGTGACCAGCTGTCTTGAAGACTTGGAGGGAAGAATGAGATTGAAGAGAATATGGAAGTTGGTTTGACAGGTGGGGAAAAAAGAGGAACAAGTGAAGGTGAGCAGTGGCTCTGGTTTTTGGGAGTTTCCCGAGAAGTGGGTTGGTGGTGGACCATGTGTGATTTGCATAAATCTTGGAGGGGGCTGGGGTGGGCGTGGTGGGGTGAGGGGGGGAGGTGGGAGATGGAGACAAAGCATGGAAAGAGCAGTGTTTCAAAAGAAGGTGGTAGAGAGCCCACCAAAATGTCTCCGATGGGAAAGTGATAGGCCCATAGATTCGACTTCATCATGGAAGACGCCAATAATCTTGAAGGCCGAGTTTCCACGGCATCAAGATGATCAAGGTGTGAGGCAGGGGTGCCTGCTCAGAGGGGAAAGCAGTACTCCATTAAGCTGCGAATAAAGGCCTTGTAGGTGGATAGGAGTTCAGGAAGGACTTTTCATAGTTCATAGTTCCACTTGTATTAGTGTGGAAAAAACACTTTTCGCACTTGTGTTAGTGTTGAAAAACCACTTTTCGCACTTGTGTTAGTGTTGAAAAACCACTTTTCGCACTTGTGTTGGTGCAGGAAACCACTTTTGCACTTGTATTAGTGTGGAAAAACCACTTAGGATGTGTGTAAAAGCCGACTAAAGCTGTGTAATCTCTAAAGGTGGTTTTTTATACCAAGGAAGGACTTTGTACGACGCAGGATGCCCATTCTGCAGCTGGCTTTGGAACCCAACTTTGAAATATGGTTTGCCCAAGAAAGGTCGTGGCTGATAGTGAGGCCCATGAGTTTGAATGATAGAACTTCCTCAAGAGGTTTGCCCAACGGCAGACAGACTTGTCGGCAGTTTGAATGGCAGGCTTAACGTACAAGATTGATACACTGTTCCTTCACTGGAATAATAATATTTTGGCCGCTGTTCATTGCATAAAGAAGTCTGGATGTTTTACAACTTGTAAAAAGGAAAAGAAAAGTTGGGTACAGTACTTTTATAGTTTTATTTATTTTTACATCTCCAGCCAACTCAATGTTTTGGCAAATCTTCTTCTTTTTTTGTCTTTAACTTCATGTCATACAGGTGCAACCCATGACCTGGCCAACCATCCACATCACTATGAGGAGCTGCTGGAACACTCTCAGGGCCTTGCTTCCCTCGTGATGGAGGAAATTGAGCGGGATCTGCACCGCTCACTACCCGAACATCCAGCTTTTCAGTCAGAGCTGGGAATTGCTGCCTTGCGCCGGGTCCTGACAGCTTATGCCTTTCACAATCCTCGCATTGGTTACTGCCAGGTCCTGTCTTTGAACAGTTTGCTAAAGCCTTCCTGTTGCATGAAAATAATTACGATTTTGCAGCTATCAGACTTATCTCTCATTCAGCCTCTACCCTTTAATTCGCTCTCAGATACTCTGCAATTGGCCTCACAACTACAATACATGTTCACAAGGTGTTTTAACGATGGTTGTGTGACATCGGCTTACATAAACTGCTTTGTTTGTATAATGCACTGGGTTTCTTTTATTGATCTTTTTTGGTGGTTATGAACAAGATATCTGATTATGCTGAGAATGGTTATTTGAACAATTAAATCACATGATTTTATTTATTTATCTAGAACTAGAACAATGCGACTGTCGCCAATACGCCTCCGCATAGTCCCACAATGGGTATATGCCATCACTCTGCAATCTGCATATGTATGGGTAGGGGATCACGTTTGTGAAGTTTCGTGTTGATTGGATCAGGTTCGTTTTTCTGTCCAAGATGGCTGCCAAGGGTTGGTGTCAGGAAGGGCATCCGGCCATAAAACATTGCCTCAAACAGGGAACCATGATTGTCATGGGGCCCGCAAGGCTAACCCCCGATCTAGCGGGGAAAATGGCCTTAAAACGATCATTCATATTCTGCAATCTGCATATGTATGGGTAGGGGATCACGTTTGTGAAGTTTCGTGTTGATCGGATCAGGTTCGTTTTTCTGTCCAAGATGGCTGCCAAACCACGTGACCTATGACATCATCATTTTCAAACCATATGCAACAGTGCTGTTAGATGATGATTATAAAATTTCGCATCGATAGGATGAGCGGTTTCAGAGATATAATTATTTAATATTTTCCTCCAATCCAATATGGCTGCCAAACCATGTGAACTATGATGTCATAAATTTAATATTTCAATACAAATGGGTCATAGATCATGTGCATGCAATTTCAGATTTTTCGGATAAGGAAATTGTTTAAAACATTTTTGGCTGGTATACCACTTCTCCTATGATGTCATCATTATCATGCTTTTGTTCCTCATTGGGAGTACTTGACAATGTGCCAAGTTTCAAATTTTTCTATTCAGCGGTTTCCGAGAAATTATTTTTGAATTATTTGCTTTTAATCCAAGATGGCAACATTACCACGTGACCTATGATGTCACTTATCCTAAAAACATTCTGCTTGGGTGTCACTCCTACCCTGAAAGTTTTGTCTCAATCAGACATGTTGCTGAGAAAAACGAGGTTTAGCCCGTACGGACGGACGGACGGACGGACGGACGGACGGACAGACAGACAACCCAAAAACATAATGCTTCCGCTGACAAAGTCGCCAGAGGCATACAAATCGTCAACGCGATAATAACTTTTTAATACTGTCGATGTATCGGCACACATTTGATAATGGAAAAAGTGGTGTGCAGTATCGTAAACTGGAGATTTTGAGACGTATTTTCATTTATTTTAGTTGTAAAGCGTGAAGCTGGAAGGTGTGAAAACATTTTGCTACCTCGGAGACATGCTGAATAGAGAAGGTGGATCAGACTCAGCAATGGTTGCTCGAGTGAGATGTGCATGGAAGAAGTTTCGGGAACTGAGTGGCGTGCTGATGAGGAGGGGAGTGTCGTTGAAGCTGAAGGGAAAGGTGTATGCTGCATGTGTGAGAAGTGTTATGATTTATGGGAGCGAGACATGGGTAATGAACGTAGAGCAGCAACGAAGGTTGGAAAGGGTGGAAATGCGAATGGTTCGACGGATGTGCGGAGTATCGTTGAGAGAAAGGAAGACAAATGATGAATTGCGAAATATGATGGGAATAGAGCCTGTGATTGATGCTGTGAAGAGGAACAGGTTGAGATGGTTTGGTCATGTGTTGAGGGATGAAAGTGACTGGTTGAGAAGAGTGATGGAAATGAATGTAGAAGGAAGTAGAGGACGGGGAAGACCGAGAAAGACTTGGCTAAAGATGGTGGAAGAAGAAATGCGGGCAAGGGGGTTAACAAGGAGAGATGCAGAAAATAGGGCAAAATGGAGAAGATTGTCATGGGGACCGCAAGGCTAACCCCCGCTCTAGCAGGGAAAATGGCCGTAAAATGCATGTTGTTGTGTGTATTCGTCACCATTGGGTTTGTCACGATCACACTTTCTCTATATCATTATCTAATGCTCCTCTCCATGCCCCAGCGTTAGTTTTCATGGTCATCAAGTCAAGGTCACATGAGGTCATAGGTCAAGGTCAAGGCCATCAAAAAAATTCCCTCCACTAAAAATGTGGCATGTACGTCTCCATTTGTAACATGAGACTTTGCCTAAAGTATATTCAAAGTAGCAAATGTGCATGTATGAATATGTATTGAGCTAATGATGAAAAAAGTCTTCAGTGTATGATGACTAAACTCTACAGACATGTTCACCTCTTGCGGATATCCTCCCCTCAACCCACAACCCCCCTTTGTACCACCCCATCTGGGACCTCACCTGGTTTACAGAGACAACAAAACTAATGACGCTTTCCTACCTTATGTTTGTCAAATCTACCACCCCCACAGCATACATAAGCACAGGACAACTACTTCCTGTGGGTCCGTATTACAGTTTTTTTCTAAGCTACTCGAACACACAGTCCATGCTCATTATCATCTATCTAATACGACCCCCTCCAATACAACAATATGTATGTATGTTTGTTATGGCTAAACTAATTTTGAGGGTGTTGTTTGCACTTCCGACCCCAGGCTATGAACATAGTGACCTCTGCCCTGCTTATTTTTGCTGATGAAGAAGGAGCTTTTTGGCTGCTGGTCTCATTATGCGAGAGACTCTTGCCTGACTATTATAGCAACAGGGTTGTTGGTGAGTGTTTGTCAAAGCAGGAAGTGTTTGCTCATGTTCTTCTGATAACAATACATGCAGTGCACTCGAAGATGGAATTTCTTGCGTCAAACATGTATGTTGGTATGCATTAAGTTTTAAGATCATTATGACAGCCTGTTGTTTTTGCTTCCCTTTATTTTATTTTATTTTTTTTTCTTACAATGATCGTTGTATATATTTTAAAAATTTCCATGCAGGTGCCCTCATTGATCAGGGAGTTTTTGAGGAGCTCCTCCGGGAACATCTACCCACTCTACATTGTCGGCTGATGGACCTGGGCTTCATCGCTACCACTTCGCTCTCCTGGTTCTTGACGCTCTTCCTCAGTGTGCTTCCCTTCGAAAGTGCCACTGCTGTCTTGGATTGCTTCTTCTTTGACGGCGTGGCAGCTATTTTCCGTTTGGCGCTCGCGGTGCTGCATGCCAATGCTTCCCATTTGCTCATGTGTCACGATGATGGAGAGGCAATGCAATTGCTGAGCCGGTGAGCCGTCGTTAAGGTGCAGACCTGCAGGCCCAAACACTGCATTGCTTTTGTCATTTTGTCTTTCTTCTCGTTTACCTGATTCCAGCTGTGCAAGGTGGCCTGAAAGTCGCTTGCAAAGAAAGGCCATCCTGTACAATTCATTCTTCAGACAAAAGACATTTCATATAATTTTTATTTATTTATTTTGGTATGTTGTTTAGCACTTATTCTTTTGATTACCATGTGTGTCTGAACTATCATCTTAGTAATGTGGATCCTTATCACATTAAAAAACATCTGTTTTGACAGATACCTGGACAACGTAATAAACAAAGACAGCATTCTCCCATCTGTGCCTCACCTGCATGCTATCCTGAGTGCTGATGGGAAAAATCAGCCAACGGTGGATGTTTATGAATTGATTCGAGCTGCAGAGCAAGTATGGCTGCATCATCATCCCTTTTTAACTCAAATGGTCTATGTCCAGCTGGGTTTTTGTCGACACCCAGTGTCCGTCGTCGTCCGTCTGTCTGTCTGTCGTCTATAAACAATTCGACGTCTACACTCTAAAAGTCACAAATATTGATTAATTTTGATGAAACTTGTTATGCAGCATCTTTAAGACATAAACTAGTTTGGGATTGCATTTGGGCGTTGCACCCCCAAAAATGGGCGCGGCCATATTGAAAAACCAATTTTTGTCATTTATTTTTTAGCACATATAAACTATATAGTTTGTGGTTCTATTATGCATATTCTAACCATATTGATAGACCAGTTGAGTTCAGGTTCCCTGGAACCTCTAGTGTTATTTTTGCCATGCCCTGGTTCCTCCCTTTGGAAGAGTAAAGTTACGTTTGGAAGATTTAAGCTTCTTTAGGTGTCACACGACATTAAATTTGTTACCAGGTATGAAGGTGGACTCTTCCAGGATTTAAATATTTTAATTGAAAGGAAAGTGGTTTATATTTTTGCACTTGCACTTTTTCACTTTATTATTTTGTAGTTGAATAGAACGTATTTTGTATAATCATTGTTCAAATAATTACTTCCACCACAATCTATTTTTGTCTGTTTGTCTGTGAGCAGGATATTGTTTGTCTTTGAGCAAAAGCGATGTATAGCACGATATCTCAAAATGTTATGGATGGATTCGGACGAAACTTTGTGGACAGTTTGGGGGTGTGACAAGAAGGAATCGATTCGATTCGATTTTGGTGGAGATCTGGATCCGGATACGATGATTTGTTTTTAATTGATTCTTCAGCAATGAGAGATGAATGATGTTAAGCGTTGTGGATGAGTTGATATATCATGATATCTCAAAAAAGTTCTGGATGAGTTGGTTAGGTGACAGACAAGAACAAGCCGATTACATCTTGGTTCAGGTCCGGATCCAGATCCGGCCTATCGGTGGATACAAAACGTACTCTGTTCAGCCTGGTAGCCTGGTGGAGGTATGTGCTCCACCAAGTGCCGTTCTAGTTTCTCAAAGTAATCACCCTTCATCTCAATTAACAGCCTATTTTTTCTTCAAATGACCAATGCCATGATAACATAAAATCTTCTGTTTGCTCTTTTAACCTTTCATCAATGGTGGACTCCAAGGAATCATTGTCTTGAAACCATTTGTCACAAAACTCAGACTTCAGATATCAGAACAATTAGTAGTCACTTGTGGCCAAGTTTGGGCTGTCGGTTGGATAATTAAACTGTTTGAATCAACACTGGCGAATGACAGCCTGTCAGCCCTGGCCTTGTGAAATGGTGCGTTGTTGTGCAGCAGCGGGACAGAACGCCTCACACGTCCCCTGGCATTTTTTACGATTGCTTCATACGCCATTTTTGAATACCTGAAAATGTTAGCCGTAATCTTGCCGGCTGAGGACTCGGTGCGCAATTTCTTTGTGGGTCGAGCTGCCCGATGCTTCCACTGCATTGATTTGGTGTTTGTCTCAAAGTCCCAGTGGTGAATCCCTGTCTCATCACCAATAACCAGATGTGCCAAAAACTCCACTTGATCGACTCCCGCAAACCTTTTCCGAGGAGAGGCGAAGTCGGCAAACGTTTTCGTTTTCGGACAGCTGCACGTCAATTGGGACCAGTTTGCACACCTGAGCACCCGTATTTTCAGCAAGGCCATTCACAAGATCTCTACTGGATCATCATCTGTAGCGTCGAGAACATACCTTAAGATACTTAACATCACTTTTGGAGAGCATGGGATTTCTTCCTTGACTGTTCATAGTACCAGTTTGGTGAAGTCTACTCGGAGTCTTGCATGCAAGTCCTGCTGAAACATGAAATGAGGCTCACTCTGCTCTTTGTTAGTTGTTTCAAATTGATGCAGCATAATTTAGTAATAATTTTTGGTTTGCTATGATTTTTCTACTGAACAAATTATCTATTGTCTCGTGAGATGGGCCCTTAACACGGACCGACTGAGCCAGCAGTACAAGACCCATGCGGATGCTGAAACAGTGTTAAAATTACTTGTCACTGCGTTCAATTAATATTGCGATTTTCCCAAAGATCACCCAAATGAACCCAAAACTGGTGGGAAATGCACGTGAAAGGAAAAGGGTGAGAAAATGCTTTTTAACTCAACTGGACTACCGTCCAGTTGAGTTCATAGCATACTGAACCTTCCAGCGTCTGTCGTCCGTCGTCCGTCGTTGTCGTCTATCGTCTGTCGTCCGTTAACTTTTCGACATTAACACTCCAGTGTCCACAAATATGAACCGATTCTGATCAAACTTGACATGCAGCATCCTTACCCCAAGGACCAGGTTGGTATTACATTTCAGCCCGATCCGTTGAAAAATGGTGGACGTAGGCGACCATTTTGTTTTTGGTCATGAAAACGACGTTAACACTCTAGCGTCCACAAATATTAACAGATTTTGATCAAACTTAGAATGTTTAACCCTTACCACACAAGGTAGGTTGCTATTGCATTCCAACCCGATCCGGCACAAAATGGCCACCATAGGCCGCCATATTGTTTTCAGCTCCGAAACGACGTTAAGACTTTAACGTCCACAAATATTTATGGATTTTGATCAAACTTGGTGTGTGAGACTCTGACCACACAAGGTAGGTTGCTGTCGCATGTCAACCCGATCTGTCACAAAATGGCCGCCATAGGCCGGCATATTTTTTCAGCTCTGAAACGACGTTAATAATCTAGCGTCCACATATATTGACGAATTTTCATCAAACTTGGCATGTGAGACCCGACCTACTTTAAAGTTGTCCAGTCAGTTCAGTTGAGTTCTGCTTCCCTGGAAGCTCTAGTTATAATTAAAATGGTTTATTTTAAAGTCAATATGGGCGATGAGGACATACAAAACGCTATAAATAGGATTGAATGAACCAAGCAGTCGACAGAAACAAATAGGGATGGTAGGACACACAAATTTATGCACAAAATAACTAAATATAACCCCGCTAATGGCACTAAAATAACAGATTCTCACAATGAAAAACAGAGGGCAAGCGAGGACGTCATCAAGGCATGAACTGGTTTTGACAGCAGGACGACTATGGTTGTGGCTGCAGTACAGCTTGGGGAGCAAAGGCAAATGGGCACGATGGCGATGCAGGGCGGTGTCCCCCTGACTTTCATCACAGCCCTTTCATGGTGAGTGATGGAAGCAGAGAGTGCACATTCACTTGCAAGAGTTTTTTGTTTTTGTTTTCCCCTGGGACAGCACAAGGCTGGTTCCCATTGACTGCTCCCCAGGACAGGGCTGGTACTGCCCACAGCTGGTCTCCATTGGCCACTCCACTGGGTGGGGCGGCTCTTTCCCACAGCGTCCGTCCTGCCCCTCCCCCACCCTCCACCCCAAATCCAAGACCACCTCCTCCACCTCCCCCCCCCCCCCCCTCCTTCCCCACCTCATGCAGCACACGAGGCCACTTATCTTGTGTTATTTTGCAAGGCAACAGCTGAATTGCCATTCCTGCTCTGTGGTGCTTTCTAAACGTCCATTAGCATCCTGTAAGCGCATTTATGCCTTTCTGTGGCCACCATTTCTCCATCTGGACTCACCTGCTTACAGGAGTTTTTACACAACACAACCTTACTCTATGCTACCTTAAGGCTTACACACGCCGCCGCCTCAGCATGCGTTTTACGATATGACTTGCTTCTAGATGAATAGCTAATACATGGTGTAAACCTGTCCTGTTCCTGTTCCTCTTCTCTACCCTGTTCCTGTAAAAAAAAAAAAAGTCCCTGTTCTCTACTGTTGTGCTTGTGTGCTTCCTCTCTCTCCCCATCTTGTCTCCCCCTCCCGTTATTGTTTAATGTGTCCGTTTATGTTTTTTGTGTTTTATGTGCTAATATCGGAATACGGAATCGAAAGGCCCGCTCCCGTTGTTTGTGGCCGTGGCCTTGTTTGCCGGTGGCCTTGTGGTCTTGGTGGCCTTGTGGCCTTGTTTGCCGCTGTGGTCTTGATTAGCGGCTGCAGTCGTTTGCCGCTGCGTTTGCCGCTGCGTTTGCCGCTGCGTTTGCCGCTGCGTTTGCCGCTGCGTTTGCCGCTTTGCCTCCTCGACCTTGGCCTCGTACTCGTCCCTTCGCTCCTGCCTGGCATGGCTCTGAAGTACTCCGCCGCAAGGCTTCTTCTGCTCAATACCCGCTCCACCCCATCATGCATCTCTGCCATCAAATCAAATGGACTCCTCCGACGACCCAGGTACATTCACCGTGGCTCCGGTCGCAAGTTTGTTTATTTGCAATCAGGTCACTCCATCCCCGTCCTCTGGTCGGCTCAGCGCACTCTCACTCTTCGTCCCAGCGCACCTGGTCACAGCAACCCACACGATCGCACCTCTTGCCTACGAACCCTGGCTAAATCACCTGAATTCATCCCTGCTGTTCAAAACAACATCAAGCTCACCCTGTTCAACACCCGGTCCCTCAACAATAAATGCCTCATCCTGAACGAATACATCCTGGATAACAAACTGGACTTTCTCTGTCTCACCGAAACCTGGCAACAACCTCTGGACTACTACACACTCAACCTCACCACACCCAATGGATATTCCTACGTCAATAAACCACGCTCGGAGGGCCGAGGTGGTGGAATTGCCGTTATCCACCGTCAAGACATCAAGACCAACCTCATCTCCATCTCATCTGCTCCATCATTTGAACACCTGGCTTTAAAACTCTCTGGTCACACGCAGTCAGTCATGGCTGTCGTCTACCGCCCTCCCAAACCACACCCATCATTCCTGTCTGACTTCTCCTACTTTCTGACCCAGCTATGTTCCCTCTCCCCCTCAATCCTCCTCCTTGGTGATTTCAATATCCACATGGACTCCACTGACTCCACAATAACCACTGACTTCACTGATTTACTCACCTGCTTTAACCTCACTCAACATGTCGACTTTCCTACCCATATCCGTGGTCACATTTTGGACCTTGTCTGCTCCACTGGATTAAATTTGCACCATCTCTATGGCTCCGACCTCACCCTCTCTGACCACTTAGCCATCACTCTGACCATCAACATCCCCGCCCCAACACCAAGGCATTATCGCACAATCAACTTCCGTAAGCTAAACGCTCTTTCACCTACCTCATTCTCATCCACCCTCTCTGAAAAAATGTCCACTTCTCCCTTCATTGACCTCCACACCCCTTCCGACCTCACTGACTACTACAACCACACTCTCTCCTCCTGCCTTGACCAGCTTGCGCCTGTAAAAACCAAAACAGTTTCTTTCACCCATTCTGCTCCCTGGTTTACCCCTGAACTCCACCTGATGAAAACTCGTGCTCGCCAACTTGAAAGACTCCGCAATAAAACGGGTCTCACAGTTCACTCCCAAGCCTACAAGGACCACATACAACACTACAAAGATGCCCTCTCCCGCGCCCGCTCTGCCTACTACTCTCAAATTATCCACTCTGGCTCCGGAAACCCAAAAGCACTCTTCTCGACAATAAACAAACTCCTCCGCCCCCTGAACACCACCACCCAGTCATTCACAGTAGACAACTGCATCTCCTTCCTCTCTTTCTTCCAACGCAAAATTGACAACATCTACAACAGCTTGACCACCGCCGCACCCGCTCCCCCTCCAACCACCTGCCCCCCCTTGTCCTGCCATCCCCTGTCTCGGTTCTCCCCAATCTCTCCTACTGACCTCTCTGAACTCCTCATAGGAATGAAAACTGCCACCTGCACTCTTGACCCCATCCCCTCCAGCTTTGTCAAAGCCTCCCTCCCTGCTCTCTCTCCACTTATCATTGCAACAATAAACTCCTCCCTGTCTACAGGCATCGTCCCACCTTCCCTCAAAATTGCTGCTGTTACCCCCATTCTATAAAAACCTGGTCTAAACCCTGACACCCTAAACAACTTCAGACCCATCTCCAACCTACCCTTTCTGTCAAAAGTTTTGGAACGCGCTGTAGCCACTCAACTCAAACATCATCTCTCTGCCAATAACTTGTATGAAACATTCCAATCCGGATTCCGCTCCAACCACAGTACTGAAACTGCTCTCCTCAAAATCACCAACGACCTTCTCCTCTCCTCTGACGCTGGCAACCTCAACATTCTCGTCCTCCTCGACCTCAGCGCTGCCTTTGACACCATCGATCACACTATCCTCCTCACCCGACTTGAATCCACCTTTAACGTCACCGGCACTGCCCTCTCTTGGATTAAATCATACCTCTCTGACAGATGCCAGTTCATCTCCATCAATAACTGCAAATCCCCCACTGCTCCCCTCCCCCAAGGTGTCCCCCAAGGTTCAGTTCTTGGCCCCCTCCTCTTCATCCTTTACCTGTCCCCGCTCGGTCACTTAATCCGCCGTCATGGTCTCCAATTCCACTGCTTCGCCGATGACATCCAGCTTTTCATCTCCACCAAGTCCGTCTCCACCGACACCCACTCTATCCTGACAAACTGCATCACTGAAATAAAATCCTGGCTTCAAATCAACTTCCTCAAGCTTAACTGTGATAAATCTGAAATAATCATTATTGGCCCAAAAACGCTCACAAAATCCACCCATAACTTTGCCCTCAACATCGACGGTATCCCAGTATCCACCTCCCCTCACATCCGGAATCTTGGCGTCATCTTTGACCAAACCCTTTCCTTCGACAAATACACTAAACAGATCACAAAGTCAGCCTTCTTTCACCTGAAAAACATTGCCCGTCTCCGCTCATCCCTCTCCTCCACGGCTGCAGAAACTCTCATCCACGCCTTCATCACCTCCCGTCTGGACTACTGCAATAGCCTCCTCTATGGTTCACCCTCAAAAATCACCAATAAACTCCAATACATTCAGAACTCCGCTGCCCGTCTACTCACTCATTCCCGGACCCGTGACCACATCACCCCCGTCCTTTACAAGCTTCACTGGCTCCCCATCCCCCAGAGAATCCAGTACAAAATCCTCCTCTTGACATACAAAGCCCTCCATAACCTGGCCCCATCCTACCTGGCTGACCTCCTCTCCAGACACACTCCCACCCGCAACCTCCGCTCTGCTGGTACCAACCTCCTGACCCCCTCCATCCGGACCAAATTCAGATCCTGGGGGGACAGGGCCTTCTCCATCGCTGCTCCCACCCTCTGGAACTCACTACCTCACACCATCAGAGACTCCTCCTCACTCACCACATTCAAAACATCACTAAAGACCCACCTGTTCAACGCTGCATTCAACATTCAACCCACAGCATTTAACCCCTGACTATCTCTTCTCCTTCTCCCTCCTTTTGCTTTAAATATTTCCCTATTGATTCTTGTCTTGTCTTTTTGATTCTTGTCTTATATATATGCCGTATATCGCTGCTGTTTGTTTTCTTGATTCTTGTCTTTTTGCAATTGTTGTTTTCATGTATTGTTATGCATTATGTTTTCCACTCTGTCAAAGCGCCTTTGGGCTTCTGGAAAAGCGCTATACAAAATAAATGAATTATTATTATTATTATAATATGTGTTTAATGTGTCAGCTCTTAAACGAGCCTCGATCTTGCATCCAAAAAAACAACAAAAAAAACAACCTAAACTGCTCGATCACACAGTCCATACAGTATTAACACAATCTAGCTAGGGATCTCCCCTGCCCCCTTCCACGTAGCAGTTTGTATGTATGTATGTGTGCTGAAAAATTGTTTGGGGTGACCTTTGTATGTATATTGTTGCGAATATGGAATTTGGCCTCCATATCCGCTTGTAAATATTCCCCTATTTTCTCCGATACTCCCCAACTCTCCCTTACCCCATTCCCTAGTCCCATTGTCTGTAAACAACACCCATTAGAGCCGATCTTCCCCTTCATCCCCCCATTAAATGTCGTGCCCAGGTCCCCCGCACCACACGTAGACAATTATAGGACATCTTGCTAGTTATTCTTAATCTATGTCAGTTAAGGACTTGTTTCCATTAATTATGACTCTTCGTTGCACCAGAATGTGATGATATGGCACCAGTAGGAGTTTAGGACCTTCCCATACCTCCCCGCATCTCTTCCCATCATCTCAAGCTCCAACAACAACCACAACAACAGCGGCTTTGCGTCCTCACTCCGGCTCGGTTGGCCGCCATTGAACATGTGCTCGACGGGGTTACCCAGAAGGGGGCTCCCTGTCGGCCCCTCGTCAAGGGCGGAGCCGGTAACCCCCGCACCCAATGAGAAGCCATGGGCCGATGCCATATGGGGCGGAGCTAACGAGCGAGGGCGTGACTCCCCGCCGGATATACGCGGCCCCGCGCCGGACGTGACGTTAGAGATGCGCCCCGAGCTTGGAAGGACAAGACGCCACCCTCACGAGCGCTGAGCGACCTCCCCGGCATCTCCACCAAAGTCGCGACCCACGAGCGCTGAGCGACCTCCCCGCATCTGCTGGACACCACCGTACGTGATTCTGTCCCTGAGCCAGGTGCACCTGAGCCATCGACTGCCGCTTTCCTGGCCATCAAACCCCGTGTGAGTGAGCCTTGTCCCGTTTATCTGTGGTCTGTCTAGGGTTAATATAAGAGTGTGTTTAAGTGCCCACCTTCCTATGTTTCCCTCTTGTCCCTGTAATCTAACCTTTTTCCGTACGAATATACTTGAGAACTGAACCCCTGGTGTCGTATTGTGTCATTATAACCCAGCCGGGTGTCTTCTCTTTCCAATTGAGCCAGCATAGCGCGGCTTCGTCGACGTTCGAGTACAATCGGGTAACTTGTACGGATACGGCGGCCATCCCGCTCGGCCCACCATACCATCAAAGTCGTATCTGTAACAATTGGTTGTCAGGAGGTGGGATTCGAACCTGGGACTAAATTTGTTAGGCCCAAATTTTGGAACACCAATTGTACTATTAGAGTAACAATTGGTGTCGGGAGTGAGATTCGAGGCCCGACCAAATTTTGAAGAAAAAAAAAAAAACGAATAGAGGAAAAAAAAAATTTGGTCAAAATTTGGAGCGGCCGAAATTTGTTTTGTTTTACGAAACTCGAATTTTGCAAGTCGCGCTATGGCGGATCAAGACGGCTGGGGTCCGGTAGGGGAGAGTGAGGTAGGGTCGATCCAGGACCAAAATGAGGGACAGGAGGAGAGCGAAGCAGTGAGGGCGGCAGGTTCGCAAAATAGCGCCGTCACGCACGAAGAAGCGGGCGCGCAAAATGGCGCCTCGCTGATCACCGCGCCAGCGACCGTGGCAGCGCCCCCGATGGATTGGGGCCTTTTTTTCATACAAATGAAGGCCCTTATGGCCCAGAATAGCGAGAAAATGAGGGAGGAAACGAGGGCTGATAATGAGCGGTTGGGAAACCGGATGGATGCTCAGGGTGAGCGATTGGAAAACCAAATGGGGGTAATGAGGGACGAAGCGAGGGCTCGGAGTGAGCAATTGGGGGTAATGAGGGACGAAGCGAGGGGTACCAGTGAGAAGTTAGACAATAATTTTGAGGAGTTAGACAAGAAAATTGAGAAGTTAGACAATAATTTTGAGGAGTTAGACAACGGGATAAAAGAAGTAAAGAATGGGTTAACGGGGGTAGAAAACAGAATGGCCGCTCAAGAGAATCAAATGGAAGGGATGCAAAAAGGGTTAGAGGGGTTAGAAAACAGTATGGAAGGCAAATTGAGGGACATGAGGGACCAAGCGGAAAGGGAAGTTAAACAAATGGAGCAGCAGATAGAGGGGGTCAGAATGGGGGTAGAAACCAAACTGGATGCTCACAGGGAGGAAATGGAGCAGATGAGGGTGGCATCTGGGCAGGAGATGCAAGTGATGGGAGAGGAGATCAGAAGAGGAGTGAGTGAGGAGGTCGGAGGAGTGCGCGAGGAGGTGAGGCACTGTAAGGAGCACATGGAGAAAGAGGTGAGAAAGGGGACTGTAAAGTTACAAGGGGGCATAGAGGACCTGACGCAGGAGGTGGAGCAGCTGACGGTGGGACAGACGGAGTTAGTGGAGCAGGTTCAAAGGAACACTGCGGTATTAGGAGGGTTGAAAGCGACACAAAACGACATAAAAAACGACTTGATAGCGACAAAGAGGGAATGTCAGATGGTACGTGAGGGACTGACAACGAGGTTGGACGAGGTGATAGAGGTAATGGAGACGAAGGACCGGCAGGTGAGGACGCACCTGGAAACGGTCAAGGTAGCCTTAGAGGATGAGCTTGAGGAGACGTACCGGGGAATAAAAGAGGTGAAGCACAAATTAGAAGAAGTGGAAGAAGGGATGAGCGAAATTAAGAAGCGACGGAGAGGGGATAAGAAAGAGATCAAAGAGGAGATAAAAGAATTGGTCCAAAGTCTGTGTTTGGATCGTGATGATGTGCTCATTAACCGGATGAGGGATTCGCAGGTGATGGAGGAGAAGCGAAGAGGAAGAGGACCCGGTGTAAGTGGTGACCAATATGGTCGTGCGTATGATGCGCCAGGGGATTTAATAAGCTTGGGGGTCGAGATGGACCCGGGTGTTCGTGAGAGGCCACTGGTGAAGTGTGCGAAAGGTCTGGTGTGCGAAAAAGGAGGTGTGCGAGAATGTCCGACCATGGGGTGTGTGAGGAAAAAGTGCACGCCGAGGAGTGAGTGTGCCGTCAGGAGTGAGCCGGTCGAAGCGCGTGTGCGAGGGGGTACATGGAAGCGCGGTGTGGTGAGTGTTACGGAGGAAGTAACGAGAGAGTGTACACCTGTGGTGAGTGTTACAGAGGGTGTAACGGGAGAGTGTGCGCAAGAAAGGTGTGTGACGGACAGGTGCATGAGGAAAGAGTGTGCTGTCAAGAGTAAGGGTGAGTGCGCTGTCAGGAATGGAGGGGAGAGTAGTGAGAGTGACATGGAGCGTGAGTTAGTTGTGACAGGTGAGCGAGGATGTACACCTGGGATGGAAGGATGCACACCTGGAATGGTAGAGCGTGAGTGGGAATGCACGCTGGAGTTGGTGGTGAGGCACGTGGTTGGGTGTGCGAATGAGAGCACACCTGTGATTGTCACAGAGGAGGTGACCGAGGAGGGGGCGCGAAGAGGTGTATTGGTGAGGTGTGCTACCAACGAGTGTGTGCCAAAGTGTTCGGTGGTCAGGTGTGTGACCAAGGCTGTGAGTGGAATGAGGGTACCTGGGTGTGTAAGGAAAGGTACGAGGAGCATGGGCACGGCTGGAGGTGTGAGCAAGGAACGGGCTGCGGGGTGTAAGCGTCCAGGTGAAGCATCGACGTTAGACGGGGTAGAGTGTAGAACGACTTATAGCCGAATCGGGCCCTCGGTGCGTGCTGGGCCTCGCTTTGAACGGCCGCGTCCGTGCTCCACTAGGCGGAGCTGGCAGCCCGATAGAAAGGGTCGTCATGGCGACCACTTTTTGGTGAGACGTGCCGGCAGGTCGAGATCGGGACATTGGATGGCTCCACGCCGAGGTGATGCGTGGGATCTCGGCACGGGTAAGCCCCCGTCCCTGCACCGAGTGCCGGACGCATCCAGCCGCTGGCACAAAACAACCAGCATCCATTGCTTGGCTTTACGAAGCCGGGCTTTGGACAGGGATTGGCGCACCGAGAGGTATTAGTGAGTCGACTGGGTGATGAGGTTAGTGTTTTGGACCCAAAAATTAGAGAAAAACAAAATTTGATGATTGGCAAGGGATTGGCAGTAGTGATTGGCAGATGATGGGCAGTGATTGGCAAATTTTTAATTTGTTGAAATTTGACGTGCAAAATTGGTAGTGAGAGACCCCCGATGTGGTGGGATGGCAAATCCACCATCCTTCCCATGGTGGGGGCAAAGGAGCAATAGTTTATGGGGTGTATGGCAGTGAAAACTAGCCCGGGTGGGTTAGGTTATATTGATAGGGATCTAGCGAAGATTGACATTAGGTAACGTTAAGTTTAGTTAGTGACTGATACCTGTAGTGGGGACGCAGGTAGATTAGTATGGATGATAATGACGAGGGAGCGCAATAGTTTAAAGGGACGACTGGGAAGCGCAAGTTTCAGAAGGGAGTAGTTAGCTGAGATGATGCCGTGTTTGTGAGAATTGAACAGGTGTGATTGCACAGGTGTGCAACTGGACAGGTGTGTGGAGCAGTGTATGAGTAGTGAGTGTGTGGATCAGCGCGAATGCGCTTGGGGAGAGAAGGGTGCAGGTGGCACCAGGTGTGAGAGCACAGGTGTGCAGGTACAGGTGTGTGGAGAGAGTTGGAGTGAGTGGTACGGAGTGGTGTGCATGGTGCGAAGGTGTGGATGGGGGAAGAGTGGACCCCTTTCACGAGCACCCGGGGCGGGTAGTGTAAGTGTTAGGTAGAGGGTGCAGGTAAATTGTGGTTGGATATTGGCATTTGTGGTGCGGTTGCAGAATGGTGTTGTGAATGGGTGCATTAGTGTTGTGGAAATGGCTGGGCGTGTAGCCTGTTAGTGTGTGTAGTTGGTTGGGCACTCCACCACTGTGAGGATGTCGGCCAGGTGAGGCCGCAGGTGGGCTCTGGGAGCCGGTAGTTGTGAGTGGGTGCCTGAGGATCCCGGGTGTGGATCGGGCAGCCCAGTGCCAGAGAGGGCACGGAGTGGGGAGAGAGCCAGAGGGCCTTCCCCTGGTAGTTAGGTTAGGGTAAGGAGCAGGTAAGCTCGGAGGCAACTGCAGCGGTGGAGGTGTGCAGGTGGGTAGACCCACTGGGAGAGGTACACGTCGCAGCCCAGAAATTGTACGAGGGCACCGGGAGATGAATCGGGGGAGTGAGACCCCAAATTGAAGAGCACCACAGTTTGGCCAATGGGAATTGGTTTTTAGAACCCATAGTGTAAGAGGGCCAATGGTTTGGCCGGAGAGAGACCCCGGGTAGTGTAAAGTTGTTAAAGTCATTTAGGAGATAGTTAGGATTGATGAACCTGTCGCACCATACGCAGCCACTTACCTGTGGTGATGATGATGACTCCACACCTGTGTTTTCTTTGTTTGTGTTGCAGAAATGAGAATTGCTGTTGGATTTGTGAGACGCATCACGACGTGGATGAGACATTGGGGTGATTCCATCTCTCCCTCCCTAGGAGGGACTGATGATGAATTGGTGATGGCAAATTTTGATGTTGAGTTGAAAATGGCAAATTTGATTGGTTAGGAGGGAGAGAAGACGAATTTGGTATATGGGAGGAACGGGGAAGACAGTAGGGATGTTTGTTGATTTGTAAAGTAGATGTTTATGGGTAGTATTGTGTTTTGTGGATGCAGTAAGGGGTAAGGGAGGGGCCATGTAGGTTACCTGGTGGGGGGGGGGCGTACGATAGGAACGTACCTGTCTCACCTGGTTCCCATGTGCCCCCAGTGTGCATCACCTTACATTGCGTGCACTTTTGCGCCCTTACCACCTTACTCACTTGTTTCTTCTTTTGTCTCCCACCTCCGAGGATCTGGCTTTGGGGTAGAGAGAGAGGAGAGAGAGGTGCTGGCTGCGCAGTTGTGGGCCTGCACTTTCGCTGTTCGCTGCCTGGATCGGTACACCATATGGACCGCAATGTTTGTGGCCACCCACAATGGACCGCAGTTCGTTTGCGGCCAAGCACCACCCGGGGATGGACCTATGGGTCAACGTGGCACCTATGCCATACAGGTGAACCACTTTTAGTTACCACCAAGTGCACCACAAGAAGAGCAAGAGACACCTGCAGGGTTAGGGGTTGTTGAAGTTATTTTTATTCCAATGAACAATGGTGACTGCACCGATTGGTGGTGGGGTGGTGCTGTTGATGCTCGGGAAAGGGTGCTCTGCACGTTATTAAAGGCCGTCGGCCACAGAGCACTCGTGGGTTGGTGTATCGATGTTGGCAAGCGCGCTCTCTCTATGCATAACATCTGCATGTGTTCCTCCAAAGACAGGTCCTGGATCGTAGTGTAAATATCAGCGTAGTCTTGTAAATAATGCTCCCTACCGGCTGTATGTTTAGTTTGAGAATTCTTTCCGGATTCGGTTATCCTGTGGGTGTGTTTCTGAGAGGAGAAGGGTGCAACGTCGCAGGGGGACATATTTACTCATTTGTGAATATCTATAAAACTGTCGCACTCAGGGTAGAGTTAATAGTAGAGGGAACTACATTGCGTGCCACACTAAAGTAGGTAAAAATTTATCGGGTCGGGACGCCCCGAGGGTAGAGAAGGGTGCAATGTTGCGAATATGGAATTTGGCCTCCATATCCGCTTGTAAATATTCCCCTATTTTCTCCGATACTCCCCAACTCTCCCTTACCCCATTCCCTAGTCCCATTGTCTGTAAACAACACCCATTAGAGCCGATCTTCCCCTTCATCCCCCCATTAAATGTCGTGCCCAGGTCCCCCGCACCACACGTAGACAATTATAGGACATCTTGCTAGTTATTCTTAATCTATGTCAGTTAAGGACTTGTTTCCATTAATTATGACTCTTCGTTGCACCAGAATGTGATGATATGGCACCAGTAGGAGTTTAGGACCTTCCCATACCTCCCCGCATCTCTTCCCATCATCTCAAGCTCCAACAACAACCACAACAACAGCGGCTTTGCGTCCTCACTCCGGCTCGGTTGGCCGCCATTGAACATGTGCTCGACGGGGTTACCCAGAAGGGGGCTCCCTGTCGGCCCCTCGTCAAGGGCGGAGCCGGTAACCCCCGCACCCAATGAGAAGCCATGGGCCGATGCCATATGGGGCGGAGCTAACGAGCGAGGGCGTGACTCCCCGCCGGATATACGCGGCCCCGCGCCGGACGTGACGTTAGAGATGCGCCCCGAGCTTGGAAGGACAAGACGCCACCCTCACGAGCGCTGAGCGACCTCCCCGGCATCTCCACCAAAGTCGCGACCCACGAGCGCTGAGCGACCTCCCCGCATCTGCTGGACACCACCGTACGTGATTCTGTCCCTGAGCCAGGTGCACCTGAGCCATCGACTGCCGCTTTCCTGGCCATCAAACCCCGTGTGAGTGAGCCTTGTCCCGTTTATCTGTGGTCTGTCTAGGGTTAATATAAGAGTGTGTTTAAGTGCCCACCTTCCTATGTTTCCCTCTTGTCCCTGTAATCTAACCTTTTTCCGTACGAATATACTTGAGAACTGAACCCCTGGTGTCGTATTGTGTCATTATAACCCAGCCGGGTGTCTTCTCTTTCCAATTGAGCCAGCATAGCGCGGCTTCGTCGACGTTCGAGTACAAT
This sequence comes from Myxine glutinosa, assembly GCF_964187855.1. Classification (NCBI taxonomy): domain Eukaryota; kingdom Metazoa; phylum Chordata; class Myxini; order Myxiniformes; family Myxinidae; genus Myxine; species Myxine glutinosa. Next base: position 34,608,075 of record NC_136272.1, on the reverse strand, counting down.
CGGGTAACTTGTACGGATACGGCGGCCATCCCGCTCGGCCCACCATACCATCAAAGTCGTATCTGTAACAATATATATAACGTGTTTTCTCCTCTTCCAGAAGTTCAGCAGTGTGACATTTGCAATAATTGAGCGGATGCGACGAAAAAAGCGCTTGGAAGTTGTGCAGTCTCTCGAAGACGCGACAAAACGCAATGTGGTAAGTTTCATTTCTCGACGCTCATTACTTCCACTTGTTTAACCTTTTAATTGGTCATTTTTCAGCAAGTATCACATGTTGCACAAATTTTAATTTGCACATTAAGATGTCAAAGTACGGTAAGTTTGCATTCGATGTTTGTTGTTTTCCTATTTACTTGTGTTTCTAGTCCTGCCATTTGCCAATTACTGGCTGGAATTCTCTTGGCACTTTGTGAAGATGCAAAAATGATATACTCTGGCATTTGCCCTGACTGCAAAATCTTGCTTTGGTAGTTTTGTTTAGCACTCTGGAACTGTTTTGTGGGCATTTATACATTTATTAATGTCAAAATGTGTCTGGTTCCTTGTGATGTGTTTGTTTACCACCTGCTTGCTTGTGATGTGAGAGCAGCCAGACTTTGTGCTTCGGCTTCATCGCAGGAGATTCCATAGAATATTAGAGATGGCTGTGGTGCTGGTGCCTGCTTTTATGGGAGAATAAAACTCCATTGAGCTATTGACAAAAGCCATATAAACAGTGCAGTTGTGAATTTTCAAGAAATCAATTAGGAAGGAATGAGGATGACCAGTCTGCAACTGGCTTTGGATTCCAGCTTTGCTATATCGGTGTCCCAGGGAGAGGTCATGGCTGATGGTGAGATCTCGAAGTTCAGGAGATTGAACTTCTTTCAGCGGCTTACCATATAAATTTACGATGTTAAACCTACCATTTCCAGGTCAGCATAGAGTGATGATGATGCTGCTGTCTGCCTAGAAATGTGATGCGGGCATGGTATAACAGTGTGGAATCGTCTGCAAAAAGGCAGAAAGGGATTTTCAGAGCATTGGAGAGGTATGCAGGTGAGGGACATGCAGGTGAGGGACAAGATTTGGTCCAGCACATTGCCTTGGGCACTTCAGCATCAATGAGGAGAGGAGTGGGTTTCATTGATAGGAATGCATTGACAGCTTACTTGGAGGAATCAGAAATCCAGGAATCAAGGTGGTCTTGTATGCCACAGGCAGAGAGCTTCGATATGATTGTGAAAGTAAGATGCCAAACTGTGTTGAATGCCTGTGATGTTTCCAGGGGAAAAGACCTTCAACCATTGATGAAAGAGGAGCAACAGCATGGCCAGTGTTGATTGACCAAGACAGAATCCAAACTGATGGTCAAATTGAGGTTGTTTGAAAACAGGAAAGACTTGACATCAGTAGCAAACATGGATTTCATGACTTTGCTTTTAATTGGAAGGAAGGTTATTGGTCTGTAATTGAGAAAAAAAAAATCCGTTTTTTCACCCCTTTTATGGAGGGAAGTGATGTTTGCTGACCTCCTGGCAGACCGGAGCTGGCGAAAGGCCAGGCAGAGTAGAGCAGACAGGAGAATGGCCTACAGCTGGACTGTCAAAGCAAGGCAGAACGTTTTTTTGACCTTCTCGGGTAAGTGCATAATATCCAGTAGACAGTGGGTAGGAAGGAGTAAGATGGGGACAGGACAGGGCAGGAGAAGTTGGGTGCACACCATATTTGGAGGCAAATAGAGTTGAGACATTCTGCCTTCTCTTGGGCACAAGTCTGCAGAGGTGCTGTTTCAGTTGAGGGAGGGGATGGAGGACGAATATATGCCAGAGACCGACTTGACACCATGTCAAGTCATGCACCATGACTTTGCAGAAGGAGAATGGTTGGAGTTAATCCTCGAGATTTCCAACATTATGTTTTCCAGCTTGCCTCAGAATGGACATACTTGTTGTGAGCCTTATGGAATGAACGAAAGCTTTCCTCAGTCAGGAAAGCTTTCTATATGGAGAAAGGAAGCTGTTTGACTGCCACCGCCTTCCCACGACGGGATTCAGTCTACCATGGCCTAGAGGTAGAGGATGGGTAGGAAAGCCACGTGCAGGTTGGAATAAACCGTTGAATGAGAAAAAGTAGACTTTTGTGAAAGTATTCCATTGCGGAATCGGAATCCGTTGCTGTGGGGAGATTATAGCTAATCCTTTTGTGAGAGTACAGGTTGTGGATGAGATGAGCGGATAGAGTATGCAGTGGGGTCTGTGGTGCACACAAACGATAAAGAACAAGTCCAGGACGAAATGAGAAGAAAAATGAGGAAAAAACAAATCTCGAAAATTTAAAATAGATTTTTTTTTGTTTTGTTTATTTTTGAGAAGATTTGAGATGTAACAGAAAGGAGTGAGTAGAGGACACCCATGCGAGGAGAGAGAATACTTGTCAGGATTAAGGCACCGAGCACCTAGTCTTGTTTGGGCCTGGATAGACAAATCTCAAATTTGACGCGACATAACCAAGTAAGTACGGGTAAGACACGGAAACGTGTTTCTAAAACACAGGTAACAGATAGACAGTACAGATGAATGAATGAATGACCGTTTTAAGGCCATTTTTCCCCGCTAGAGTGGGGGTTAGCCTTGTGGGCCCCATGACAATCATGGTTCCCTGTTTGAGGCAATGTTTTTATGGCCGGATGCCCTTCCTGACGCCAACCCTTAGTCGCCTCTTACGATGCGCAGGGATACGGTGTACCTATTCTAAACCGGGGTACACATAGACAGTACAGATCTGCTCCGGAATTCTTAGTTTTTGAAGTGATCTTCACGAGGCAGGAAATTTTGATGCAAGATCAACGAGCCTTGTGTTTTGACCTCATTACAGGAGATTATAAATAATGCTGTGCTCAGATCCAAGATTTTTAAATAATCCGTTTTTTTTGGCTACACCGACTGTCAGTTGTGTTTTGCCAATGTTCCCCATAAATTCCAGTGTCATAGTGATGAAAAATGAAAGATTTGCGTTACTTCTTTTAATGTTCATCTGGAGTGCTCGGTAGTAGTTATGTATCCTCATGTACCACTACAATAACCATGTTTGAATACCTTCTGTTTTGCAGGTTAGAACCATAAGTGCAGATCACACACACTTTAGCACAAGTGAGCTTGAAGACCTTTTTCATCTATTCAAGGTATTTTTGTTTCCTTTGCATTTTAATATTTTCAGTATGTTTTCTCATGATGCCCAACAATGCTCTATCTATACAAGATTACATTTGTTTCCTTATACTTTGCTTCTTTTCAAAAAATAAACTTTTAAACTTGTATCTTGACTAAATGTAAAATACTGCATTTTTTGCTGCACAAGTCAATACTTTTTTTTCTCCTTTAGTCCATGCCTTGACATGACTTGTCTGTGGCTTCAGACATTGAATTGCATAAATAAATAAAAAATTTAAAGTGTGATATTTTCTGAAATAAATTGTATAATTGTTAATTTGAAACACACAACAGAAATCATTTCCTGGAATGTTTGCCACTTGGGTGAGCAATTAAATGTTAATCCACTCACTGACATATGCAAAATTATCCAATCGATAACGAGCACGCACTCACCAATTATGTTTCATCCATCCCTTTCAACCCCAATCATGTATATCTATCTTTACTACGTCATCTCAAAATGCCTCACGTTAAGTCATGCAAGTTGTCCTTCTAATTTGGAAGTTAAGTTCGCTGAGGAAAATGGTGGGAATATGGCTGCACACAGGAAATATGGTGTCAGTGAGGAATGTGGTTGGAACTGGCAAGATGTAATATGCAATGAGCCAGTGCTGATAATGATTCTATAGCTTGTTTTAAATACTGTACCTCTATAATCTATATGATAACAAATACCTGGTTTTGGCTTAGCGGTTAGGGTGCCGGCTTGGGATCCTAGGATCCTGGGTTCGAATCCCGGTCGATCGCTGAATTAACGCCAGGGGGGTTGAATCAGCCTGCCATCCTTCCGAGGTCGGCAAATTGAATACCAGTTCACTGGTAATTCCCTGTGTGTCGCAAGAGGCGACCAACAAGGTTGGTGGCAGGAAGGGCATCCAGCCATAAAACATTGCTTCAAAAATGGGACCATGGTGCCCGAAAAAGGCCAACCCCTACTCTGTGGGGAAAAATGGCCTCTAAAAGGTGGTTTTTTCTTTATATGATAATTGATAACAAATGTGTTAAAAATAAACATTTACATTCCAATTTTATTGGAAATATTGTCCCGCAAAGTAGTTCAAATATTATGTACAAAACAGCTCATCAATATTCATGATCCTGGAAGTACCATTGGCAAAGATGAATGTATTGTGAGTGTCAGGGAGGAATGAACACCTCTATTGTTCTGAATGACAGTTTTGCTAAAGACAGTTGTTGATCTAGCTTTGTCTTGTACTCTAAATAAGATCTAATCTACGAATGATCAAAATCGACCTATCTATAAATGGAGTCAAGAACTAGAACAGCACTCAGTGGAGCGCATACATCCTCCAGGCTGCACATTTTATGTTTTGTATCCACTGATAGGCCGGATATGCATCTGGACCTGAACCAAAATCGAATTGGCTTGTTCTCGTCACCTGCCTAAATCATCCACCAAGTTTTGTCATAATCTGTCCACAACTTTTTGAGATATATATTGTGCTACATATCGTTTTTGGCCCAATCACTTGATGGTGAAGAATCAATTAAAATTATAGGATCTGGATCTTCACCAAAATCGAATCAATTCGTCCTTGTCACACACGCACACACCCTGTCTGACACCAAATTTCGCCCGAATCCATCCACAACTTTTTGCGATATCCTGCTCAGACAGACTGACAAACATACAGGGGTGAAAACATAACCTCCATCCACCTTGGGTGGTGGAGGTAAAAATGGTGAATATTATCTAGTTCGACTTGTACTTTGCATCGACATATACACTGAAAGATACGGTACACAGAAATGCACAATACAGCTTCAAAGGAATAATTAAGATACAGATGACTCAAAAAACACATTTTATGACGAGAATGAAGATAAATTAATTCCTATTAATAAATGATTTTCTTTCTCTTTTCTTGGATTGCCTATATTGATTGGTGGCCTGTAATACCATAGCGTTCAGACCGGATATGGTAGACAAGACCAATTCTTGCAGCGAAATGCCCTGTTGCGTGATGACAAAATGCAGTAAGGGTTGTGGGCTAATTCCGGTCACAATTTCCGATAGTTTTCAGTCCTTGGATATTCAACCTTTCTTCAGAACACTGAATAATGAGGTTATGCGAATGGGAGGGATAGAAGACAACAAATGAGGTTATGCTAATGTTGAAGATAAAACGGGCTGGAATAACTTTTGTAATCCAGAATGATTATACTTTATCCAAGTGTTATACAAAGTATTAAAGACAGGGTCAAAGCTGTGTATCTTGCCAAAGGTGTAACAACCTCGTATTCATCGAATCAACCATTGTGATTTAGTAACCTGCATTTTTCCTGACTGTCTCATTATTTTTGGTAATGCTGTGGGGTGTAGGCCATGGTCTGAAATAAAACCCAAAGTCAAGAGGGATACTTTTGACTCGGTTTTGTTTCATCATCAAATAGCCTAATTGGGATATGACAACCAGTGAAAACTGCATTTAATGATGTTCAGTTTTTAATAATAATTTATTATGTTTTTGATACAAATTTCATGTCACCAACACCCACCAGGTGGAATATTTGCACAACACGTATTGGAGCAGCGAACAGGAAAAGAACAGCCTTTGTAGCCACAACCCAAACCTGTCCTACACGATGCAGTACCGCCTCGGGCGCACGCATTTTCAACGCCTCTTCCAACGCCTCTCACCCTGGCCTGATGGTCCACACGCTGCCTGCCTCACCGACAGGACCTTCCAGATTGCAAATCGGGATGGCTCTGGCTTGGTCAGCTTTCGTGATCTTATTGACGTGCTCGGTGAGGCCCGGAGATGTTGGAGCCATAAAGTCACGTTGCTTGTCCACATCTCAACATTGTCCATAACGTTTATTTTTTGGCTTTTCCTTCTTGTACTTTGTTGTTGTTGTTTAGATTAAAAGACATGATGGGAAATTTTTACATTTTGTTTAATTTTTTTTTTACTTGGAATAATATATTTTTTGTTTTTCATTTGAATCCCTTGAGAAATATTACAACTAACGCATTCGCTAACGGCATCCTACAAATGCTAACGAGCAAACAGTGCTGTTGGTGAATGATTGGCTCTCACTGAGATGACCTTTTTCATTTGTTAATTTATACTCGGTTTTGTTTTTTTTCAAGGGATATTGTACCGTGGGGATTTGACTGAACGTCTCAGAATGATTTACAAACTACACCTGGTACCCAGTAAGTGTTATACTCTCCACATTGTACTGGCAATGCAAGATAAACTGCTTGTCCTTTTCTAGCACTTGGTGTACAATGTTAAACCTTTTCATTCAGTAACCTCTTTTTGTAATCCTAGTGTTCTCAAACAGCCAGCAAACTTGTAAATAATATTGTTACGGATTCTCCTCGGGGTGAATGACAAGGGGACCTCTTGCAATCGACTTCCCTGATGGCGATCCTGAAGCCGCCGCCCCGCAGTTAACTCCGCAGTGCAGCGGATTGTTAAACAACCACAGACATTGTCTTAGACGCTTAATTTAGGTAGGGTCAAGCATCCAAATCCCGCTTTCCTTACCGGCAAATTAAACACCCAAGATAAGGAACTGTGCTTCCCAACGCGAAGCCACTTCCAGAATATGGCTGAGCTTTGCTGTAGGTTTACGCGTTGGTTTCTGACTACTTGTAACAAATCGGCTAGGGTGAACTCTGATTGCAGCACACTACATTTAACCAATGGAAATGGACAACTGGGCAGTTTGGAAGGGATTATTATTCACAAGGCATGCATTTACATGTCAAAGAAAACTCACACATGTAAAAGCCTTATCTAAGCACAGAAGCCCTTTTGGTAATCACTTAACATGAATAACTCAGGTGCCACTTCCATTTCTGGAAAATAAGATGGGCTATGATTACAAGATGCTATGAACACAAAACATATTCATCCCCCCCCCCCCCCCCCCCCCCCCCCCCCCCCCCCCCCCCATATAGAACATTCGATTCCTAGGTTTACCTGAACAAAACAATACGACATAACTATTCGATTGTTATATGTAATTTGCCATGTGACACCCCCACGGCTTCCAAAATCCATCACAATATATAGCTCATGATACAATGACAGCATCTCAACCTGGTTGTCTGTCTCCTCTCGGCTGTTCTTTTACAGATGAACCAGCAGATAGGCATAATGCTTGGGATATGCTACACTTAGTAGCTTAAATCGATCTATTTTTGAGGACCCTTTACAGGGAAGACCCATTTAAAATGCCGTATCACCATGCTTGCCAATTCGAGCTGTTGTTTTTTTGTTTTGTATGTAGTACACTGGTGTGACATTGGCACTTCACATTCCATATCTGGCACTTCATTGGCAGCAGTGCTCGATCGGCGGGGATGCCTCCACAGGCCACCCGTTCGGCATTGGTGCCTCCGTTTGTTCAGATAAATCTTAGCCTCAGGCTTCTTAGATAGTGTCCAGTTCTTCACGTCATGTTTTGGAGTAGGTTGATTGCTTTTCCTGCTTTTTTGTAAGGAAAAGTATTCATAACATAAATTAAGTCATTTACAATGCTTCTTCTTTCAATAGGTTATCATCCTCTCGACATGACACGATGACATTACCAAATCTTTTTAACATAAAATTTTGATCAATTGAGTTTCACTGAACATTTGTTGTTTTTTTTTTTGTTTGTTTTGTTTTGTATACAAGATCGAGGCTCGTGAAAGAGCGAACATTAATCACACAGAAAGACAAACCGACACATAAAACATATAACATCGGGAGCGGTAGACAAGATGGGGAGAGAGGAGGAAGGACACAAACACAACATTATTTTGAGAGCAGGGACCGAGAGACATGGAGACATCGAGAGATCTGTGAGAGGGAGAGGGAGAGGGCATTGGGGGAAGGGGGCATGGGAAGGGGGGGGGGGGGTGGGAGAGGTATAAAACATATGGACACTGCCAGGACTTCCAGGAAAGAAGTTGGAATTTCAAACAAGGTGGATCTGGGGTGAATTAGCGGGGGTAGAAAAGATCAAGGTTTTGGATGGGGAAGATAAGAGATGGTGTGTGAACAGCTGTTTAAAGACCTGGAGGGTCGAGTGGGATTGAAGGGAGTGAGGGAGTTTGTTCCAGAGGCGGGAGAAAAGAGGAATGGAAAGATGTTGAAGGTGAGCAGAGAGCCGAGATTTTGGCAGTTTAACCATCAGAGGGTTGCTGGCAGATCTTGTGCGACCCTGCAGGAATATTGAGGGACAGAGCACAGAGAGAGCTGGGGGTGCAAGGGCCGGAGAGGAGTCGGGTAGAAGACAGAAAGACCACCTACCTGCCTGCGGTGAGTGAGTGAAAGGCCCTCAGAGATTAGCTTCATCGCGGGAGATTCAAATAATTCTGAAAGCTTTGGTTTCGACAGCGTGAAGCCGAGCTAGGTGTGAGGCAGGAGCACCGGCCCATAGGAGAGAACAGTTTTCCATTGAGCTGCGGATGAAAGCCTTGTATGTGGTGAGGAGCTCAGGTGTGCCGAGGAAGGACTTCGCACGACGGAGGATGCCCAGTCGGCGACTGGCTTTGGAGGCCAGCTTGGAAATGTGGTTTTCCCAAGAAAGATCATGGCAGATAGTGAGACCCAAAAGCTTGAGCGACAGAACTTCTTGGAGAGGATTGTTGAGAAAGTAGATGGGAGGGTTGTCCAGTCGATCTTTTCGGAGAGACATAGTAAGAGTGTGAGATTTGTCAGGATTGAAAGACATGTTCCACTTGTTTGACCAGTCTGTGATTTTGTCCAAGTCTTCAGAGAGTGAGGAGGCTGCAGACTGCCGATCTGAGGGCAGAGGAATGGAGCGGCAGAGAGTGGAGTCATCAGCAAAGAGATAGAGAGGATTTTCCAGAGAGTCGGAGAGATCATTGATAAAGACCAGAAAAAGCACAGGGCCCAGAACACTGCCTTGAGGAACTCCAGCCTGAACAGGAAGGGGAGTTGAGAGAAATCCATTCAGGGCCACACGTTGACTACGACCAGAGAGGACGTCCGCAAGCCATGCATGGAGATTTCCATGGATACCATAGGAGGAGAGTTTGGTGAGCAGAGCTGGGTGCCAGACCGTATCGAAGGCACGTGATATGTCGAGGGAGACAGCTCTGATTTCCTGTTTGGCATTGAGGACCTCCATCCATTGTTGAGACAGCAGAAGCAGCATGTCCAGAGTAGAGTGACCTGGTCTGAAACCAAATTGATGATCAGAGATCAAGCCGTTGGAGAAGAGGAAAGATTTCATATCCGAAGCAATGATGGATTCCATTACTTTGCTGATAATTGGGAGCAGGCTGATTGGTCTGTAGTTGCAAGGATCTGTTTTTGCACCTTTTTTGTGCAAAGCGGTAATGTTTGCTGATTTCCAGGATGCTGGCAGATGACCTTGAGCAAAAGAGAGGGTGAAAAGGACAGAGAGAGGGTGAGATAGAGCAGCAGAGCAGGATTTTAGGACCCGTGGGCTGATGCCGTCTGGTCCAGTTGCAGAATCAGAGTCGAGGTTAGACAAAAACTCCTCCACCTTGTCAGGAGAGAAGGACACAGAGTCCAGGAGCAGTTGGGTTCGACTGGGAAGGGTGGGAACAGAGAGAGATGGGTTTGGGACACAAGATTTTGAGGCAAACACAGAGTTGAGGCATTCGGCTTTGTCATGTGCGATGTCAACTGTGTGGCCATTTGAGGTAAGGGAGGGGATGGAGGGGGAACAAACACCAGAAACGGATTTGACCAGACGCCACCAGGATTTGGAGGAAGGAGACAGGTTTGAGAGTTCATTCTTGAGTGTGGAGAGATGGTGCTTCCTGGCACTCCTGAGGGTAGACACACACTTGTTCCGAGCTTGGTGGAAGGAACTGAGATTGCCTTCATTTGGATTTGCCTTCCAGGAGGCAAAGGCAAGTTGTTTCAGGGCAACTGCCTCACCACAAGATTCAGTGTACCATGGACGGGAGGAAGGGTAAGACAACTGAAGACGAGATGGGATAAATCTGTGCATGAGAGAGAGCAGTTTGCTTTGGAAGAATTCCCAGGAAGAATTGATGTCAGAGGCAGTGGAGATGGGAGACCAATCCAGACGATTGATGGCTGCTTGAAGACCGTCCCAGTCGGCCTGAGTGAAATGCCAGACTCGTCGACACTGAGGAGGCTCTCTGAGAATGGCCAGAGAGATGTCCACTTTGACAAGCACATGATCAGAAGAACCGATTGGAGCAGAAGAAGAGCAGCAGACATTAGCAGGGAAGTTTGTCATAACCAAGTCTAGAAGAGAAGATACTCCATTGGCTGAGATCCGGGTCGGGAAATTGACAGATTGTGTCAATCCCAGTGAGTCACAGAAGTCCTTTGCTGAGGTGCCATGACTGGTGAGAGAGGAACCCACACCCAACCAGCTGGCATGATGACAGTTGAAGTCACCACATATGAGGAAGAGAGAGTTGGGATGAGTGGATAGAAGTTGGTCCATGTTGTCAGACAGTGAAATGTAAATGGAGTCATCACTGTTTGGAGGACGGTACAGAACACATATGAACAAAAGGTGGGAGCGGAGAGGAAGCCGTAGCCAGAGGTACTCCTGGGGGTGAGGAGGAGAGAGGGCAGTGCAAGGAGAGTGAGGAAGAGAGTTTTTGATAAAGATAGACACCCCACCACCAGGACGAGGCTCAGGTCTATCATACCGGAGGAGGGAGTAACCAGGAAGAGATATTAAGGAATCAGAGACATCTTGAAGGAGGAAAGTCTCCGTTAAGCAGATCAAGTCTGGATTGTCAGAAGCAACCTGTATGGAGAGATCAGTCAGGTTTGAGCGAAGGCCCCGGATGTTTGAGGTCCATACCGTTAATGAAGAGAAAGGGGGAGCATCGGGTACAGGACAGGGGAGGGGAGGAGTAGGGTAAGATGAAGGATGAGAGGGGGAGGTAGGGAGAGCAGTTGATAGTGTGTCAGAGATTACAGAAGAGTTCCAAGAAAGGGAAGGATGAGGAGGATGAAAGGTTTGATGGTGAAGGGATGAGGCACAGTGAGGGGTTGTTTGAGGGGGGGCAGAGGAAAGTAGAAGGTTGGAGGGGGGTGGAGGTATGAGATAGAAGGGAGACGAAGTGGGGAGGAGGCAGCTTTGAGGAGGAGGGAGAATTGGAGAGGAATGGTATGGGGGGAGATTTGAATGGGAGGGGTTGGGGGGGAGTTTTGAAGGGGAGGAGTGAGGGGGGAGTTTAGGAGGGGAGGGGCAAGGGGGGAGTTTAGGAGTGGAGGGGCAAGGGGGGAGTTTAGGAGTGTAGGGGCAAGGGGGGGATTTGGAGGGGAGGGTCAAGGGGGGAGTTTATGAGGGGAAGGGCAAGGAGGGAGTTCAGGAGTGGAGGGGCAAGGGGGGAGTTTAGGAGTGGAGGGGCAAGGGGGGAGCTTAGGAGTGTAGGTGCAGGGGGGGGGGATTTGGAGGGGAGGGGCAAGGGGGGAGTTTCGAAAGTGGATGATTAATGAAAGACGAACATTGATAGCAAATTTGGTTTGTTGTGATTTTCAAGTTAGCAATCCGATTCAGAACGATGGAGGAGGGGTGGAATGAATGTGAATTTAGACCATGTAGTGAGGGAGACGTATAAGAGATTGAATTTCTTTTTTTTGACATGGAATGAGATGGAGAGGAATTTGAAAAAAGCCTTTTAAATAGGAAGAAAAACAGCGTGTTGTAATATACCACTGAATAAAACACTGAAGGGGAAAGTTTATACATATTTAAATAATGTTAAAACAGAACCGTAAACAATCTTATATGCACAAAGTACCAACGGGGGGAGAGCCGAGAGGGACCACCACGAGTCACGTGGACAGGGCAAAAGGTGGATGGCAAGGAGATAATGGGGGCGGGGCGAACAGCACACCTGGACAGAAAGTACAGGATGAGACAAACAGCACACGTGGAGAAAGGAAAAATAAATGTTTTTGGTTTGTTTTTTTTTTCGTTTTTTTTTGGTGGGGGGGGGGGGGGGGGTGGGGATTTAAAACGTTAGACAAAGAGTATTATGTTCGGGGTAGAAGGGAAAAAACTAAGAGCCAAGCAAAACACGATGTAGGGGAGTTAAGTAAACAAACACCGATGGGGGTACAAGGCCGCACACGCGGAGCAGAACACGATTAATTAATTACGAGTTACAGGAAATTCAAACCAAAACTAACTATAAACAAACAATATTACGCATGGACGATAAAATAACGAGTTGAAATTTGACAAACACACGAATGAAAAAATAACCGCTTTGGATGCCCGGAGAGAACCAAGCCTCAAGGTCGGAAGCTTCAACAAATAGGCCACGTGGCGCGAAATACTCGACTATTTTTTACAGGTATGAAAGATTAACACCGATAATAATCTTCCCAGGGACACGCAAAAGGTACACACACGTAAGATAAATACAGTTTCGACAAAAATACAAATGTGACAATTACTTAACTTCGAGCGTGCGTGAGGATCGTGGAACAGCTTCGAAAAACCGTGACCGCCTCGACCAATTGATCTATTTAACACCTCCCCCACCTCCATAGTTGCCATTGAAGACAAAAGATTAATCAAGAACTACACATGAGATGTAAGTGCAAGGTTAAAATTGTATGGTAATTTTTCAGACAAGAAAGACGAACAGCTTGACCGCTCTGTATTGCAGTGAACATAAAGGCAAAGGTGGAGACAGAGACATGTCTTGATTACCGAGCTATACTGAAGAAGTGGGAGCAAGAGAAGTTGGACAAAGAAAGGGAGTTGAAAGACTTGCCAAAAATGAACCAGGTAAATGTTGAGTTGACAACATATCAAAAACTCATGCTTGGGATGTTGCACCAAGTCACATGTTGCGACATTCTTCATTTTATTCTGAAAGCGGCACTGACTGCACTGCTTCGTCATTGTTGCTGCTCTACGATTTTCGCTTGGTTCTATCACCTTTGCCCAGCTCCACCCACCCTATGCATCCAATGTGTCCCACCTGTTACCTCCGCCAGCGAAGGTGGACGGAGGTTATGTCTCACCAGTGTCTGTTTGTTTGCCTGTATGCAGGATATCTAAAAGTTGTGGATGGATTCGTACGATACTTGGTGGATGGATTGGGTGTGTGACCAGGACAAATCGATTAGATTTGGGTGATGATCCAGACACTGTAATTTTTAAAGTAATTCTTCCATTGGGCGATCGGGCCAAAAACGACATGTAGCACGATATCTCAAAAAGTTGTAGACGAATTCCTATGAAACTTGGTGGACAGGTTGGGTGACAATGACAAATTGATTGGATTTTGTTGAAGATCCGGATCCGATAAATTTTTTAAATTATTCAAGTGATTCTTCACCATTGAGAGATTGGGCCAAAACGATATGTACTGTGATGTTTCGATTAAGTTGTGGACGGATTATGACAAAACTTGGTGGATGATTTGGGTGAGTGACAAGAACAAGCCGACTTTATTTTGGTTCAGGTCCAGATGCAGATGCAACCGATCAGTGGATGCAAAACATAAACTGTTCAGCCTAGTCGAGCCGTTCTAGTTTTGTGCCGTTCTAGTCTTGTTTTGTATATATATATATATATATATTTTTTTTTTTTTTTACCAATTAGAAGATACACATGCACAGTCGATAAATATTTGATAAAGCGATCTTGCACAAGGGTCAAGAGACAGCTTGAAAAACAAAGTGGGGATATTTATTGGGTAATCTTTGAAACATTGTTGGAATCATAAATTTCAATAGGTTTTTACCCAGATAAGTCTATACAATGTCTACTAGTAATTACATCCGCCACCAAAGGTGGATGGAGGTTATGTTTTCACCCCTGTCTGTCTGCTTGGCTGTCTGTTTGTTTGTCTGACTGTTTGTGAACAAGATATCTCAACAAGTTGTGGATGGATTCAGACGAAATTTGGCAGAGATGTGACAAGGACGAAATGATTCGATTTTGGTGAAGATCTGGATTCGGACCCGCCTACTATAATTTTTTAAGTGATTCTTCACCATTGGGAGATAGGGCCAAAAACGATGCATATCAGGATATCTCAAAAAGTTGTGGATGGATTTGGATGAACCTTGGTGGACCGGTTGGGTGTGTGACAAGAACGATTCAATTCGATTTTGGTGAAGATGTGAATATGGATTCGGATATGAGAATTATTTAATTCATGTGATTCTTCACCATTGGGAGATAGGGCCAAAAACGATACATAGCAGGATATCTCAAACTTATGGATGGATTTGGACGAAACTTGTTGGACAGGTTGTGAGTGTGTGACGAGGAAAATCGATTCAATTTTGGTGAAGATCTAGATCCGGATCCAGCTAGTATAATTTTTAAAGTGATTCTTCATCATTGAGTGATATGTCCAAAAACGAGGGATAGATCAAGGTATGAAAGACTGAACCTATGGTGATTCCTGTGATTGATTTTGATTAAATGTGATTGTTGTATTGTGATTTTCTGGTCTACTCTAAGATACAAAATGTAAACTGTTCACCAGGCGGAGGTATGCTCTCTACTGAGTGCCGTTCTAGTTATTATGGAGGAGTATTGTACCGAAATTTGAAATGAAATATATATATTTGTGCAAGTTGGTCTTATTGGATGTGTGGCCTTCACTCGCTCACATTTTGATTTATATATGCTTGTCACGTGCTTTTATTCCCATGAGCTGTAGTATGCACCACACTGCAATGTGAACGTCTATAATTTTTATGTGGCTATAGCACTTTCTGATTGCTTTCATGACAGCCAATCACAGTGCAGGATGTCAATGTTACTCTTTTTCTCTTTCTCTTTCTTATTCTTTCTTGTTACTCTTTCTTTGGGATTGATTGTACTTTCTGTACTTTTTTTTTTTATATCCACATTCAGGCACAGTTTATCCAGTTGTGCAAGACTCTTTACAACCTCTTTGGACAAGAGCAGAATGAGCAGGAACTATATCGTGCCATAGCCGTTGTTGCCAACCTCCTGCTTCGCATTGGCGAGGCAGGCCAAAGATCCTTACGGGGCAACCCAAGCTTTCTTTGGACTCCTCGCGAAGGTGCAAGCTTGGATGTCGCTCATAGTTTTTCAAATGAATCAAATTCAACAGAAGGATCCTGCTTTCAGGTAAACAGGCATTAACACAATAAACAGAAACTATCCAAATCCAGTTTTTAAACCTCTGTTAAATTTACAGATCTAACTTTTACAAATTCACATAATTCACTGGAAAAATATAATTGTATGAAAACTTGTTGGAGCTGAATTCTCATTCAAGGTTTGTAAGTTATTCCATTTTAATTTGGTGTTAACATCGATTTTGGATGCAGAAATGTGTAGTATTATGATGCTGTGTTCCAGCTGGAGGGTTTGACCATTCCTCGAATTATCAGACAGCAACCAACTTGGCGCAATTAACTGCTTTGCATAAAATGTCAGAGAAGATGGGTCCTTATTTACTCTATGACTATGAATTGGATTTCTCTGGCCATTCTTGTATCGGTTTTGAAGCTCATTTAAGAGAGCAACAACAGGTGACAAAGGGTCAATACATTCAATGGCATAAAGGGGAAGCAGGAAGACAAGAACAGATGGATGCATCACAGTAAGTGAAATCAGGACAGTGTCGACAACGGGATAGTAAAGCACAAGTGAGCAGTACACGGCAGAGTGATTCCTTGTAGGGAAGAGCACCTGACAACTCGGGAAGGTACTTCCACAGGTGAGAACAAGAAAGAGCAATCGGAGATTGCAGACCCTCGCCAGGATGTTTTCATTGGTTTTTAAGTCTTTTGTGTTAAAAACATATATGGCGGCCGAACCACGTGAACGATGACGTCCGAACCACATGACCGATGACGTCGTCATTATTATTATTTTTTCTCCACCAGTTTATGCCGACATGGCGCTCAAGAAATTTCATCTTGATTGGATGAAGTTTTGTACTTGTCGAATTATGACGTCATAATGGAGGCACCTATGCCATAATCATTAACACATTTTATTCCCCATGGAGAGTTCTTTACAATGAGCCATGTCTCAATTTCTTTCTATTCAGTGCTTTCTGAGATATAGAGGTGCAAAGTTTTTCGATTTTTCCAAGATGGCGGCCGAACCACTTAACCTATGACGTCATAATTATCAGTAAAGAATTCTACATGTGGAGTTGCACCTATGCTGAAAATTTCCTGTCAATCGGACCAACGGTTGCAGAGAAAATCGTATTTATTCTGTGCCCACAAACAGTCAAACAAACGGACTCAAATGCAATACCCTCTCCCCTGGCGAGGGTAACAAGAAAAAGAGCAATCAGAGATTGCAAACCCTCGCCAGGATGTATTTTCAGTGGTTTTTAAGGCTGTTGTGTTCAACAAATATGGCGGCCGAACCATGTGACCGATTACATCATCATAATTTTTTTTTCTCCACCCATTTATGCTTGCGTGACCCTCAACAAATTTCATCTTAATCGGATGAAGTTTTGTACTTGTCGAATTATGACATCATAATGGAGGCACCTATGACATCATCATTAACATATTTTATTCCCTGTAGAGAGTTCTTTACAATGAGCCATGTCTCAATTTTTTATATTCAGTGCTTTCGGAGATATAGAGGTGAAATATTGTTTTGGTTTTTCCAAGATGGCGGTCGAACCACGTGAACGATGATGTCATAATTGTTATTTTTTTTCTCCACCAGTTTATGCCGACATGGCGCTCAATAAATTTCATCTTGATTGGATGAAGTTTTGTACTTGTCGAATTATGACGTCATAATGGAGGCACCTTTGACATCATCATTAACATATTTTATTCCCCATGGAGAGTTCTTTACAATGAGCCATTTCTCAATTTTTTCTATTTAGTGCTTTCCGAGATATAGAGGTGCAAAGTTTTTCGATTTTCCCAAGATGGCGGCAGAACCACGTGACCTATGACGTCATAATTATTTTAAAAAAATTCTGCATGTGGAGTTGAACCTATGGCAAAAATTTCCTGTCAATCGAACCAACGGTTGCAGAGAAAATCATATTTATTTTGTGCGGACAAACAGACAAACAAACGGACTCGAATGCAATACCCTCTCCTCTGGCGAGGGAAATAACAAATGCAATACCTCCTGCGAGGGTAATAGGAGGGTGGGTGAGTCGGATGAAAAAAGAAAGTGAGCATTATGCATAGAGTGGGAGAGTGGAACAAGAGAAATATTTCTGCAAGAACATGTGATTTGGGGAGAGGCGTTTGTGTGGAGAGGCAAAAGCAGCATAAAAGTTTTTCCAAAATTTTTTTGCCCATCAATTAATCTATTTTCCTTCAGTTGTAACATTTGATTTGTCACAAAATATCAGTGCTTTACAAAAATGGTGAGAGTATGCTCTCAGATCTCTGACTCAGCACATGAAAAAGCTGAATGCCTCAAATCTGTGTTTGCCTCAAAATCTTGCATCCCACACCCATTGCTCTCTGCCCCCCCCCACCCCCCCACCTCCCCCTCACACACTCTGTGCCCTCTCCTGACAAGGTGAAGTTTCTGTCAAACCTCAATTCTGCAACTGGACCAGACGGCATCGGGCCACGGGTCCTAAAATCCTGCCCTGCTGCTCTTTCACACCCTCTCTCAATTCTCTTCACCCTCTCTTTTGCTCAATGTCATCTGCCATCTACTTGGAAATCAGCCAACATCACCGCTTTACACAAAAAATGTGCAAAAACAGATCCTTGCAACGACAGACCAATCAGCTTGCTCCCAATCATCAGCAAGGTCATGGAATTCATCATTGTTTCTGACATCAAATCCTTCCTCTTCTCCAATGGCTTGATCTCTGATCATCAATTTGGTTTCAGACCAGGTCATTCTACTCTGGACATGCTGCTTCTGCTGTCTCAACAATGGATGGAGGTCCTCAATGCCAAACAGGAAATCAGAGCTGTCTCCCTTGACATATCTCATGCCTTCGATACGGTCTGGCACCCAGCTCTGCTCATCAAACTCTCCACCTATGGTATCCATGGAAATCTCCACGCATTGGTTGCAGACTTCCTCTACGGTCGTCGTCAACGTGTGGCTCTGAATGGGTTTCTCTCATCTCCCCTTCCTGTTCAGGCTGGAGTTCCCCAAGGCAGTGTTCTGGGCCCTGTGCTTTTTCCGGTCTTCATCAATGATCTGTCCGACTCTCTGGAAAATCCTCTCTATCTATTTGATGATGACTCCACCCTCTACTGATCCATATCCCAACCCTCAGATCGACAGGCAGCAGTCTCTTCAGACCTGGATAAAATCACAAACTGGTCAAACAAGTGGAACATGTCGTTCAATCCTGACAAATCTCACACTCTCTCTATGTCTCTCCGAAAAGACCATTTGGAAAACCCTCCCATCTACTTTCTCAACAATCCTCTCCAAGAAGTTCTGTCGCTCAAGCTTTCGGGTCTCACTATCACCCATGATCTTTCCTGGGAAAACCACATTTCCAAGCTGGCCTCCAAAGCCAGACGCCAACTGGGCATCCTCCATCGTGTGAAGTCCTTCCTTTGCACACCTGTGCTCCTCACCACATACAAGGCTTTCATCCACAGCTCAATGGAAAACTGCTCTCCCCTCTGGGCTGGTGCTCCTGCCTCACACCCAGCTCGGCTTCACGCTGTTGAAACCAAAGCTTTTAGAATCATTGGAATCTCCCGTGATGAAGCTGATTCTGAGGGCCTTTAACTCTCTCACCACAGGCAGGTAGGTGGTCTTTCTGTCTTCTACCGACTCCTCTCTGGCATAGCTCCCCCAGCTCTGGCTGTGCTCTTTCCTCCAAATATTCCTGCAGGGTGCCCAAGATCTGTCAGCAAACCTCTTCTGGTGAAACTGCCAAATTCAAGACTGCTCACCTTCACTCTTTCATTCCTCTTTTTCTCCTACCTCTGGAACAAACTCCCACAATGTCTTCAATCCCACTTCTCCCTCAAGGTCTTCAAAACAGATGTTCACCACCATCTCTTATTTCCCTATCTGAAACCTTGATCTTTTCTACCCCTGGTAATACTCCCTAAATCTACCTTTTTCAAATCCCGTTTTGTTCCCTGAAATTACTATTAGTGTCAATTTGTTGTATACCTTGTACCCTTCCCCCACCCCCTCCCCCTCCACCCCCACGCCCTCCAATGCCCCAGCCCTCTCCCTTCTGCAGATTTACCAATGTCCTTGTTCTCTACTGTCGTGCTTCCCTCTCTCTCTCTCCCCTCTTGTCTTCTGCTTCCTTTATTATATGAGCCTCGACTTTGTATTCAAACCCCCCCCCCCCCCAAAAAAAAAATAATAAAATTAAGCAAAAACAAAAATGATTTTTCCCTTGTTCACTACTTTGAGATTTATTTGTATTTGAAAAGTGCTTTGTAAATAAAATTTATTGTTTATTATTTTAATGCCCCTATTTTTTTATAATTGCTGTGAGGAACAGATATATGAAATAGTGTGTGCCTGCATGCATGCTCTACCAAACTATGCAGAAACCTGGAAAAGGTGGCATTTGATTTGCAATGCAACTGCAGTGGATGAAATTGCAATTAATGAAGCTCTTGTGCTAATTGTATGTTGTGCTGCATAGCAGGCCAAGGCATGTGGAGCCGAATCTGGCCAGGCCAGTAGCAACAATGCTTCGACCACATTCTTGCTGTTCAGCTCGTCGGCTGCGCAGCCACCAGACTGTGGGATTTTGTCTGATGGAGCAGCTGAAGTTGAAGCTGCCAACGTGGACAAGTCTCGTTCTCCATCAGAAAGTGGATCGGCGCAACAGATGACAATACGGACCCTAAACCAAGATGGCTGGACCATCACTTGTGAACAGTTTCTTGCTTCGCTGCTCACCGAGCCCACCCTGGTGACATTTTTTGAACAGCCAATAGATGTGGCAGCTAAGATTTGCAACGCGCAGGCCTCTGTGCTAACTCACCGTTTGGGACCTGTGGATTTTTGTAATTTAATAAACCATTAAGTGTTTCACATCATGTTGAATGCTCTGACGACCTGTATTCCTCACAAAAATTTGCACTGTGTGCACTACCTTGTTTTCCACAGAAAAGGGCAAATTGTCACAGCCGCTATACCATTCTGCCTTTTTTTTTTTTTTTACCAGGCCATTGTTTATGCCTGAGAAGTATTACAGGGCTATGTATTTCCTGGTATTTTTCCCCTCCATGTGGACATACATAGTTCCTGCAAAACAAGTGTAGAATACCTTGTTTCAATTTTGTTGTTGTTTGAAGGACCAAGTTTGATCTTGTTTTGTATTTAGTTACAATTGAGTGTGTTCTGTTCATGGTCCTGTTTTACTTGCCATCAGACTTGAACACTGGTGCAACTCAAGTTAACAATAATCCACTGAGGTCTCGGGGTAACTGCGGACATGTATTCTGTTGCTGATTCTCCACAGCAGCTCCAGAGATTCACCACCTGCAGTTGAGCTACGTATATCTTCGAAATGCTGAGTCCCTTTCCAATATGTTCAGGACAGCCTGGAAAAGAAAGGTGTAATGTGTTAATTGTTCTGCATATGACAACGACCTATGCATGGATGTTCCTTTTCCACGTTTCGTTCCTCCTCTGAGTGATTTTAGCAGCATTCCAGGAGATGCATCCAATCGACCTTTGATAATTGTACATGCAAAATGATAACATTGTTATTACAGTATTTCTTTTCGTTCAAATAATTTAGTTTTCCTTTCTTCTCACACACTTGTGCTGTCCTACCTGTTGGTGGGTGTGCATGTCAGGTTTAGCCTAAATGAAAGGAAATACATTATGTCTGCACCCTGTATACTCCTAACAAGTTATCCATCCATGTCGCTCAATGAGGCTGAGACCCAATGGCCAAAGTATACAGTCCAACTCGCGCACACATGGACTTCAGGTTGAAGCAAATGGTCAACCAATTATGCATCTTAACCTTAAGAGACACAATAGATGGTCGTACCATGACGGGTCCTCTGGCCTTCATCGGTCTTATGGGAAATGCCTTTATATACTACAAAAAATGTCAACAATCCAATAATTTTAACAGCTTGGGATGGGCACCTTGGCCCCATGGTCAAAGCCCCAGACTGGCCTTCAGCAGGAGTGAATTCATTTATTCCTTAATTCCTTCCCTTCCTTTCTTCCCTCACAGAAAGCAAATCGACATGTGGTCCTGTGATGGAGTGTGTGCCATTGGCACCTCTTAACTCTAATGGTGACCATGCACCTGGCTCTAAGCTGTCTAGCCTGGTGTCAATGTGTGTGCTGTTCCTGGATGGACGTTAAACTGGGCTTCCTATCTGCCAGTAGGCGTTGATGGACGTTAAAGAGACCTCGGTGTCCTTCGCGAAGAGAAGGCGAGGTTTTGATGACACCTTGACCAAATTCATGCTCTTAACTAAAGGGGGCACTGCATTATCAGTACATCTGTGCCCCCAAAATATGCCAATATCTGCACATCCATGTGCTGCTCATGAAAGAAGAATAAGAATGATTTGGAGAAAGATTTAGATTAATATTGCAGTAACCGTTTAGTCACAAACACATCACAAGTGTGTTTAAAGTACAGAAGTGGAGGGCAGCAATTAATATAAAGGTGTTAATAGGTACAAGAGTGGCACGGGGTCGAGTACATACCTCCACCAGCCTGATCTGTTTACGTTTTGTATCCCACTGACCCTTTGTCGAGATATTTGAAATCAATTGATATGGCGGAGTACATGACCATCAATTGGCGGGGTAGGCAGTTTGGATCTGTTTTGTGTACGTCTTCTATTGTCCATGTCGACATTTGGAAATATACAGACTTGGCATTTAATATGGATTTTTTTTTTTCCTTGACTTGGGTTTACTTTCTTAACTCAGTATATCAATCTAGTGAGTTTCTTTTACACTTTGGTGATTTATTTGTTAAAAGAACCATGTCACTGATTGTCTGTCGCAGCAAGAAGTCAACAACAGGATTATATCACAGGTGGCATGGCAAAATGTATGGACAGGTGCATTTGATCATTGGCTTCACAGTCGGGTATACAAGGGTTGTTGCGTTCTGTATTGGTGGAAAACAACTGCTGCACGTCTCCAAAAGTTATTGCCGCTTCCTCTGGAGATGGTCCGTCAACTCGACAATGCTGTTTGTCATGGAGTGGTGGCTTTACGAAATTACGGCATGAAACAGCGTGCTATTGCTCGGCAGTATGGCATCACTCAAGGTCAGGTGTCAAAGATCCTGAAACGAAATGCTGAGAGGGGTGTCCCTACTCCAATACCGAGGCCAGGACGTCCCCGCAGAACCACAAGGAGGGATGATCGCCAGCTGCACCGGTTAGTCCGCAATGGCCGTACCAAGTCAGCTAATCGGCTTAGGGCTGAGTGGCAGCAACTGACAAATGTGCCTGTATCCAGAAGGCTAGTCAACCAACGACTGGTTCAAGCAGGCTATCGTGCCAGGCGTCCCCTGAGAAAGCCACGCCTGACCAGACAACACCGCCAGCGCCGATTGCAGTGGGCCAGAGAGCACCGTCAATGGCAGCCAGGACACTGGAATCATGTGATCTTCAGTGACGAGTCTAGATTTCTGGTCTATCGTCAAGATGGCCGCGTCCGAGTGCGCAGACAAGTGCATGAAGCCTACACAAAGATTGTATAGTGCCAAGAGTCCAAGCTGGGGGTGGTGGGGTGACCGTTTGGGCTGCTTTTCATGCAGGGGGCAAAACTGACCTGGTTGTTCTGAATGGAAACCTGAACCAGTTCAAGTACAGGGCCATTCTGGAAGAAACATTGCTTCCATTTGCTCGTGCAGCCTTTCGAGGAAACTTTGTCTTCCAAGATGACAATGCACGGCCTCATCGTGCTCGCATGATCCAACACTTTCTTGCTGACCGTGGTGTAGAGCATATGGAGTGGCCTGCTATGTCCCCGGATATGAATCCGATAGAGAACTTGTGGGCAGAATTAACGCGTCAAATCGACCACTTGGACCAGCAGCCGACCTCTGTGCGTGAATTGCAGCAGGCTATTGTCACTGCATGGCAAGCGATTCCTGTCCAAACCTTGGCAAATCTCTTGAACAGCATGCCTCAACGTGTACGTGCTCTCCTGAATGCTCGTGGGGGTTACACGAAGTACTGAACTGTAATTTTACTGTCCGTAATCCCAGTCGTGATTTACCTTTTGTTTTTGTTAAAAAAAAATTTGGCTAATGTGCAAAATAAAGAGATACTTCTGGAAAACGTACAGAAGGTTAACACTATTGTCCATGAATTGAGTTCGATATCAGTTTACATCACTTTCAAGGATCAATTTATTTGTTTCAAAATGTCAAATGTGGTTTTTGTTTCTTTTAAAGGTCACATTAACAAAATCTAGAATAATTTCAACATAATTCCAATTAACTTTTGGTTCTAAGACATCTTGAAAAGTGAGTTCACCCCCACAAAAAAATATTCCATATTAAATGCCAAGTCTGTATATTTTAAATTGTTATATTTTTCATTCATATATCTTGTATATAAAAAAACATAATGAAGCTGTGTGTGTATGAAGCCTTCAAACTCATTGGCTGGAGAGCTACTTTGACTCCACCCACAATTGCCAGGGAAAAGAATCGATGCCTCCACTACGTTGGCTTTTCTGGTAAACCTAAGATGTCTTCAAAAATATCATATTCACAATTTTAATTGTCTTAACGATATCGCCACGATATGCACATAAGCAGTAGGTGCGTATTTGCTTCATGCATGTAAGCCGGGTTTTTTTTTTTTTTTTGGGAGCGATGAAAGTAGTGGTCTGACCAATACACCGCCCAAATAAAGTGTTGAGCAATTTTGCATAAGAAATGATTTTTGTACGTAATTAGCCCGAGTTGTCAGGATTGAATATTGATGTGTAGTGTTATTCGTCGTGGTAGTGGCTATTTCAAGTCATAATGTAATAAATACTGTATGTCAATTAATAGCCGGCGAAGCCGGTGTTGTGAATGAACGCGTACGTATTATGTTGAAAAGCCAGATTTTGCTGGATCCTTTGAGAATTTCTACGCTTTAACGCACCAAATCGCTCCATGGAGGCCGCCATCTTGCGGATGCGGAAGTATGCATAAAATTTTTTTTAAAGTTCAATATGAGTTTGTTTCACCCGTCTTTGTGTGATTCACAATCTTATGCACCTCTAATTTATAATTAAAATACTTTACGACCAACCTCATTCCCTGGGCCTGCACGGGCCCTGGTTATCTTCAACGAAAATCGTCACCAAACACCGGAACCAATGAGATTCGAGCATTTGAAAAAATATTTCAAAAAAGTTTTACCGCGTTTACGTTTACGTTACCGCGTTTCAGAGGCTGAAAACGGCGTCAAATATACTAAAATTGATGAAGAATTATTTTTTAGAAATCTCACGGCCGTAGGGGATAGTTTTTCACGGCCGGAAATATCCGAAGTTGAGACGGAATTCACCGAATTAATCAAGAAGGAAATTTTATAAATTTTAATCTCATCCAGAATGCAAATGGTGTCATTTTGAACTAGGTACCTACTACACCTACCTACTACCAACTACCTAACCTACTGATGCCATAGTGATGGGTAAAATAGTGGCAAGATGCTTTGGCTTCGCCGGCTCATTGCGGCTTTGCAGTGGGGCACGAGTATTATCACATACATCATGAAGTACAAGTTTTCCAACAAATTTCAGAATCTTTGACCTTTGAAGGTCACAAAGGTCAAATTTTCAAAGTTGTCGGAATCGAACCGAATTTTCGGTATTGTGTAGCTAACTAACCTCATAACTGATTATACATTATTTTCTATCTCATGTCAAGGTCAGTAACCTTCGTTTTGACATTTCCAGGCCAGCACCACACACAATTACGTACAGCCGGCTCTTAAAGGCCTGCGCACGCAGCGCATTGGGGCCCTTTGTAAATAGGCATGTACAACGCATGTCGGGGGCCGACACCTGTCACGTGGGCCCCCGTCCCCCCCAGTCTGGGCCTGTTTTGGTTATAGTCCGTCCTTTGTCATTGAATACCGCTCGCTCGTGAACCATCGTCCTCTCCTGACTTGTCTTACCTTAAATTGACAATTTCGGGCTGAATGCCGATGTTCAGCTTTGAACAGAAGTCATTTGTATCGGTGATATACACAGTTATAATGCAGTGAGTTAAGCTTGAACTTCGGAAGCTAATACAGTGTATTCCATGCAACAATCCAGGGTAACACGATAACAATCATTCTAAAATGGAAACAAAATCAGTTCAATTGTCTAATGAAGTATGGAATCCAACAAAGTGCAGCATAATGATCCCTCAATTGTGAACCTGAGTTAGTGTGAAAAGTCCGTCGTGAGATTGCCGTCATGTTGTAACTTTAGTGTAGCCTGAGGGATTCAGTGACATGAGTGTCGGCCTATTCAATTCACATGATTCAGTGTCATGAGTGTCGGCCTATTCAATTCACATGATTCAGTGTCATGAGTGTAGGCCTATTCAATTCACATGATTCAGTGTCATGAGTGTCGGCCTATTCAATTCACATGATTCAGTGTCATGAGTGTCGGCCTATTGAATTCACATGATTCAGTGTCATGAGTGTCGGCCTATTCAATTCACATGATTTAGTGTCATGAGTGTCGGCCTATTCAATTCACATGATTCAGTGTCATGAGTGTAGGCCTATTCAATTCACATGATTCAGTGTCATGAGTGCAGGCCTATTCAATTCACATGATTCAGTGTCATGAGTGTAGGCCGATTCAATTCACATGATTCAGTGTCATGAGTGTAGGGCTGTAGGCCTATTCAATTCACATGATTCAGTGTCATGAGTGTCGGCCTATTCAATTCACATGATTCAGTGTCATGAGTGTATGCCTATTCAATTCACATGATTTAGTGTCATGAGTGTCGGCCTATTCAATTCACATGATTCAGTGTCATGAGTGTCGGCCTATTCAATTCACATGATTTAGTGTCATGAGTGTCGGCCTATTCAATTCACATGATTTAGTGTCATGAGTGTCGGCCTATTCAATTCACATGATTCAGTGTCATGAGTGTAGGCCTATTCAATTCACATGATTCAATGTCATGAGTGTAGGCCTATTCAATTCACATGATTCAGTGTCATAAGTGTCGGCCTATTCAATTCACATGGTTCAGTGTCATGAGTGTCGGCCTATTCAATTCACATGATTCAAGTTCATGCATATTTCCAAATGTTCCTCAGTTCCATTTATTGTAGCAACACATCCGTCATAGGCAATCGGCATCTCGTAAAATCCACAGCCACATTCTGCTGATACACACAATGTTCAGGAACTTCAACATGTACCGGTACCCAGGAGAGCATCACAACAGTGATATCATTTATTGTCCGAAAAACAAAATAGTTTTTGTCAGTTGGTGTCTCCTCGATGGCTTCTTTTCATTAACAAAACGTTCTGTGTACAGTCTGCCATGATGATGAAGAATAGTCCTAATGAATAAGGAGCTGATTTTCTTTATAAAATGAGCGACATGATCTTCTTCTTCCATCAAGTATTGGTCAAGGCAGTGTTCATTCAGATGAGAAGACAGAACCATGCACGGTATTCAGGACTTCGACCATGCACGGTATTCAGGACCTCGAACTGAACTGACTTCAACAGATTGGAGGATGTCCTCATGGGTCCACCTTCAGTACTACACAATGTTTTCCTAAAATTGAAAGATAAATAAACTTTAAAAAAAATTGTAAACCGAAAAGGCAGCACGGACGTACTGCACAGCACATCAGCAACACGAGAAAACCTATGCCCTTTGACCTCGACCTCACATTCACTGTGCATTGGTTCACTTCCAAGATCGGTACCCTGTCTGACGTCATTGCATGTTTTAGGTTATGCAGCTATAATGTGTGCGCACTGTCCATGGAATTGCATCATAATATTTACGCGTGCAAACAAAAGCGGTCAACAAGAAACGTGTAGCGCACAGGTAGAGACGCTTTGTAGGTGAACCAAAGCATAACATGTATGCAATGTTGCTATACATTACACATGTACAGGTCACCATTGACATAAAAGACATTAGATTTTATTAGACATTATATTAGACATTATTAGATATTAGACAAGTGTGAGAGTGTAAGGGCTTAATCATGTAATAATAGCCTTATATTTGTTCTCGGGCTAGGCCTATAATATTTTGTAATCTCTACCAATCTACCTCCAGGCATGCTATGATAGATAACTTCGATTTCTTGCATGCATGGACTGAAGGTGGGGACATAAAAGTAAGTTTAGTTAAAGTCCTAGCGAAACTAACATGAATTCAGTTGTGTCATGACATGCATTCATTCATGCATTCATTCATTCAGGCATTCATTCCTGCATTCATTCCCGCATTCATTCAGGCATTCATTCAGGCATTCATTCATGCATTCATTCATTCATGCATTCATTCATTCATGCATTCATTCATTCCTGCATTCATTCATTCCTGCATTCATTCATTCCTGCATTCAGGCATTCATTCCCGCAGTCATTCATTCATTCACGCATTCATTCATTCAGGCATTCAATCATATTCATAATAATCATTGCCGTTCTTCATGTTCTTGCTAACTATAAATTTATCATTTTAAGCTTGCTCAGAGTAAAGTCTGTCACTTTTCGAGGCAATAACTTTGACAAAAAGATTGTGAAAGGTTTATTTATGTTGTGGCGGACACAAAAGCCCACTGGCGTGGTGACATCATTCCGCGCACCAAGTGGGCGGTGGCCACGCCCGAGGGGTAGGCGTGGCCTCATGATATACACCGGGCGCGCAGCCCGGAGCGCGCCAGTGTTACAGTGAGCTCCTGAAATAAAGACGCTTATAAGTTACCGCTTGTCCGCTTCCTCCTTGCTCGCAAGCAGCGCGCGTAACGCCGCGCTTTACTGGTGACCCCCTCGACGTTGGATCTGCCGGAGCGATCCTTCCACAAGTGACGCCATTGCCATGGCCAACTTCATCAAACTTCCCGAATTTTGGGAGGCTCAGGCCGAAGTCTGGTTCGTCCAGGCCGAAGCCCAATTTCAGCTTCGGCGCCTCACCGGCGATGACACGCGCTATTGCCACGTCGTCGCCTCCCTCGGGCCCGGCACGGCCGCTCGAGTTGTGTCCGTCCTTCGCCACCCACCGGACGGCCACAAGTACGAGGCACTCAAGCGGCTACTCCTAGCCACGTTCGGCCTCACGGACGACGCACGGGCCGACCGCCTCCTGGATCTCCCCGAGCTCGGTGACACGCGCCCGTCGGTCCGAATGGACCATATGCTGTCACTGTTGGGCGACGAAGCCCCCGGTTCTCTATTCCGGGCGCTTTTCCGTCGCCAACTTCCAGCGCAGGTTCGCCTCGCGTTGGCCGGGACCGGGCTAACGGAACCCCGAGCATTGGCAGCCGAGGCGGACAAGTACTTCGCCGCTTCGGACACGCGGGCGAGAGTCGGCGTGGCCGTCACGGCCCTCGTGGCTGATGCTGCTGATGTTGCTGCTGATGCTGCTGATCCACAGCATCAGCTTATACAGCATACGCAGCATGCTGATACGCACCTCGTGACCGCCGCCACGCCCCGCCCACCGCCGCGGCGAAAACCGCCACCGCGGGGAAACCCGCCAACTCCACCGGCCTGGCGGAGCCAGCCGCGCTCCTCCAGCTCCACCACCTGGTGCTGGTTCCACGCCAAGTTCGGCCACGAAGCTCGGCAGTGTCATCCGCCATGCTCCTTCAACAGGTCGGGAAACGCCTGGGCCGGCGCTCAATAGTGGCGAAGAGCGCCGGCCGTTCGAGCAGCCTGCTGTTCATAACGGACACCTTCTCCGGGCGCCGTTACCTATGCGACACGGGAGCGCAGGTGAGTGTCGTTCCTGCCGGCACGTCAGACAAGCACGCTGCGGGTGGGGGCCCCGCGCTGCTTGCCGCAAACGGGACGTCCATCCGTACGTACGGAAAACGCTGCCTCTCTCTGCGGTTCGGAGGGCAGGTTTTCCGATGGACGTTCGTCACCGCCGACGTGCCCATGGCACTGCTTGGCGCGGACTTCCTGTGCGCTAATGGGCTCCTGGTCGACGTCAAGCGCAGACGTCTTGTCCAGGCCGAGACGTTCAGCTCGCTCGCTTGTGCGTTGCCCAGCTCAACGAGCGGCTTGCCAAGCGGCTTGCCGAATGGTTCGGTTCCGGCCACGTTGGTCTGTACGCTTCCGGCAGCGGACGCATTCACCCGCCTCCTCGCCGGCTTCCCGGCCCTCACGCGGCCCACCTTCTCGGCGGGGGCCGTCAAGCACGGGGTGGCCCATCACATCCCCACCGTCAGGCCACCGGTCTACGCCCGGGCACGCCGCCTCGAGCCGACGAAGCTGGCGGTGGCAAAAGCGGCGTTCGCTACCCTGGAGCGACTCGGCATCGTTCGGCGCTCAGAGAGCGCTTGGGCGTCGCCGCTGCACATCTTGCCGAAGCCCGGTGGGGGATGGTGACCGTGCGGGGACTATCGCCGTCTCAATGACGCCACGACTCCCGACCGCTACCCCGTCCCCCACATTCAGGACTTTTCCGCCCGTTTGGCGGGCATGTCCTTCTTCTCGAAGGTGGACCTCATATGCGGCTACCATCAGGTCCCCGTCAGGCCGGAGGACGTCCCGAAGACGGCGGTCATCACGCCATTCGGACTCTTCGAGTTCCTGCGCATGCCCTTCGGTCTGAAGAATGCGGCTCAGGCGTTCCAGCGACTGATGGACAGCGTCCTGCGTGACTTGGATTTTGTCTACGTCTACCTGGACGATATCCTCGTCGCCAGCGCGTCCCGCGAAGAGCACCTATGCCACCTCCGCACGCTCGTCGAACGCCTGGGCCAGCATGGCCTGATTGTGAACCCCGCAAAGTGCCGGTTCGGCGCCACCATAATCGATTTTCTGGGGCACCGTGTCACCAGGCACGGAGCTGTCCCCCTGCCGGCCAAGGTGGAGGTGGTGAAGGGGTTTCCGCGCCCCCGCACGATCAGAGGGCTGCAGGAGTTCCTGGGCATGGTGAACTTTTACCATCGGTTCCTGCCCCGTATCGCCCAGCTCCTGCGCCCCCTGCACGAAGCTCTCCGAGGTAAGCCGGGCAAAGGCGACGTTACCTGGACCGAGCAGATGGACACGGCGTTCACGGGCGCGAAGCTCGCCTTGGCTAACGCCACCATGCTCGCGCACCTGGCGCCCGATGCACCGATCGCCCTCACCACCGATGCCTCGGACTACGCGGTGGGCGCGGTGCACGAGCAATGGGTGCGTGGAGCTTGGCAACCGCTGGCGTTCTTTAGCCGGCAGCTTCGCCCGCCCGAACGCCGTTACAGTACCTTCGACCGCGAGTTGCTCGGGCTTCACTTGGCGGTCAGGCACTTCCGCCATCTGCTCGAGGGCCGTGCGTTCACTGCCTTCGTCGACCACAAGCCGCTGATCTTCGCGATGGGCAAGGTCACCGAGCCGTGGTCGGCCCGGCAGCAGCGTCACCTCTCGGCCGTGTCTGAGTACACAACTGACATCCAGCACGTCGCGGGGAAGGACAACCCGGTGGCGGATTGCCTTTCCCGGGCCGTCGCCCACGCAGTCCACCTCGGCATCGACTATGCCCGGATGGCAGCGGACCAGGCCGCTGACCCCGACATCCAGGCCTTGCGGACCGCCGTCACGGGCCTCCGCATCACCGAGGTGGCCTTCGACGGCGCGGGCGCGGCCCTCTTGTGCGACGTCTCCCTCGGGCGTCCTCGCCCCATCGTGCCCGCGGGCTGGCAGCGCCAGGTGTTTGACGCCATCCACGGCCTGTCCCACCCGGGCGCGAGGGCCTCCCAAAGGCTGATCGCCGACAAGTTCGTCTGGCATGGCCTCCGGAAGGCCGTCCGCGGCTGGGCCAGGACGTGCCTCGCGTGCCAGCGCGCCAAGGTGCACCGGCACACCCAGGCCCCGTTGGCCCCGTTCACGGTGCCGGAACGCCGGTTTGACCACGTCCACGTGGACCTGGTGGGACCTCTGCCCCCCTCGCGGGGTTTCACCTACGTCCTCACCATGGTGGACCGCACCACCCGGTGGCCGGAGGCCGTGCCCTTGGCGTCGACAATGGCAGCCGATGTCGCGCAGGCTTTCATCGCCACCTGGGTCGCCCGGTTCGGCGCCCCCTCAGACATCTCGTCCGACCGCGGCCCCCAGTTCACCTCGGAGCTCTGGGGGGCGGTCGCGCAGGGGCTCGGGGTCCGGCTGCACCGAACCACGGCCTACCACCCCCAGGCTAACGGCCTGTGTGAGCGATTTCACCGCTCATTGAAGGCCGCGCTCCGGGCCACCCTCCGCGACGGCGGCTGGGTCGACAGGCTCCCCTGGGTCCTGCTGGGCCTCCGGACGGCGCCCAAGGAGGACCTGCGCGCATCCGCGGCGGAGTTGGTCTTCGGGCAACCGCTGCGGGTGCCGGGCGAGTTCCTCCCCGACTCCACGGCACCATGGTCCGCGGCACAGCAGCGCTCCGCTCTGCAAGAGACCGCCCAGAGGTTCGCCCCGGTGCCAACGGCATGCCACGGGCACCCACCGACGCACGTCGCCCCGGAGCTTCGCACGGCGGAGTACGTCTTCGTCCGCCACGATGCCCACCGGACACCACTGCGGCCCCCGTACGACGGGCCTTTCCACGTGCTGGAGACCGGGGCGAAGCACTTCACCCTGGACATCGGCGGTACTCCTGACCGCGTTTCGGTAGACCGCCTCAAGCCGGCCCACCTCGACGTGGACCATCCACCGCCAGTGGCCCGACCCCCACGTCGGGGCCGCCCCCCTGCGGGCGGACCCCCGGCACCACCCAGCCCCGCCGCCACGCCGCCCCCCGGTCCTGCACCCATCCCAGGGGCAGCCAGGGGCATCCCACCTGGCATCCCTGCACCCCGGACGCCGCCGATCGCCAGGGGGCGCTTCGGCCGGGTCATTCGTCTGCCCCGCAAACTGGCCCTCCAGGTGCGTGGGAATTCTGGGGGGGCGCGTGTGGCGGACACAAAAGCCCACTGGCGTGGTGACATCATTCCGCGCACCAAGTGGGCGGTGGCCACGCCCGAGGGGTAGGCGTGGCCTCATGATATACACCGGGCGCGCAGCCCGGAGCGCGCCAGTGTTAGTGAGCTCCTGAAATAAAGATGCTTATAAGTTACCGCTTGTCCGCTTCCTCCTTGCTCGCAAGCAGCGCGCGTAACGCCGCGCTTTAATGTCATCAAACAGTCAAACTAGCTGCCGAGTGTCGGACTCACGTGACTGAAATAAGCCTGAGCTTATGCATCATGATGTGCATTTGACTTACATTGCGCCACCGACTATATGCTGAAAAGTCACGAAACGAAGTCAATTTTCACTAAAAAAATATTCCAAATAATCACTTGTGGGAAGACATATTTATCTCCACTTTTCTTCTGTTGTAGCAACGCCAAACGCACAGGAATGTGGCATTTTGGCAGCAATATTGTTGCAGCTTCAGTACATCACATGCGGTAAAACATCAACAAAACTGAACCGTTGTGGTGTTTTGAATGTCGCGGCCGGCTGAGGTAAACAGCGCTGATTTGCCCTCTTTGGTAATGGCGGCTCACTCTTCTAAACGGCACAGGGTCACGTGATAGGTGCGCGCTCTTGTTTATTTATAGAACTCTGTGACCGCGATTAAGATGGAAAGATCACGTGAGGAGCGAAATCAATAACGTGGAGTGGTTGGAGAGTGGAGAGGATTGGTTGAGGACAGAAGGGAGTGGAGGAGTATTGTGGTGATGGTAGGGGCGTACGGCAGAAGCTTCGTACCGTTGACCCCCACGCCTTATAAAGGGAGGAGCGTTTCCCGACTTTCGAGCGGTGTATGCGTAAGGCCATTTGATCCACTGTTTCATAATTTCACGATTGTTTTTTCACAACTACTGCACAAAATGATTTAGTAAACAGCTTTAATAACATTCATTATTTTTAATGTAAGGGAATGAAAAGCAAATGCAGACGGTAGTTGTAAGATGTACGAATGTAAGAGTTAGGTTGTTGCTTGTGTTCGAGCTCCGATCTGTTTCCGTTATGTCACGTGCCTCAGTGACGTTGAACGTAGCACTATCAGGTGAGGATTCATTCACGTATTTAAAATCTTGATTACATGCAGTAACTTCGCAATGTCATGTGTTTGATTTTAGTTTTAATTCGCTGTCTTGTAATTAAATCCATATCATTCATTTCTTCTTTATTCTCTTGAATGAATGAATTATTCATTCATAACTGAATTTCCGATGAAATCTAATCTCATTTTGCTGATGAACCGTGAGCTTGACGATCTCGACTCGTATGATCCGAGGACGTTTTTGTTTTGAATGAACATCTCGTCAGAGGTCCCAGGTTTTGATGAGTTTTCAAGGTCCATCCAATGGTTGGGGGTTGCTGAGGTTGGACGCGTGGACGACGGCAAACGTGAAACTTCGAGTCATAACTGGTGGGGTTCGGGACCTTCGGGGTGCTCTCTGGTGCATTCGCAGCTGCTTTGGGGCACTATTTTATAACACTCGTCCAGTACGTTTTTCATAAAAATAATAATTTATATTGGGGTGTGGTCTGTCAGCAACAAGCTTGCCAAGACAGCCGTTCCGTATCAACCGCTTTGCAAGCCGCATAGTAAGCAATTAAGAGAGGTGCTTTGTTGTGTAAACAAAAACGCAAAAAAAAAAAAAAAAAAAAATTACATTCATAGTGATAGTTGGAAACAAAAATGCAAAAGAAAAAAAAAATGTACACCGTAGTCAGTGGTAGTATCGATATGGTAGCAAAAAGATAAAGTGATAGTATGAAACAAAAATGCAAAAACAAAACAAAAATGGCCACCAAAGTGATAGTCAGAAACAAAAATGCAAAAAATAAACAACAATGGCCACCAATAGTGATAATCGGAAACAAAAATGCAAAAGAAAAAAAAAATGTACACCGTAGTCAGTGGTAGTATCGATATGGTAGCAAAAAGATAAAGTGATAGTATGAAACAAAAATGCAAAAACAAAACAAAAATGGCCACCACAGTGATAGAAACAAAAATGCAAAAAATAAACAACAATGGCCACCAATAGTGATAATCGGAAACAAAAATGCAAAACAAAACAAAAACGGCCACCATAGTTGGAAACAAAAATGCAAAAAATAAACAAAAATGGCCACCATATTGATTGTCGGGAATAAAATATGCAAAAAAAGAAATGGCCACCATATTGATAGTCGGAAACAAAAAAGGAAAAAAAAGAAATGCCCACCATATTGATAGTCGGAAACAAAAATGCCAAAAAAGAAATGGCCACCATATTGATAGTCGGAAACAAAAATGCCAAAAAAGAAATGGTCACCATATTGATAGTCGGAAACAAAAATGCCAAAAAAGAAATGGCGACCATATTGATAGTCGGAAACAAAAAATGCAAAAAAAGAAATGGCCACCATATTGATAGTCGGAAACAAAAATGCAAAAATTAAATGGCCACCATATTGATAGTCGGAAACAAAAATGCAAAAAAATTAATGGCCACCATATTAATATTCGGAAACATAAACAGGAAAAAAGAAATGGCCACCATATTGATAGGCGGAAACAAAAAATGCAAAAAAATAAATGGCCACCATATTGATAGTTGGAAACAAAAATGGGAAAAAATAAATGGCCACCATATTAATAGTCAGAAACCAAAAATGCAAAAAAAGAAATGGCCACCATAATGACACTCGGAAACAAAAATGCAAAACGATGAACAAAAAAGGCCACCATAGTGATAGTTGGGAACAAAAATGCAGTTGTTGGGCTGAAATTCAAACTCAGGCTAGGCAGCCTAGATGTGAGTGTGCATACCTCTAGGAAGTCTAGGTCATCCCTTGCCGATCATACAGTGGTATTAAACCATGCGTTCACTTTTGCAAGATTCGGGAAAGCCTCGTTCTGATTGGCTGTTGCGTGATGTTTACATTTGGCCTGCAAATACCGTATACTGTTCATTGCAAATTGAATGCAGGTTTATCACAGCCTCGGTGAGTCAGCGTGGTTGGAGGTGAAAATACAGGCCAAACCTGCCATATGTGAGTTACTTGGAACCATTGCCACAGGGGAAGGATCGAGTCCGAAAACCGAGAGACCACCCTGGGTGGAAAGCAAAGAAAGACATGGGAAAATGTGGGATGGGTGTACCATAGATGATTGACCTGCAGTAAAATATAGGGGGAAACGGGCTTCAGTGAATCTTGCAGTGCAAACTAGTGGTCCTGGAAGGGCCTCTTGGAATCCCGTGATCGGTGCGGCTCCAGTTGCAAAATGGCAGGAAAGGGGACCGGACATTATGCACCAGATGGTGAGGCAGCCTCCCGGGGTTTTACACCCGGGTTCGAGCCTCTATCTTTGTGGCAGCAAGTCCATGGGAACACCAACTCTAATGGTCCCCTCTAGCAGGCACTGCAGAACCAGGAACGCAACCCGTAAGGTAAAAAGAACCCCCAAAAACCCGCAAACCTTCCATCCGGCAGCCTGCCAATATAACTAATGTTCCACTAAACTAAAGGCTCCTTTAAGGGACAGGTAGTGTTACCGTCCCGGGCAGCTGCGAACAGCTTACAACCTAAAGTGAATGCCAAAGGATGGTGCTGATGATTGATCGTGAATGGTATGACTTGAAATATAGTTTTGCATCTATTCGGTTTATATGACTTCATTTTAGTTTTTGAGAATTAAACTAAAGGCGTCGTGAAAAATATCACCTTTTCTGGCATCATTCATGTAACTTTCTTTTTAGGGCATACAAATGGCTGCTGAAACCTCAACACCAATGCACGTCTACCTCGACTTTGCTGGGGTGTTTGACGGAATAGTTCTTCCTGTGGAATCGGCCATTGTGCTTTTTCTCCTTGAATACTGTGAAAGCCAGAAGGTTGAAGTTATTCTTGTGTATAATGAAAAATTGTGTGAGAGGCCCTCGGGGAACATTGCTGCCGAATGTTATGCAGACGCCTTCGTGAAGGGTGGACAAAACCTGCCTCAGATACCAGATGTCTTTGACACTTCGTCTTTTCCAGATCGGAATTTTATCGCTAATTCTAATATGGAATGTGGCCACATCACGCTTTGGTCATCAACCAGCCACCTGATGGTGCGGCAGATGTCTTTGAAAGACTTGCCAGAGGTCATTGCGTACTGTCGCTTGCCGGCCATCATGGAGTCCCGAAGGGGTACTCTGTGTCGCGCAGGGCTTGCAACCGTGGCACGGCATTTGGTCATACTTGCTTCACAAGAGTCGGAGCAACATGCCTCTTTAAGAAGACTGCTTGGCTTTCGAGGAACTTGTCTCAAAGCATGTGCTGAGGTTAGTCGTTGGGACTTTGGAAGACTGCAAATTTGTAATGATTTGATGTCATTTATGGGTTAAAGGACCATGTGGTTATTGTAAATTGTAGTACAGAGAGAATTTTCTTTGTTTGATCTGTCATTGTGTTGTAGGTGAGTCGATGGACACGACTTTGTGAAGTCACCCTCCCAGAAGCTGTCGGTCAACTTACACAGCCAGGCAAACTGAACACGGTTTCAGATATCCCTGTGGATCTCTTTGAGCTGGAGCAGCTACTGAAGGAGCCGGTGCGGGTGCACAATGATGACAAGTTGCGGCGTCACAAGCTGCAGGTGGCATGCAGTGAGACAGCCGCCGGTATTCAGAATTTCATTGAGGGCGATGTCGAGGAACTAATCTCAAGATTCAGTGATTTGCAAAATGGTGGGAAGACGGAACAAACCCGGAGGAAGCGAGAAGCACCAAGTGTGCGACGTGCTGCGAGAGATGAACTTCCCTCATTGAGGCATGTGTTTGCCGAGGGCCTGGATTTCATGCTCACTGACCTGCTGCTACTGCCCAGCATTCACTTGTTTCTGGTTTGAATGATTCAACTATAAAATTCAACGCTATTTTGCAAATCCATTTTTGTGTAGCAATTTCATCCGTTTGGAATCTGAACTGGGTTTTATGGAGAACAAAATAAGTAAACGTGAGCTGTTGACTCTTGGGTAAAGTTAGTAACTCGATGGAAGTGTGTGTGTGTGTGTGTGTGTGTGTGTGTGTGTGTGTGTGTGTGTGTGTGTGTGTGTGTGTGTGTGTGTGTGTGTGTGTGTGTGTGTGTGTGTGTGTGTGTGTGTGTGTGTGTGTTCAGGTTTTGTTGAAGGGTAGGCTGAGTGATATCTGCATTCAGCTGTCGTTGCTCTGCGCTTGGTATACCCGGGTGAGCAATGTCCCAGGGGTCCGTGAAGCAGCAGCCCGCTCTGGCTGGAGCTTCCTGACACTGAGTCCCATCATTATCGAACCTGATTCCTCGATTGTTAGTGCAGTGAAGACGTGTGATCCGGTGCAGAGCAAGCCTCGGCCAGTCAGCACATCCAAGGAACAACTCGGCTTCAAAGGAGGACCACGGCCTACTTTGGCTAAACTGAAGGTGGAATGTATTGGTGATTATCCACCTGCAACAAAAGTATTTGTTTGTTTTCATTACTCCATGATTTAGAATAACAAACGATGTACAGAACTTCATGTTTTCAAAATGAGGAATCTGCCTGTTTGCTGGAAGCAGAGATATGCTTGATAGCTGATTTATTCAACTTTACGTTGCGTCTATACTCGTCTCATATAATACTCTGATGACCTTTTTTTCTCATTGCACCATCGTAAAAATGTCAAAGTGCACGTGTGTGCCCAGGTATATATTTTTAGGATTCCTGCCCATAATTTGGTTGCATATGTGACCATTAAGTTGCTGTCTTGTAGCTCTGCTACCTACGCAGAAAGACCTTGAGCAACTTGTAACTCATGTGGATTCACTGGCTATCAGCACAGACTATTATCGTTATGTTTTTTGTCTACAGAAAGTGGGCATTGAGCCTTTGGTCACTTCCTACCCTTGCCTTGAATATGACATTCCCTGGGACACTTACCCCATCGCTGTTGATCCGAGTGAAGGTCGGTTATCAAATTTGCTCTTGTTGATCGATACCAAATTTGTGAAATGTTTTTTGTTTGTTGTAGATGGCAATTTTGTTAAAAAGTGGATGCTTGTGTTTTTCCATGATTTAAGGTCTTTGTGAATTGAGCTCTAAACTCGTATTATTGTTACTTACTCATCTACGGTAGGAGAGCTGTCCGCGGGGCGAGCTACACGGAAGCGACAGCAGTTGGCCAGTGTTGCGGCTTGCGTCCAAGCTATAGCAAAGCCTGGCCACGTCATTGTGGATTTCTGCAGTGGTGGGGTGAGTGTTCTAGTTAATTCCATTCGTGTGACGATGGCTGTTAACAGCTGTTTTTCGTGTTGTCCGTCCGTCTGTACATGCGTCCATGATGGGTTTTCTTTACGGCGATAACTTTACAATGGCTGAAGGGATCGAAGTCAAACCTGGTACAAGTATATGTTTAATGATGTAATAAAGTGGGCGGAGGCATATCGGGCGACATCGCGACGTCCAAGAGTGCTGTTCTAGTTAATGATGTCCTTCCCATCTCCTTTATTCATCTGTTTTTGCACAATTTTCTGCATCGGTCACAACATCAGCGAATTGTGCACTTTGCCCTCAGACATCGGACAGCGACTAATACCTTTTGAAATGTTCCGGTCCGTGTCAAAGCAAATACTGTTAGACCTCGGTTTATGTCAGGGATGCTTTCATGAAAAGTGCGATGAATATCAAAACCATGAAAATTGAAGCAGTTTATCTCATAATAATGAATGGAATAATGCCAGGTAATGCGTTCCACACGTCACCATTTCACTTTTTACCTATGATATTACCTTTTTTTTTGGTCAATGACACATATAAAATACACATATAAATAAAATAGAATTACCAGGCATAATGTAGTTGAATAAAAAAACGTATTATGTGGAAATGGAGGAGGAGGGTGAAGAGGTAGGAGCAGGATCGTCAATTGCCAGTTCTTCTTCGAAAGAGGTCTTCAAAAAGGCGTCGAGCGGGCTTTACTTTCTCTTGCTTGTTTTTTGGCTCGATATATTTATTTGTGGCAAGAGATGCTACACTGCAACATCCTTGCTACCTTTGCTGACCTATCAAGGTAATCCAGGCCTTGCGGTTACTCTTCCAGATGACAGGTAGACTGGACTTCACGATCCCCTTCATTGTCTTCGGGTTCTCGCTCTGATACACGAGCAAGAGCTTCGGCTTGCAATCCCCTTCTGCGTTTCGACCCAACAGAAGCGTCAAACTATCTTTGGAGACCTTGAAACCAGCGGCTGTGTTCTCGTCACGGACGATGAAGGTACGAGATGGCATTGGCTTCCGCAACAGACCTGTTTTGTCCACGTTAAAAAACGTGTTTGAGAGAGTACCCGCCACCTT
The DNA here is from genome assembly GCF_964187855.1 of Myxine glutinosa. NCBI lineage: Eukaryota > Metazoa > Chordata > Myxini > Myxiniformes > Myxinidae > Myxine > Myxine glutinosa. The sequence continues at coordinate 34,568,514 of NC_136272.1, read as the reverse complement.
CAATGACATTGTATAGCCTTTTCCAGGAACGATTCGGCAGTATTCTTGCTGACATCAGCGGCTTCACCCGAAAAGCGGATGCTATGGAGATTGTGCCTCATCTGGAAGTGGTCGAACCAGCCACGACTTGCAAATAACTTCTTCTTGGCAGCACTCTCACCCTCCTTCTTGATGTCATTGAAGAGACTCTTTGCCTTCTCCATTATAATGAGCTGGCTAACTGTCGTGTTGGACTTGTTCAGATCGTCGATCCACATGGCCAGCTAACATTCCATATCCTTACATACTTCGCTTTGTAGTTTCGTTATCTGCTTTGATGATAACGGTGTTGCACATTTTGCACTTTCTTGAATGACACCAGTATTTTATATATGGAACGCACTGTAGTCGGAGGCAAATTTGACGAGCCGGCAACATTGACAGCACGTTCTCCAGCATCTATTTGACGAATAACCTCTCATTTCACCTTTAAGGTAACACTTTTACGCTGCCTTTTCGCCACAGATACATTATTGTCACTTAAAACATGCTTAGAAGGCATGATTAAGGATCACAAGGTAGTCTGCATGCCATGAGAGCGAAACGAAGATGGCGATGGAGGTTTTCATTGACGTAAGTGCGTGGCATGAGCAGTGGGCGTGGTGATCGCGGCTTGGTTCTCAGTGGGGAAATCCCCGGAGTTATGAAGGCAAAATAAATACAATGAAAGATCGAATTAAAAGAACGATTAACATAACGGGAGGATTAGAATGAGTAAAGCAATGGGGCAAGTGAATTACAAGTTCATGAGAGAATTGGAAAATGTTTTCAGTCGCAACAAAGCAAAGTTTGATGAAACCAAAAAGCAATGCTTGCTTTTACGAGTGAGTGGAGTACAAAGTTGAAGTTGGAAGAGGGGGGCCAGGGGAGGGAGAGCAAAGATGGGACGGAGTTGGGAGGAGGAGGGTGTGGACTTTCTGGGGGAGGTGTTTGAGGAGTTGTGGGGGGGGGGGGGGAGGGGGGAGGATGGGGTTTGAAGGCTTGGAGTGGGGAGGCGATTGATGCCTTTAGGGTATGGAGTGGAAGGGTGAGGACTTTGGATTGGGAGGTGGAGCCTGAGGACTTGGTGTTTAAGAAGAGGTAGGAGGAGAGTTAAGGGCCTTAAGTCACGTCTTACATTGTGCGGATGCTGCACGTATCCCTGCTGGTATATTCGATTCTCCACCAGTCTGTCTGTCACTCTGTCCATCCAGGGAGGAGCTTGGCTGCCCCACAATTGTCAGTGACACAAAATACTGAGATAGTTGTTTATTGATGAGTAATCATAAAGAGGTTCCAAGTAAGACCACTTCAAACTTGCTGATTGTGGTGACACAGTATTAAATATTGTAATGATCAATGTAAGAGTGCTCTTTTACTTTCATGAGCAGGAGGGAGGACAGAGAGTTGGGGTTTGGAGTGGGGGGAGAGGAGGATTGCAAAGATGGATTGAGTTGGGAGGGGAGGTTGAGGAATTTTTTTTGAGGTTGGTTAGGGGTAAGAGTTGTGGTGAGGAGATTTGCAGGCTTGGAGTGGGGAGGGGGATTGAAGCCTTTGGTTGGGAGGAGGTGGTTGAGGACTTGGGGTTTGGGAAGAGTGTGGGAGGGGGGGGGGGGGGCGGTGTTAAAAGCTTGGGGTTTGTGGGAGTTGAGGACTTGAAGTCACAATTGACATTGCACTGATGTTCTGCGGGTCCCTGCTAGTTACTCAATATTCCATAACTAATCCACATGCAGATAGTTATCCCAATGGGAACCTAAGTTTGAACATACATGGTCAGTCTAATTATTTTTTAAATCTGTTTATAAATCGAGTCATTTTTAAATGAAGATTTTTGTCATGGTTTTAAGAATATGTCAACTGACCAGTTCACAACCTTTAATTGTCAGTGCTGCTTACATTTACACATCCGAAATCTTGTTTTTCAGGGTCATCTCGGAATACTGTTGGCCTACATGCTGCCGGAGTGCAGGGTAAGTGTGTGTTGTGTTTTCTCTCGTTCGTTTGTGTTCTGTGGTTGTCTTAACATAAAAGTAATTTTATCTTGCAGACTATGTGTGTGTTACGTGCGAATGTGATCTTGTGTGCATTATATGTTAGGTTTTGATGGTGGAAAATAAAGAAGCTTCGTTGGAGAGAGCAGTTGGACGCTGCCGGCAGCTTGGCCTAACAAACGTGGAAATGTTCCAGGCTAACCTGGATTACTTCATCGGCCCCTTTGACATTGGCGTGCGTTATATGAGGGTGCAAAACCTCACTTTGCATTCCGTGAAGTCTTTCCGTCTTGCACGACTTTCATGGCTTCGTTCATCCTTAAAACAATCTGCTCTGTCTTTCTTCACTGTGTCTCTCGAATGCATCTTCAGTCTTCCTCTATTTGTCAAATCTTGCCTACCATCCATACCATCATATTTGTCAAATATTGCATACCAATATTGCATATATTGCATCATACCATGTCAAATATTGCATATTATTGCATAAGTAAGCATCGCTATGTGTGGTACCTTCTCTGTACCTATTCTTTACACATGTCTGAACCATCACAGCCATCTTGAATCTTTTGTAATTTCATCATCTTCTTGCACAAGCCGTTTTCTTGTCACTTAATTTTTGTAAAATTTTAAAACTCTGAGTGTTACCTTCAATCACCTTATTTCTGCATTCATTATTTTCAATATGTTGATGTGTATAATTTTTTTTGTTGTTTACAGTGTTAAGGCTCGTGGAGGAGCTAGAATACAGAATGTAACAGAACAAAAAGTGGGTGAGGGAGGGAGGGGTTGACACAAACAGCAGGGTTGAGGGACAAAACAGGAGGAGACTTGGAGAGGTAAGGTACTTGAATGAAGAATGAGAGCAAGGAGAGAACACAGGGGGTGAATAAAGTTGATACAGCCACAAACTCTCAATCCCAGAAGTGGAAGGAGGGACACTTTGTAGGATAAAGAAAGTGGAAAGAGGCACGTGTTTTGTCCCAGGGATAGAATTGGCACACCCACTAACTGAGACCTTGGGGAGTAGGTCAGATACTCCCAGGGACACAAATTTGACAATACACCATGACAAGGTATGGTAAAACACAGAAAATTGGAGTAAGGTACAACCAACAACAGCGATGAAATAATGACAGAAAGACATGACGGATCTGGTCTGGAAAGCTTAGCTTTGATGAACGACAAGGAAACACGTGTGTGAGTCAACGAGCAACATGCACAGACCTGGAACTGGAAGTCGAAAATCAAGTCGGAAGTCAAAAGCGATGGTATCAGTGCGATAAACTTCTCTCATTTAAATTGTTTGGATAAAAAAAAAAAAAATGTCCTCAGCCTTCCAAATGCAGTAGATGCTCGTCTGATTCTTGTTTTTATGTCGTATCCATATTTTGTCTGTGCTGGGTAAATGTGTGGTCATTGGCAGCCAAGAGACAACAGCTGGATAAATGTGGGCTTATTCGACACAAACAGCAGGTAGAACAGCAATATCAAGCTGTACATCACACTTTCCACCACTCGTTATACAAACACACTTTGGATACAGACAAGCTCAATCCGTCAATTCCCACAGTCATTTGAGTTGCAAGTCAAGTCTTACAATTGGATTTCCTTACTCCAGCACAATGTCTCAATGCACCTGCACCCCGACCTTGAAACTATTCTCAACAGGAGACGTAGATATCGAGATGGGATCCACCACCTGCGGAGTACCTCAATTTCTACCAACCGTATAAGGCCTCTAAAGGTGCATCTGTCTGACCAGTGTTCTCTGTTAGATTACCTGGAGCCATCTCACTTTGGGTAACAGATGCAGAAGACAGCAATGGTTGGGGCCCAGATGGTTTACCTTCAGTAATCTAGACTAGTACTTTAACTGGTCGGTATGACAGTGTATTTCCCGATCTTCACATCCACCACAGAACTCTCCAGTCCTGTTTGAGGGATGAACATCCCAAGCTTCCAGTTGTTCTTGCCCTGGAGTTTTTTTTTTGCCAACACCAGATGCTTCACGCAGGGGCGTCCGATACGTTGCATTGATTAATTATAGCCTCTGCAGGTTCAGCTTAATTATTCATGCCCAGCCTTGAACACAGTCTCCTCTTTAGCGGTTGTGCTGGTATGTTCTGTTCTGATAGGTTAGGAGCAAATAGTCTAGCCTTTTATGCACATTTGTCGATTCTTAGTCAGAAGCCTTCATTGAATCCTCTGTAAAAAAAAAAAAAAAAAAAAAAAAAAAAAAATTACATTCATCCGGCGAAGCTCTTTCTTGTTACCAACGACAGGCAGAACAAGACAACTGAGTAACATAATGAGATTTCCCCTTTAAGAGGTCTAACTCGTTTGTTCGTATGTAGCATGTGGCACCGGGGTTGCATGAGCTCTTGCAGGGGTGTGGCGATGCCACCGATGCACACACATTGATGCCTCGCCCTGCCTGTGATACACCTCAGTCGCGATAGACAGCTCGGAGGAGAGTGCGTGTACTTCCTGGCTATCTTGGCAACCCAGAGGTCTAATTAACGAAACAACTTGTTCACAAAGTGAAACTTCTCTCTGCAGAAGTTTCACAAATATCTATCGTGTGATTCTTTTTTTTTTTTCTTTTTTTTTTTCCACTTCTTGAAACTTTAAAATCAACTTTAGAATGTTCAAAATGTACTGGTATTGTATGAATAGATGAAATCTGTTGTGTCTGAATGTTTGTTTTATGTGACAGGTGGCGATACATGCATGTGGAGTTGCCACAGACATGGTGTTGCAGCGCTGCGTCAGTGTTGCTGCAGCGTTTGTGCTTTGTCCCTGCTGTTACGGCTTTGTGCAAAATACCGACAAAATTGCCTTTCCTTGCAGGTGAGATACCCGAAGCTGAAGTTGTGTGCAATAATTCATTTTTCACGATGAACTACATTCGTGCTAATATCTCATTACTGCGTTCTTGTAAAACCCTCAATTATTTATACAGCAATACATTTTCATATAAATGAACACTTAGGAAAGCTCAAGATGTTTGACTAGTCTGGCCCTTTATATTGTGTTGTTCAAGATTGGTTTATTGAACCTTCTGCAAATTATGAATAAACAATGTAGCTTTGAATTACTAGATTGCTTTGGCCTATTTTTTTGTATGGTCAAGAGCTGGTTATCTTATTGTGCATTTATCTCTTGTTTTATCTCTTGTTTTGCAGTGACAGGTTCCGCAGGTCTTTGTCAAATAAGGTAGGTTTGTTATCAAGACTTATTTTATTACTGCCCATCTTCTGGACCCACTGAAACTTATATATGTGCAAGAACAATTTTTCTCAAAGGATATGTGCTAGATCCGAAAGCATTGGTATCCTCCCTATCTGCTGGAGTATCTTGATTTTCTTTAACGTGAGGGTGAACTTTCTTTTCCTTTACAGATTCCTCATTGATAGACAGTATTGCACACTTTACTCGCTCCAGTAAATGCTTTATCTATTGTTCGATCCAATTTGGCCACGACTTTGTCAAGTCGTGTGGAATGTTCATGTTCAATGTGGAATTAGCTTTACCCCCATTGTGGATGTTATCAAGTACAGGTGTGATCAAGCCATGGATCCATCACGGCTGATCCATTTGTTGGGGAACGTTGAATCTAGGAATTCATGGAAGAAAATCAAAACACAAAAACTAATATTAATTAAAAGAGAAGGCAGACATGCTGACACATATACTGTACTAAGTAAGGAAATAACTGCACTATAATAAACATTATTAACCCTAGGAACCATTTCCTCTGCAATATATACATATACAGTCGGACCCCGCTATTTGCGGTTCCGCTATTCACGGAATCCGAATATTCACGGTTGATAAAATGCAACATGTTTCTCTATTCGCAGAAAGATGTCCTGCATATTCGTGGTTTTTTTTTCTTTTCGCGGTTGTGTTTTTTTCCCCCCCAATTCGCGGCAATGTTCTGTGAATTCGCGGTTTTTCAAGGGCGCAAAAAAATTTTCAATATGTAATGAATATGAATTTGGCAAGATGGCGACGGCCGACGAAAGGCCTGCGCGTCGAAGGCGCCCAGAGCCATGGGGCGAGTCTTGAGGATGGCTCTCTCTTTTTGTCTCAACGTTTCCTCTCTTTCTTATCCCCGGGAAGGACAGCACAGCTAAACAGCGCCTCTCAGAGCCCATCAGTCCAAGCAACTAAAACGCTTCTTCTCTTCAGAAAACAAAATAATGGCTGTCTGCTTCACTGCCACTCGCTCTCCCTTCCTCAGCTCCGAGAGCCAATGGCGAAGCTTCTTGCTGCCCCTGTGCTCTCCCTCACTGGACCAATCACGTCACTTGGGAGGCGTGGCCTGCCGGTCCTGTTCCTCATGGCCCTAGCACGGTCGCTCCACCTCTGCTGGTGGGTCCCTTTTTCCATATATGTCCATGGAGCGGGCTTAGCCTGGCTGGAAATTCATGGAGCGTAATTTGGCCGGCCGAGTTGGCAAAAACTTTAGGGAAGACTACAGAGGGTTTGACGCACAGGGGAAAACTAACCTTTAACCCCTATTACTAATTAAGACGGCATCATCCCCTGTATGATGTACATTTAAACAACCTTAGGCTACATATTCCTTGCTTATTAGTCCCCTACCGGTGTACACCGGAGGGGACTATAGGTTTGCACGCCGTCCCTCTGTCTGTCCGTCTGTCAGTCTGTCCGTCCGTCAGTCTCTCCGTCCTTCAGTCCGTCACGCAAAGAACAGTTTTCCGGACTTTTTTTCTAAACGCTTAATGCTAATGATTTCTAACTTGGCACATGGCTTCTTCATGATAAGTTACAGATCGAGTTCGAACTTCACGACGTTTCGATCATTTTTGACAGAGTTATGGCACTTTGAACTTTGGGAATTCTGATAATTCTGATGATCCTTAACTCAGTGCCATTTTAAGTTTTAATTTCCTTTAAAAACCTATTTCTCTGCAATAATAGGACCGATTGCGATCAAATTTTCACCGTAGGGGGGACTCGGTCTGTAGAATATTTTAATGGTAATTATGACGTCACAGGTCACGTGGTTTGGCCGCCATATTGTTTTTCGTGAAAACACGAAAACCCCTTTTTCTCTGCAACGGCTGAACAGATCGAGGCCAAACTTTGCAGGCAGAATCGCATACCCATGACGAACAAAAAAGTCAGCGAACATGACGTCATGCATCACATGGTTTCAGAGTTATGACGTTTTTAAGCATGAACCTTTAAAACCGAGCTCCTCCGTCATTTTTTATCCAATCGAGGGAAAACTTCACAGATCTGTTCAGCATGTCAGTCTACTAAAATGTCCTTTTGGAATTTGCGATAGGGCACGTGGTTTGGCAGATATCGTTAATTAAACGAAAATATTTTTTAAATGGATATCTCTTGTTTATTCTCGAGTTCTCCTCAAGCCGCACTGCGCGTCCTCAGCCTCGTCTCGCGAACGTCAACAGCGCGACACAGTGCGCGCTTTCGGGAGGGGCGGAGCCAAGCCGAGAAACATTTATATACACATCGATCATTGATCGTGAACCGGAAAATATAATAAATTACTGATATTTAGCGACTCAAAAGGTTCTTTATCAACAACTTATTTTGTCGTGCTTCTGCTGACCTGTCTGCAAGGTGTATAAATCGAAGTCCCGAGTGCGAATCACAGTTGAGCCCGTCCTGAGGTATTTAGCGATTGGGAACGATTCAGAACCTGTGGGTAAATAACCCTTGGTAATTTCCCCAACAGTTTTCCGGACGACAGTCTGCCGGTAGGGGACATGCATTGCAGCGCAATACTCAGAATGCTTGTTTACATCGAAATGTTCCTACACGTTACACGGTCCATACTATTTCCTATACAATTCTACCTTTCCTACGGTTATTATTTATCTATCCCCCATAAACGCAACAATATATATATATATATAAATAAAATATGTATACTCTCAGACCCCACCATTCATGGGAGATATGTTCCTGGAAAATGCCACGAATGCAGGGGCAATTTTTCAATAGGAAAAAGGGGGTTTGGTTCCCGCAGGTTCGTGATTCATGAAAAATTCATTCACAACATAGTTATCATTCACCCAGGCTTTGTTCCATCACTCTTCTGTTATTTCACATGTCATTATATCCATTGGGTTCCTTACCGGCAAGAGAGAAAGCTGCCTTCTTCACTTCACCCTGCCCCCACTAACTTGCTCGTTGTCTGTCCTCACCCCCTTTTTACTTACACAAGTTTGATCTACTCTAATTTATTCATTATTTGATTTTAAAAGCACGTTTTACAACGTTTTATGAAAAAAATGGGGTTCAATTTGTGTCCGGGAACCAATTAATCACTTAGTACATGTACAGTATTTAAAGGGGATTTATTGATCCGGTTTACGAACATCCAGGTTATGAACACATTTTCAGGAACATGTTGTGTTTGTAAACCGGGGACTCTCAGTATTGTATTGATTTTGTCCATTTTTATTTTTCTGTATAGAAAATCCCAGTTTCGGCTAAGGCAAGTTCTCTGCTGTGGATAATAAATTATCTACCGATGCCCTTTGTGGTTCACGGTTTCGTGTGCTTATGAGATTAATCCTTCTCCACATGTGATTTATGTGTAGGTTCATTGACCCTTAAATCGCTGTTTAAAACAAAACAAAAACTATTACACAGAAGGGAACTGTTTATTTTCATTTGGTAGTTTTAGAACCATTGCATTTACTATTCTCCATGTTATCAAAATGGTACAATGTGCCACAACCTTGTGATTGCTCAATATTTATACTTTTTGCCAACACTCATCTTGGCCCCTTAACCCACTCAAATATAAATTGCATTTGTACCCATAACCTCCCACAAGGTTCACTTTTTAAATACCTTCTTTTATGGATGGTGAGCCAATGAGAAGGTCTCCCTATGGCTGAAATTTGTATAAAGTGTTTCTTTTCACAAAGACTTTGACCTGTTTGACTTTGTTTTTCTCACTATGGTTTTCCTGTAATTGTAAAATGCATCTTCCCTTAATTGTACAATTATTTGTTCATTTATTTTTTAACTTCTTCCTGTTTACACAAATCTACAGGAGCACATGATATTGTGTCGTTTTGCTGATCAAACGGCTGTTCACCTCCCCGAGGATCGGAAGCATATTGGTAAGTAGTCCCATTGTCATGTTTTACAACCTTGTTACTTCTTACTTCCACATTGCGACATATTCAAATAGTTAAATGAACATAAGGGTATAGCATTCCACTTCAGCTGTTTTATCATGGCATTCTGCAAGGAAAGGAGGGGAAGGCACGGCAGACGACAGGTTGAGCGGAAATCCCCGGTAGGCTGTGGGTTGTGGAGGGTAAGGCACAACGGGTTGAGGGGAAAGTTGTGTTCAGCTTCGATCGATCCTGCTTTGGCAATGGGCCCAGATGGCATCTGTGCTCATGTTCTCAAATCCTGTTATGGCTGTTCTCCCTGTCTGCGCTCTTCAGTCTGTCCTTTGGCTGCATCCTGTCTGCCTAGAAGTCAGCGAACATCATTCCCATTCAAAAGATGGGTGCCAAATTGATTGTATAAATCACAGACCAGTAAGCTAGGCAAAGTCATGGAATCCAGCATTGCTGCTGAAGTAAAGTTATTTTGCTTTTCAAATAATCTGATCTAGTTTGGACTCCGGCTGATAAATAGAATTTGACTTTCAACCCTGGCAAATTTCACATTCTTGCCATGTCGCTCAAGAAGGATTGTCAAATGAACCCACCTTATCTCGTTCCATTGTCAGCTACTGGAGGAGGTTTAGTCTCTTGAACTTCTGGACCTGACAATAATTAGCTATGATCAATCCTGAACTGACCATAGAGTCACGGAAGCATTCCAAAACAGCCGCAGACTGGGCATCCTCTGTGGATCCAAGTCTTTACTTGGAAAATCAGAGATAGACTGTCTAAAAGGCCTTTGTATGCAGCTCAAATATAGTACTGCTCTCTACTATGCACTTGCACCCACCACTACACCCGGTTCTCCTGGATTCTATGGAATCTAAATCTCTCAATTAATGGAATGTCCTGTGAAGAGGACAAAGCACAGGGTCTGTTGCTCTCACATCACAGATAGGTTGGTGGTCTCTGTTTTCTACCATCTATTCTACAATATTGCTCTCCCTGCTCTCTCAGTCCTCCGAACCTCACTAATTACTCCAGGATGTGTGATCTTCCAGTTGTTCACTTGTTACACTTCCAAAATCCAGCCTGACTACAGGCCTCAACTCTTTATTCTTCACTTCTCCCTTCTATGAAACCACCATCCAGAAGCTATTCTGTCTCCCCTCCAGGACTTCAAGCGGGCAGTGCACCACTACCACGTGTCATCCCCTATTCTGACCCATGATCTTTATTACCCCCATTAACCTTCCTAACTCAACCATTTTACTTGATAGTTTGTCTTTCCTCCCCATCCCTTTCCTCCCTCTCCTCTTTTTCTGTTCATTAATTTCCTTGATGTTTGTCCCACTGTCAGTTTGTACCTTCCTCTTCGATGAGCCTCCATCCTGTAAGAAAAAAAAGGAAAAAAAAGGGACTATAATCCCAAGTGTAGTATATATATACAGGGTAAGCCAGAAATATGGTTATTTTTAACACTCGTGTAAAGGTAATAAAAAGTTGTATTTCAAAACAAATTGTTACAAGAAAGTGAAGTACATAACTGGCCATTTATTTGTGGAAAAGAACATCGAGGAGATGCGCACCATTTCGTCTGACACATTCCTCCAATCTTGGATGCTAATCATTCATGACGTTCTGCAACATGGCCACGTCAATATCATTGATTTCGCGTCTGATTTTTTTCTTAAGCTCATGAAGAGTTTGTGGACGGTTAACATACACTTTGTCCCTTAGATATGACCACAATAAATAATCACATGCAGTCAAATCGGGTGACCTCGCTGGCCATGGAACAAATTGTTAGCAATGTTTTGGTTTTCATTTCTGTCCATAAATGAAAGCATTCCCTCACAAAAATTATTGCGGGCAATATCCTCATCTTGGCTTAATTTGTGGACAGTTTGAATTTTATAGGGATAAAAGTTTAAATCCTTATGCAATATGCGGTGTAGTGACCTGTGAGAAATTCTTAAGGCTGATGCATGCTTTCGGCTGGAGCGATGCGGACTTCTCAAAACAGACTCCCTTACACGCTCAATGTTTTGTGCACGTTCGAAGTGCACCCTTACACGCTCAAAGTTCTCAGATCCGGATTGGGATCCTCACCAAAATCTAATCATTTCGTCCTTGTCACACACCCAATATGTCCACCAAATGTCGTCCGAATTCGTCCACAACTTTTTGAGATATCTTGTTCACAAACAGACAGGGGTGAAAACATAACCTCCAATCCACCTTTGGTGGCGGAGGTAAAAAGGGAGAATGAACGAATGGATATAAACTTGTCAAAGTCCATAACATAGGTGATGTATTGTTCAAACTTCGGACATGCAGTCAATTGGCAATCATGTAAACAATTTGCTGAAAAGAACCCGACATGAAGATTTAAATCAGATATGAAGCTATGTATCAGATGTGAAGCTTATGGCCAAGTTTCATCAAGATCGTGGTTCAAGTGATAATCACTGAAGTGTTTACAGACTCACTCACTTATTCACGCATTGACTGACTGACTTACCTACGAACACTGCTTGATCGCATAAGCTCACTGGATTAAAAGACCAGGTGAGCTAATAATAAATACATTTTCCTCTCCCAAGTGTTGGTGGAAGTATTTTCCAAATCTTTATTTTTTCTGAAAACATCAGGAAAACTAGAACGCCACTCAGTAGAGCGCATACTCCCGCCGTGGGTGGCCGCTGCTGAGCCCTATCTTCCAATGGTAAAAAATCTTTCAAAAAATTCCTGGATCCGGAATAATATCCTGAGCTTCACCAAAAACTAATCAATTCTTCCTTATCCCAAGGGCAATCATCCCACCAACTTTCATCCAAATCCGTTCAGAACTTTTCCAGATATCTTGTACACACACACACACACACACACACACACACACACACACACACACACACACACACACACACACACACACACACACACACACATACACATACACATACACACACACACGATCGAATGCATTACTCCCCGGCGGGAGTAATTAAGATCACTTTCGAAATGGTGAGTGGATTGCTTGTTATTTCACAGGACAGAGCTGCATGTCGTTGGTGGATCTGGATCGAGCCTGGGCTGTAACTGAGCATGTGGATTACTCTGTGTGCATCACCCGCATGCAGCCTGAATCCTGCTCACCCAAGAACAACCTCATTCTTGGTGTTCCGCCAACGTGGCCAGCCCCACCATGGCGTGGCTGCTCCCGGATTGCTGATGGTCCTTTTTCAACCTGAAATCCCTGGACTTAGTTAGTCAATTGAAATCCCTAGACTTAGTTGGTCAACCTGAAATCCCTGGACTTAGTTGGTCAACCTGAAATCCCTGGACTTAGTTGGTCAACCTGAAATCCCTGGACTTAGTTGGTCAACCTGATATCCCTGGACTTAGTTGGTCAACCTGAAATCCCTGGACTTAGTTGGTCAACCTGAAATCCCTGGACTTAGTTGGTCAATTGAAATCCCTGGAATTAGTTGGTCAACTGAAATCCCTATAATTAGTTGGTCAACTGAAATACCTGGACATAGTTGGTCAACTGAATTCCCTGGACTTAGTTGGTCAACTGAAATCCCTGGACTTAGTTGGTCAACTGAAATCCCTGGACTTAGTTGGTCAACTGAAATCCCTGGACTTAGTTGGTCAACTGAAATCCCTGGACTTAGTTGGTCAACCTGAAATCCCTGGACTTAGTTGGTCAACTGAAATCCCTGGAATTAGTTGGTCAACTGAAATCCCTATAATTAGTTGGTCAACTGAAATACCTGGACTTAGTTGGTCAACTGAAATCCCTGGACTTAGTTGGTCAACTGAAATCCCTGGACTTAGTTGGTCAACTGAAATCCCTGGACTTAGTTGGTCAACTGAAATCCCTGGACTTAGTTGGTCAACTGAAATCCCTGGACTTAGTTGGTCAACCTGAAATCCCTGGACTTAGTTGGTCAACTGAAATCCCTATAATTAGTTGGTCAACTGAAATCCCTCGAATTAGTTGGTCAACTGAAATCCCTGGACTTAGTTGGTCAACTGAAATCCCTGGACTTAGTTGGTCAACTGAAATCCCTATAATTAGTTGTTCAACTGAAATCCCTCAAATTAGTTGGTCAACTGAAATCCCTGGACTTAGTTGGTCAACTGAAATCCCTGGACTTAGTTGGTCAACTGAAATCCCTGGACTTAGTTGGTCAACTGAAATCCCTGGACTTAGTTGGTCAACTGAAATCCCTGGACTTAGTTGGTCAACTGAAATCCCTGGACTTAGTTGGTCAACTGAAATCCCTGGACTTAGTTGGTCAACTGAAATCCCTGGACATAGTTGGTCAACTGAAATCCCTGGACATAGTTGGTCAACTGAAATCCCTGGACTTAGTTGGTCAACTGAAATCCCTGGACTTAGTTGGTCAACTGAAATCCCTGGACTTAGTTGGTCAACTGAAATCCCTGGACTTAGTTGGTCAACTGAAATCCCTGGACTTAGTTGGTCAACTGAAATCCCTATAATTAGTTGGTCAACTGAAATCCCTCGAATTAGTTGGTCAACTGAAATCCCTGGACTTAGTTGGTCAACTGAAATCCCTGGACTTAGTTGGTCAACTGAAATCCCTGGACTTAGTTGGTCCACTGAAATCTCTGGACTTAGTTGGTCAACTGAAATCCCTGGACCTAGTTGGTCAACTGAAATCCCTGGACTTAGTTGGTCAACTGAAATCCCTGGACTTAGTTGGTCAACTGAAATCCCTGGACTTACTTGGTCAACTGAAATCCCTGGACTCAGTTGATCAACTGAAATCCCTGGACTTAGTTGGTCAACTGAAATCCCTGGACTTAGTTGGTCAACTGAAATCCCTGGACTTAGTTGGTCAACTGAAATCCCTGGACTTAGTTGGTCAACTGAAATCCCTGGACTTAGTTGGTCAACTGAAATCCCTGGACTTAGTTGGTCAACTGAAATCCCTGGACTTAGTTGGTCAACTGAAATCCCTGGACTTAGTTGGTCAACTGAAATCCCTATAATTAGTTGGTCAACTGAAATCCCTCGAATTAGTTGGTCAACTGAAATCCCTGGACTTAGTTGGTCAACTGAAATCCCTGGACTTAGTTGGTCAACTGAAATCCCTGGACTTAGTTGGTCCACTGAAATCTCTGGACTTAGTTGGTCAACTGAAATCCCTGGACCTAGTTGGTCAACTGAAATCCCTGGACTTAGTTGGTCAACTGAAATCCCTGGACTTAGTTGGTCAACTGAAATCCCTGGACTTACTTGGTCAACTGAAATCCCTGGACTCAGTTGATCAACTGAAATCCCTGGACTTAGTTGGTCAACTGAAATCCCTGGACTTAGTTGGTCAACTGAAATCCCTGGACTTAGTTGGTCAACTGAAATCCCTGGACTTAGTTGGTCAACTGAAATCCCTGGACTTAGTTGGTCAACTGAAATCCCTGGACTTAGTTGGTCAACTGAAATCCCTGGACTTAGTTGGTCAACTGAAATCCCTGGACTTAGTTGGTCAACTGAAATCCCTGGACTTAGTTGGTCAACTGAAATCCCTGGACTTAGCTGGGGAGCAGTGATGAAATTGTGTACGATGGCTTTTAAAAATTGTATATTGACGTGATGCACTGTCACGGTTATTTTTTTATTTCTTAATTCAAAAACACACTTTGTCATTATTTGTATTGCTACCTTGTGTCAAAGATGATCAGGACAAGTAGCAAGTTGTATGTGTGCATTGGCAAATAAGAAATGTAGATGTGTCTTGGTCTATTTTGCATTTTTCACTTTGTGTGACTCTATGAATGACCCATGTACATCGTAATGCTTCCTTTCTTTTATTTTAGGACAAAAAAGAAATAAAAGAGCATGTGGACTCGACTGAAATTGAGTCTTGTGGGTAAAAAAAAAAAGCAGGCTGTCTTGCCATACTCTCGATGTACAATTTCACTCCCATTGGCAATTTTCAATGGTCAACATCGTGTTTGAACATAAAATAATGTCGAAACGTCTTTATGAATCTTGACTGATATAAGTGTGGGATTAAAATGAAATGGGATTTCTATGCAGGTAAATGGACAACTGATGGACAGTAATGAAATAGGTTACGTAAGCAGGATAAGAGACAAAAAAGTTGTGGA
This sequence comes from Myxine glutinosa, assembly GCF_964187855.1. NCBI lineage: Eukaryota > Metazoa > Chordata > Myxini > Myxiniformes > Myxinidae > Myxine > Myxine glutinosa. Next base: position 34,553,219 of record NC_136272.1, on the reverse strand, counting down.
GGTGAGCTGCATGCCTGGATTTTGTGATTGGAGGTTGTTGTGAGAAACATTTGATCTAGAAGGATGAGCAAGAGGAGGAGAAGTACAGGAAAACGGAGAGCAGCAGGCCCTGTCTTTCCTTGTGTGAGATGGCAATGATGTTGAGAGTTTTGGATTCCACCGCATCCAGGAGAAACTGCTGTGAATCAGGAACCTCAATCAGCCCATAAAATAGAGTATCGGCCTTATCACTATCGGCCTTATCGGTTGTTGGAAATTTGGATTTACCAGATATGGTTTTCTTGGAATGGCAATATCTGACGGGCTTTAGAGACCAATCAAATTGTCATGACTGCTAATCATCTCCAAATATTTTTTCTGTGTTACCTGGACACTTTTTTTTGTACAGGATTTAAAGCTCATATGAAAGCAATAATACAAATGGAGAAGACAAATGAAGAATTTTGTCAAAAGGTCAAAGGTCAGCGTCACATAAAATCGTCAATTTCCATCCAATCGACCTGAAATTGTTCAGAATTTGCATATTGGGTCACTGCGTTGGTTCACCAATCAAAAGTTACAAGCCGATCGTTTTCTAGGTCATAAGGTGAAAGGTCAAGGTTGTGTAACATCATCAATTTTCATTTTGCATTTATTGTAATGTTTTCGTCATTTTGATCATACGGAAGAAAAAGAAGACGTCTGACTACAAACGGACGCGGACGGACTTTGCCTTTTCAGATGCTCTCCAGTTCTTATAGTATCAGGTATGCAGTCATGCGCTTCTAGGAAGTGTCCTCTGACATTACGAGTGTGTGCAGTGGCAGTTGAAATAGTGTCAGCCGAGGGTGGGGCCCTCATTTTGGGGGTTGGCCATTGGGTCCAACAAAGCATCGGCCGTTGACTCGTCGGGCGGAGCAGTAATCTCGACCGGGCAACCGACGAAGCACCTTACCTAGAGTACTTCGGCATCAACTTCTGAAGGGTTTGTGAGCTTGTTAAAGTTTCTCCAAGTCATTCAAACATGGGTTGTCGCCATTCTCTGGTTTGCACGTCTTCAGACAATAAACGGAAAAAGGTGTGTGTATTTGTTGTTATATAACATGGTTATTGCCAATTGTTATTATCAGTGTCCACTCTGCTGGCCAAGACTTTCTATCGATTTCAATTTCAGGAATAACTTTAATTGATGGATGCCCATGATGTATTTGTATACCAGCCTACTGGATGCCCCTTTTTACTATCTTTTTCATATTTTGGCCCAATTTTGTCTTGCAGCTCTTTCATAACTGCAATGGTGTTTAAAACACAAGTATGTAATATATATATATATATATATATATATGTTTGGCTTTTATTCCTGCTCTGATTGAATCTTCAGAAACAGGACTGGCAGGTTAAATTTGGAAATTCTTGGTGTTTCAAATGTGCCACCCAGACTGATATTGACGTCATGTCTTGGCCTTTGTTCTGCGAACTACTTTCAGTTAGATCCCACGTCATAGTCCAATTTGTTGGATTAAGTTTTGATTGGAAAAACAAATTGTATACAAAGTTTCTGATTCTGAGTTGAAAACAAATTTCTACATTTGAATGTCATTTTTCACCTGTTCCTTTTTTCAATTTGTTTCAATTTTCAATTTCAATTTGTTTCAATTTCAATTTCAATTTAAATTTGTTTTACGTGAAATAGTTGAATTGACACTCATATCACCGCCTCCAGGTCACAAAAGACGTTTTCTTTGACCTAGCCGCAAAGAGGAATTAAGGAGCGCAAAGATCAGTTGACCTTGGCCAACTATCAGAATGAACAATAGGACCATAAATAAAAACATGTTGTCTTTCTGTTTTAAAAAAAAGTCATAGTTTTGTTTCCATTAAAAAGATTTTCTTTTTCTTTATATTATTTTTTTATCCTCACGTGACAAGATTTCGGTTTAAAGTGCCTGAGAGTGAGTGCGCACACTCAAACATCTTCTCACTTTGTTTATGATCCCTGTAACCAGGTTTCAAAATTCAGCAACGGGAACGTTGTCCTCCCATGGCTCAAAGTATCCATGTTGGTTTCTTTTTCGGGTTAGCTTTGGTGGACTAACTAAGGTGATGTCTACCTCTTTTGGCTTTGGAACATTTTCTGGTGATCTACTCTCTGCAAGTTCATGAACGAAGTTTCCGATTGTTTGTGCGTGTGTTTCCCATTGTGTGCTTGTGTTTCCGATTGTGATGTGCGTGTGTTTTCCATTGTGTGGGCATGTTTTTCCGATTATGTGTGTGTGTGTGTTTCCGATTGTGATGTGCGTGTGTTTTCCATTGTGTGGGCATGTGTTTCCGATTATGTGTGTGCGTGTGTTTCCGATTGTGGTGTGCGTGTGTTTCTGATTGTGTGTGTGTTTTTCCCATTGTGTGCGTGTGTTTCCGATTGTGGTGTGCGTGTGTTTCTGATTGTGTGTGTGTGTTTCCCATTGTGTGCATGTGTTTCCGATTGTGGTGTGCGTGTGTTTCAGATTATGTGTGTGTGTGTGTGTGTTTCCCATTGTGTGCGTGTGTTTCCGATTGTGGTGTGCATGTGTTTCTGATTATGTGTGTGCGTGTGTTTCTGATTATGTGTGTGCGTGTGTTTCCGATTGTGTGCGTGTGTTTCCGATTATGTGTGTGCGTGTGTTTCGAATTGTGGTGTGCGTGTGTTTGATTATGTGTGTGTGTGTGTGTGTGTTTCCCATTGTGTGTGTGTGTTTCCGATTGTGGTGTGCATGTGTTTCTGATTATGTGTGTGTGTTTCCCATTGTGTGCGTGTGTTTCCAATTCTGGTGTGCGTGTGTTTCTGATTGTGTGTGTGTGTTTCCCATTGTGTGCGTGTGTTTCCGATTGTGGTGGGCGTGTGTTTCAGATTACGTGTGTGTGTGTTTCCGATTGTGGTGTGCGTGTGTTTCTGATTATGTGTGTGTGTGTGTGTGTGTGTTTCCCATTGTGTGCGTGTGTCTCTGATTGTGGTGTGCGTGTGTTTCCGATTGTGGTGTGCATGTGTTTCTGATTATGTGTGTGTGTGTGTGTGTGTTTCCCATTGTGTGCGTGTGTTTCCGATTGTGGTGTGCATATGTTTCTGAGTGTGTGATTGTATGTGTGCGTTTCCGATTGTGTGTGCGTGTTTCCTACTGTGTGTGTGTGTGTGTGTGTGTGTGTGTGTCTTCGATTGTGCGTGTGTGTCTTCGATTGTGTGTGTGTGTGCTTCCGATTGTGTGTGTGTGCTTCCGATTGTGTGCGTGTGTGTCCAATTGTGCACACATGTGTATCCGATTGTGTGCGTGTGTGTTTCCGATTGTGTGTGCATGTGTGATGATGTATGTTCCTGCATGCGCAACCTAATGCGTACATTCAGGTGTACACTTGAGGGGTTGTTTGTGCGTCTGCATATCAGACGTTAAAGACAAAACGAATATGGTTGAATGTACCTTTAATTTAAATGAAAACTTTGTTTCACAATAATAGTGCAGGTGTTGATGAGCCATAGTGGTCTCCTGCATTCTAGTTCCTTGTGAAGGAATTCATATTAATTTATTTATTTATAAATAATAATAATAACAGTATGAGTTCCCTCACAAGGAGCTTCCATGCTGAAGGCTATTAGACCCATGAAGCCCGTGCAGTGGTTGCCAACCTATGGTTGGTTGTCCTTACTCTGTTTGTCCGTACTCTATCCTTTTTAAACGCTCAGCATCAAGTCTTTGGTGGAACTCAGTCGGGATTTGAACCACCAACCTCCCAAACACAGAGCGGACCCTCTAAATTTTACACCAATTTTGTTGTATTTTGTAATTCCTTGTGGTTTCAGGTTGTTTTATTTTATGTTTGATCCTTGGTCAAGCTGTCTTTATTGTCCTCTCTTGCATATTGACGTGCAAATGAAGCTCAAAGATTTGCATTTATCAGCAACTTTCAGTGGTGAAGTCTGCAATGACAAGGCCACCACGATACAAGAGCTTTCCTGGTTCCAAAATTAGCAACAGCTTACCACATAAGGCCCTGCACACTTACAAGTGTGAGTTTACTTGCAGCTATGAAGGTGTTCCATGGTTTGCCATTTGGAGAGCAGAGGTCATGCTACTTTTGACTTCCTTTTGGCAATTTATTGCAAACATTAACTTCGCATTTAAGATCATAATTTTCTGGTCAGAACAGTCATGCAAGTGTTAGATTGTCTTCGTTTCTGAGAATGTTCTCATGTGGTGTTTGAAATGTTCTTCCAGTTTGAAGATTCACATGGCAAAACGAAGGTTCTGCATGAACATGGACATGGGAAGTGTCAAAGTAAGTAAAATCTTGCATCGTGTTTACAATTGCACGCAACATCTTCAGGGTAAGGCTTGCGGACTGCAACTAGTAAATTAGTGGAATAGTTACAAAGAGGATTTGCCTGAGACCAGAACACTTCCAAATGAACAGCGATTATAATATTTTAAGGAGCTGATGGAGTTCATGGAATGGACTTGCCTCTGAAATATTCCAAAGTATTGCCTAGATCTGGAAGCCAGCTTGGAGCTGTGGCAGGCCCAAGGCAAATCGTGGAAATTCCAGAGGCTAAGGAGCTTCTCAATCACAGATCCAGCTAACGGATATCATTTCCAAATAGATAACCACTGTGGATTCCGGTACTAGTTCTTTCCAAAAGGATACTGCAAGTGGAAGTTAATGGCAAATAGTTTTTCTTTCCAAACGATTCCCAGGAAATTTTGCGAAGAGTTGCTCCTGCTGAATCGACAGGTGCATGCCACTGCAGACTTGCTCTACGAGGCTGGCTGCTTTGACCATGCTGCTTTTGATGAGGCGCATTTCTTTAACTCGGGTTACTTGGCAACACAGACACTTATGGCGCAGGTCTCGACAAACACATAGGATGACACGTAGAAAAACCTCAGATAAGTGTTTGTCAATCATACACAGTGCATTCAGGAAGTATTCAGACCCCTTCACTTTTTCACATTTTGTTATGTTGAAGCCTTATGCTGAAATCGTTTAAATTCATTTTTTTCCCTCATCAATCTACACTCAATACCCCAAAATGACAAAGAGAAAACAGGATTTTAGAAAGTTTTGCAGATTTATTAAAAAGAAAAAACTGAAATATCACATTGACATAAGTATTCAGACCCTTAACTCAGTACTTAATTCGAGCACCTTTGGCAGCGATTACAGCCTCGAGTCTTCTTGGGTATGACGCGACAAGCTTTGCACATCTGGATTTGGGGATATTCTACCATTCTTCTCTGCAGATCCTCTCAAGCTCTGCCAGGTTGGATGGGGACCGTCGGTGGACAGCCATTTTCAGGTCTCTCCAGAGATGTTTGATTGGGTTCAAGTCAGGGCTCTGGCTGGGCCACTCAAGGACCTTCACAGAGTTGTCCCTTCGCCACTCCTGCGTTGTCTTTGCTGTGTGCTTAGGGTCATTGTCCTGTTGGAAGGTGAACCTTCGGCCCAGTTTGAGGTCCTGAGCGCTCTGTTTCAGGTTTTCATTGAGGATATCTCTGTACTTTGCTCTGTTCATTGTTCCCTCAACCTTGACCAGTCCCCCAGTCCCTGCTGCTGAAACACACCCCCACAGCATGATGCTGCCAGCACCATGCTTCACCGTTGGGATGGTATTGGGGAGATGATGAGTGGTGCCTGGTTTCCTCCAGACATGACGCTTAGAATTGAGGCCAAGCAGTTCCATCTTGGTTTCATCAGATCACAGAATCTTGTTTCTCACAGTCTGAGTCCTTTTTTTTTTTTTTTTTTTTTTGTATACAAGATCGAGGCTCGTGAAAGAGCGAACATTAATCACACAGAAAGACAAACAGACAAACCGACACATAAAACAAATAACATCGGGAGCGGTAGACAAGATGGGGAGAGAGGGGGAAGGACACAAACACAACATTTGAGAGCAGGGAACGAGAGACATGGAGACATCGAGAGATCTGTGGGAGGGAAAGGGCTTTGGGGGAGAGGCATGGGAAGGGGGGGGGGGGGGGGGGTGGGAGAGGTATAAAACATATGGACACTGCCAGGACTTCCAGGAAAGAAGTTGGAATTTCAAACAAGGTGGATCTGGGGTGAATTAGTGGGGGTAGAAAAGATCAAGGTTTTGGATGGGGGAAGATAAGAGATGGTGGTGAACAGCTGTTTTAAAGACCTGGAGGGAGGAGTGGGATTGAAGGGAGTGTGGGAGTTTGTTCCAGAGGCGGGAGAAAAGAGGAATGAAAGAGTGAAGGTGAGCAGAGAGCCGAGATTTTGGCAGTTTATCCATCAGAGGGTTGCTGGCAGATCTTGTGCGACCTGTAGGAATATTTGGGGGACAGAGCACAGAGAGAGCTGGGGAAGCAAGGCCGGAGAGGAGTCGGTAGAAGACAGAAAGACTTTTTAGGACTTTTAGGACAGAAAGACTTTAGGTGCTTTTTTGCAAACTCCAAGTGGGCTTTCATGTGTTTTTCATTGAGGAGAGGCTTCCATCTGTCCACTCTGCCATAAAGCCCAGATCGGTGGAGTGTTGCAGTGATGGTTGTCCTTTTTGAAGTTTCTCCCATCTCCACATAGGATCTCTGGAGCTTTCATTCTGTATGGATTCTGTATGGCTTTCATTCTGTCTGAAAATTCATTCTGTATGGATGGGTATACCCAGGGGTATGCCTATCTAGGGTTAAGGATAGAGCACAGAGAAACAACCATAGGTTGGTAATAATGGAACAGGCTTTGATGGGTGCAATGGCCTCCACTCTGTGTCAAAGTTTCTTGTAAGGTCACTCACATTAACCTCACTGAGATCTTCAAAACGATACCGGGGAAGATGACTACAAACAACTACAATTGGAGGGTGTCTTGGGTTCTTTGACGATCTTGAAAATAACCCTTGGAATAAAATACGAGAACAACAAAACTTTCCAACTTAGTCCTTGGCACGTGTTCTTTACCGAAACGGAGGTGGTTACCTCGAGTCCTGGAAGGACTCCGCACCACCTGCATCCAACGGCAGGGCAAAAATTGAATGCAGCGTAGTTAATAAAGTCTGTTTGTCCCTTCCATACGTTTTTCGTGATCAGTTAATTTTACCCAATAACAATTTTATTGGTGTGATTTGGCAGGTGAGGCCCAAAGGCGCTCCCTCGAGCTCGAGGTTGAGAAGTTGAACTTTTACTCCGAGCAACTGTGTGCAAGGGAAGCCAATCTCAAGTTCAAGTTCACAGAAGATCAGAAACAACTGAAGAGTGATTCTGAAGATGAACTATGTCGAATTTTCTCCCAACTGGTACAGTAAAAAGCAATGAATCTGTTTCTTCACAAGATTAAAGGAATGTGGTGTGTAATCTTTCCTCGGTTTTGCAGGAATGTTGGCCTTCATTGGCTAATACAGAATGCTGAAGATTATTCCAGATTTGAACACTGCCCTCTTTGTTTAATTATTTTGTCTCTTGGAGTTAAGTACTGTACAGTACCTTCAGAAAGTATTCACACCCCTTGACTTTTTACATTTTGTTGTGTTACAGCCTGAATTAAAAATGGATATAATTGAGATTTTCTTGTCACTGATCTACACATAATACCCCATAATGTCAAAGTGGAATTTTGTTTTAGAAATGTTTACAAAATAATTTTAAATGAAAGACAGAAATATCTAATTTACATAAGTATTCAACCCCTTGAGTCAATACTTCATAGAAGCGCCTTTGGCAGTGATTAAAGATTCGAGTCTTCTTGAGTATGTCTGAATCAGTTTTGAATACCTGGATTTGGGGAGTGTCTCCCATTCCTCCTTGCAGATTTGCTCAAGCTCTGTCAAGTTGGATGAGGTGCGTCGGTGAACAGCAATCTTCAAGTCTTTCCACAGATTGTCAATGGGATTCAAGTCTGGGCTTTGGCTGGGCCACTCAAGGACTTCCACGTTCTTGTTCTAAAGCCATTCCAGTGTTGCTTTGGCTCTATGCTTGGGTTCATTGTCCTGTTGGAATATAAATCTTCGCTGCAGTCGAAGATCTTTTGCACTCTGAATCATGTGCTCCACAAGGATTTGCCTGTATTTGGCTCCATTCATTGTTCCCTCTATCCTTACAAGTCTCCCAGTCTCTGCCGCTGAACAGCATCTTGGGATGGTGTTAGATGGGTGATGAGCTGTGCTCGGTGTCCACCAAACGTAGCGCTTTGTATTCAGGACAAAGAATTCAATTTTCGTCTCGTTTGTCCACAGAATCTTTTGCCTCATGCTCTCACTCTTTCACGTGCCTTTTTACAAACTCCAGGTGTGCTGTCATATTACTTTTTCTCAGCAGTTGCTTCTGTCTGGCCACTCTCCCATTAAGCCTAGATTTGTGAAGTGCTGCAGAGACTGTTGTCCTTCCGACAGGTTCTCCCATCTCAGCCAAGGAACTCTGTAGTTCTGTCAGAATGGTCATTTGGTTCTTGGTCACCTCCCTGACCAAGGTCCTCCTTGCCCAGTTGCTCAGTTTGTTCAGATGACCAGCTCTAGGAAGAGTGTGGGTAGTTCCATATTTTTTCCATTTCCTAATGATGGAGCTCACTGTGCTCTTGGGAACTTCCAACACTCTGTAAATTGTTTTATATCCTTCCCCAGATCTACACCTCCTCACAATTGTATCTCGGAGTTCTACGCACAGTTCCTTGGACTTCATGGTAGAGGTTCTGCTATGACATGCACTGTCAACTGTGGGACCTTATATAGAAAGGTGTGTTTCTTTCTAAATCATGTCCAATCAATTGAATTGGTCACAGGTGGACTCCACTCAAGTTGTAGAGACATCTCGAGGATGATCAAAGGAAATTGGATACACCTGAGCTGAATTTAGAGTATTATAGCAGAGGCTTTGAATACTTATTGACTCAAGACATTTCAGACATTCAGTTTTAATTATTTTATAAAAAGTTCTCCAAAAAAAATTCCACTTTTGACATTATGTGTTGATCAGTGACAAAAAAAAAAAAATCTCAATTTATCCATTTTAAATTCATGCTGTAACACAACCAAATGCGAAAAAAGTCAAGGGGTGTGAATACACATGTAATCTTCACCTTGATCTAAAATGATACAATCTCTGCTGTGATTGATTGTAATTTTCTTCAGGAGTGCTGTATATCTGAGAATTCCTTATTGAAAACCAAGCTGAATCTACTGGAAGCATCAAAGGCAGAAGTAGAGAATTGCAAAGAAGAAGGTACCCATTTTTCTTATTTTAAAGTATTTTTTTTAATTTGATTTTGGTGCGGTAAAAATATTGACTCCTCTTGTCATCAAACTGTGCATCCTATTTTAGAGCTAAGAACTGCCTTGGAGGAAAATAAGTTGCTGGCTGAGAAACGTGAGGAAGATAGACTATCATTTGAGGTATGGGATTCTTGTGTTAGAGTGCAGTTTGCACAAGGTAGAGCAAGGTCTATTTTGGAAAGGAAGCTTTCAGTCAGATTCACCAAAATGCCACGAAGGGTGATTGATGCTATTTGTGTTGAAATGTGCGATCCAGAACGAGTTTGTTCCATAGTTATTGATAGGTCTCTTTGGAATTATTGAGTTTGTTCCATTGTTATTGATATGTCTCCATGGACTTATTGAGTTTGTTCTATTGTTATCGATAGGCCTCTATGGAATTCTTGAGTTTGTTCTGTTGTTATCGATAGGTCTCTATGGAATTCCTGGGTTTGTTCCATTGTTTTTGATAGGTTTCTATGGACTTATTGAGTTTGTTCCGTTTTTATCAATGGGTCTCCATGGAATTCTTGAGTTTGTTCCGTTGTTATTGATAGGTCTTTATGGAATTTTAGAGTTGGTTCTGCAGTTGTCGAAAGGTCGCTATGGAATTTTAGAGTTTGTTCCGTTGCTACCGATAGGTCTCTATGGAGTTTTAGAGTTTGTTCCATTGTTATTGATAGGTCTCCATGGAGTTTTCAAGTTTGTTCTGCAGTTGTCGAGAAGTCTCTGGGGAATTTTAGAGTTGGTTCCGTAGTTATCGATAGGTCTCCATGGAGTTTTCAAGTTTGTTCCGTTGTTATCAATAGGTCTCCATGGAGTTTTCAAGTTTGTTCCGTTGTTATCGATAGGTGGAGTTTTCAAGTTTGTTCCGTTGTTATCGATAGGTCTCGATGAACGTTTAGAGTTTGTTCTGCAGTTATCGATAAGTCTCTATGAAATTTTAGAGTTTGTTCCGTTGTGATCGATAGGTTTCTATGGAATTGTAGCATTGGTTCCATAGTTATCAAGACGTCTCTATGGAATTTTAGAGTTTGTTCTGCAGTTGTCGATAGGTCTCTATGGAATTTTAGAGTTTGTTCTGCAGTTGTCGATAGGTCTCTATGAAATTTTAGAGTTTGTTCTGCAGTTATCGATATGTCTCTATGGAGCTTTCGAGTTTGTTCCATAGTTGTCAATATATCTCAATGAATACATCTGAAGAAAAGGATATATCACGCAATAATGCAACTTTTGTTGACAGGATCATGTACAAGCTTTGAAGACAGAAATAAAAAATTTGAAAGAAGCACAGAAGAGAAATGATCAAGACATCTCAAAAAAGGTGAGTGTGGTATTTAAACATTTCATGCAATGTAGTGCAGTTGCTTTGTCTGTAAGGTAAATGTCCAATTATTTTACCTCCAATCACTGCATTTCACAACACCAACACCAATGTTTAGTCCATTGAATTGTCACAAAGTATCACAAGGAAATGAAGGTGTGGGTAAAGACCATTTGTTTAGGTCGGGTAAGTTATCCAGCCATGGTGATGTACAGTATTCTTAATGTCTTCCTCCACTTGCTACAAGTTTCTTTAACCTTGCCGATACGCTCCTCTCTTCCTTTCCTTGTTTGCATCTAAAAATACATTTCTCCACTCTCCTTAAAATTCCGTCTTGCACCTCTCGTGTGGTCTGGTTTACATCACCATTTTTCCATACAGTAATCTTTGGAGTATAATGAAGAACTATAGTCTTGTTAGTAAAAGCAAGTGTCGATCTGCATCGGCGGACAGGTAGAACATTGATAGGAATAAACAGGAAGTTGGTCAAGTTATGTTAACCACCATGGAGAAGCAAGGAGAAGCTGTCATTTTGGGTGTTAACCCTTCGTCGAAGCAAAAGGAGCAGTTTGCATACACGTTCAGTTGTGAGCAGTTCAGTACACCTGCTTGTGATCAACTGTTTTCCTGAGCATTACTTTTGTATAATATATATATATATATATATATATATATATATATATATATATATATGTATATATATATATGTATATATATATATATATATATATATGTATATATATATATATATATATATATATATATATGTATATATATATATATGTATATGTATATATATATATATATATATATATGTATATGTATATATATATATATATATATATATGTATATATATATATATATATATATATATATATATGTATATATATATATATATATATATATATATGTATATATATATATATATATATATATGTATATATATATATATGTATATATATATATGTATATATATATATATATGTATATATATATATATGTATATATATATATATATACTGTATATATATATATATATATATATATATATATATATATATATATGTATATATATATATATATATATATATATATATATATATATATATATATACACACATACATACATACATACATACATACATATATATATATATATATATATATATATATATATATATATATATATATATATATATATATATATATATATACATATACATGCTGGATCCAAACGGCCGACTCCTGCACCACGGAGATGAAGACCCAGGTCCAGTCGTTTTTGTTCAAACAATCAGTGGTTTATTAAAGGTCAACCGAGAAACACGGCCGTGGAGAGGAGATTCTTGACGAGGTGGACCAAAGCACCCGAGACCATCGCCCAAAATCACTTTGAATACAAGATGTGCTGCGCACAGATTTATACAAGCAGGATCAAGATAACCGATTGGGCCAGCGAGGCCTTTGATGAACCATTTGTCCCGAAACTTGCGATAAAACTGGGATGAGAAGACAAAGGCGGCTGAGTTTGTTTACTTCATCCATGAGATGTTTTACGATTAAATTCCATGAACCTTCGAAATCTGTCCTCTCTTTGTGTCCAATCTAACAAGTAGGACGTGCCACGCAGAAAAGCCAAAAGGTTTATGCATAATAAATTGTGCAGACTCCGCACAAAGTTTGGCTGCGTCAGTGTAAAGATCAAAGTGAAACCCCCCAGAAGGATTACCGCAAGCCAACTACAAAAATACTACAAGTTATACTTTTATTATTATTACCATGTCGTTATGTAGGTTCGATTCCCGACATTTATATATATACGTATATACATATATAGTTACGTTTGTGGGGGGTCGGGATACCTTAGTCCAGGTAGAGTGTATAGATTAGTGTGCTCCGACTGTCGTGAAGAAGAAGAAACCTCGATGTATTATAAGTAGGGAATTTGTGTCGACCGGATGTCAGGTAAGCTTGTATATTCGTCCCCATCACAGGGGTGGGGCTTGTTAATTAGCATGGGATTATGGGTAATTTGTCACTTAATTGTCTCTGTTTGTAATTGCTTCTGTAATTTATTCCTCTGTTCCTTGTGACACTGCACTAGACACCTAGCCAGAAATCGCCCATTAAACACACTAATAAAGAAAACCAACCGGAAACCAGGCATGAAGCATTGCCGTGGATAACACCGACGTTGTGAGCACACAGGACAGGTAGGGTCGTGAGGCCACGCCGAGAAGAGCAATGATTGGCCGGGATTTGATTGGCACAGAGGACTGGTAGGAAGGGACTAGGAGATTGGTGAAGCAGGCACAGATGACATCAGAGCCCGCATTTCTTATTCCACCACCTTTAGCCAAGTTTTTCTCGGTCTTCCCTGTCCTCTTCTTCCTTCTACATTCATTTCCATCACTCTTCTCAACCAGTCACTTTCATCCTTCCTCAACACATGCCCAAACCATCTGAACCTGTTCCTCTTCACAGCATCCATCACAGGCTCTATTCCCATCATCTTTCTCAATTCATCATTTGTCTTCCTCTCTCTCAACAATACTCCACACATCCACTGAACCATTCGCTTTTCCACCCTTTCCAGCCTTCGTTGCTGCTCTACGTTCATTACCCATGTGTCGCTTCCATAAATCATAACACTTCTCACACATGAGGCATACACCTTTCCCTTCAGCTTCAATGACACTCCCCTCCTCGTCAGCATGTCACTCAGTTTCCGAAACTGAGTATGTATATGTATATGTACAGTCACGTGAAAAAGTAAGTACACCCCATGTAAAGTTTTGACTTTTTCAACATGTTTCAACATACAGCTATTTGATCTTCATTTCAACAATATTGATAGAAAAAGGTGATATAATATAACATATATCAAGAAACAGTTACATTTTGTAGTCCATTGTATAATTTAAATAAACATAAATGCAAATTTCGCATGTGGAAAAAGTAAGTACACCCTTGGCTCTAATAGGCGGTATTGCCCCCTTTGGCAGAAACAACCTCAAGTAGGCGTTTCTTATAACTGTCTACCAGTCTCTGACATCGACTGGGAGAAATTTTTGCCCACTCCTCATGCAGAATTTTTTCAGCTGTGCCATGTTCGAGGGGTTTCTTGCATGCACAGCTCGTTTCAAATCCCCCCACAACATCTCGATGGGATTTAGATCCAGGCTTTGACTTGGCCATTCCAGAACCCTCCATTTCTTTCTTTTCAGCCATTCCTTGGTGGATTTACTGGTATGTTTAGGGTCATTGTCATGTTGCAAGGTCCACCTTCGGTTGAGCTTCAACTTTCCGACAGATGGCCTCACATTATCCTCAAACACCCTCTGGTACAATGAAGAATTCATAGTGGATTCTATGATGGTGAGCTGCCCAGGCCCTGATGCAGCAAAGCTGCCCCAAACGATAATATTTAAACCACCATGCTTTACAGTTGGTATCAGGTTCTTGTGGTCAAATGCTGTCTTTGGTTTTCGCCAAACATGTCTTCTGGTCCTGTGGCCAAATAGCTCTACCTTTGACTCATCTGGCCAGAGCACATTGTTCTAGAAGTGCTGGTCTTTGCCTAGGTATTCATTGGCAAACTTTAGTCTTGGCATGATGTTCTTTCTGGACAGCAATGGTTTCCTCCTGGCACACCTCCCATGTAGATCAAATTTGTGCAGCCACTTTCTAATGGTAGACTCGTGCACTTTGACATCAACAGTGGCAAGAGCTACCTGTAGGTCCCGTGATGACATTCTGGGGTTCGTAGAGACTTCTTTCAGCATCTTGCGGTCTGCTCTCGGGCTGAACTTGTTGGGGCGGCCTGGCCTGAAGAAGTTGGCACTTGTTTGGAATCCTCTCCACTTGTAGACGATCTTCCGGACAGTCGAATGATTGATTTCAAATTGTTTGGAGATCTTTTTAAATCCCTTCCCAGACTCGTAGGCATCTATAACCTCCTTTCTGAAGGCCTCAGAGAGCTCTTTTGATCTAGGCATGGTGACGCCGCACTCAACAACAAAGTGCAAACCAAACGAAATGTCTGAGGTTTAAATAAGACAGGTTCCTCCAAGATCCTCTCGAACGATGTTCTAATCATTTGCACCTGAGCTGGTGCACTTGATTTTAATTTTAGGTATTTGAAGTAGTGATAAATGTAAGGGTGTACTTACTTTTTCCACATGCGAAATTTGCATTTATGTTTATTTAAATTATACAATGGACTACAAAATGTAAATGTTTCATGATATTTGTTATGTTATATCACCTTTATCTGTCAATATTGTTGAAATGAAGATCAAATAGCTGTCTGTTGAAATATGTTGAAAAAGTCAAAACTTTACATGGGGTGTACTTACTTTTTCACGTGACTGTATATACACATATATATGTGTATATATATATATATATATATATATATATATATATATATATGTATATATTGTTGCGAATATGGAATTTGGCCTCCATATCCGCTTGTAAATATTCCCCTATTTCTCCAATACTCCCCAACTTTCCCCAATCCCCCATTCCCTAGTCCCATTGCATGTAAATAACACTCAGTAGAGCCGACCTTCCCCTTATTCCCCCATTAAATGTCGTGCCCAGGTCCACCGCACCACACGTAGACAACTTTCGGACATCTTGCTAGTTATTCTTAATCTATGTCAGTTAAGGCCTCGTTTCCATTAATTATGACTCTTCGTTGCACCAGAATGTGATTATATGGCACCAGTAGTGAGTTTAGGACCTTTCCCATACCTCCTTCCATCTTCTTCCCCAACAATTACAACAACAACAGAGGAGATGGCGGCGGCGCGGGGGAGGATGCGTCCTCACACCGGCTCGATTAGCGCCATTGACCACGCGCTCCACGGGGTTACCACGGAGGGGCTGGCTGTCAGCTCCTCCTCAAGGGCGGAGCCTGGTAACCCCCCGCACCCAATCAGAAGGGCGGACCGATTCCATCTGGGGCGGCGCTAACGTGCCGAGGGCGTGGATATACGCGGCCCCGCGCCGGATGTGACGTCAGCTGCGCCCCCAGCTGGAGAAAGAACGTTGCCTGCGATCGCTGAGAGGAAGAGAACCCGCCTGAGAAAGAACGTCCCCTCCGAGCGCTGTGACCTCCCCGCATCTTTGGACCGGACTGTACCCTGCTTTGAGCCAAGAGTGCACCTTGAGCCATCGCTATCTGCCTTTCCTTGCCGTGTGAGTCAGCCGTTGTCCCGTTTACCTGTCGTCTGTCCGGGGTTAATATAAGAGTGTGTCTAAGTGCTTGTCTTCCTGTGATATACCTCTAGCCCCTGTAATCTAACCTTTCCTTACGAATATAATTGAGAATCGAAACATTGGTGTCTGTCATTATAACCCAGCCGGGTGTCTTCTTTTTCCTTATTGATCCAGCGTAGCGCGGCTCCGTCAACGTTCGAGTACAATCGGGTAATTTGTGCGGACACGACGGCCATTCCGCTCGGCCCACCTTAACATCAAAGTCGTGTCTGTAACAATTGGTGTCGAGGAGTGAGATTCGGACCCGGGACTAAATTAGTTAGGCCCAAATTTTGGGAGGGAAAATCGATTCGGAGCGCGTACTGCGCTCGACAAAATCGATCCGGAGCGCGGTCCCGCGGTTACTGCGCTCGACGAAATTATAACAGCAAAATTTGGATTTGTGTTACGAAACTCGAATTTTGAAAGTCGCGCTATGGCGGATCAAGACGGCTGGGGTCCGGTAGGGGAGAGTGAAGCAGGGTCGGTCCAGGACCAAATTGAGGGACATGAGGGACAGGAGGAGAGCGAAGCAGTGAGGGCGGCAGGGTCGCAAAATAGCGTTGTCACGCACGAGGTGGCCACGGCGTCCACGCCCGCGGCAGCGCCCCTGGTGGATTCGAACCTTTTCCTCCTGCAAATGAGGGCCCTTATGGAACAAATGGTGGGAATGAGGGCTGATAGTGAGCGGTTGGGAAACCAATTGGGGGTAATGGGGAACCGGATGGAGGCTCAGAATGAGCAATTGGGGGTAATGGGGAACCGGATGGAGGCTCAGAATGAGCAATTGGGGGTAATGGGGAACCGGATGGAGGCTCAGAATGAGCAATTGGGGGTAATGGGAAACGAAATGGGGGTAATGAGGGACGAAGCGAGGGGTACCGGTGAGGGGTTAGACAACGGGATAAAAGAGGTGAGAAATGGGTTAATGGGGGTAGAAAACAGAATGGCCGCTCAGGAGAATCAGATAGAGGGAGTGAAAAATGGGTTAGAGGGGTTAGAAAACACCATGGAAGGCAAATTGAGGGACATGAGGGACCAAGCGGAAAGGGAAGTTAACCAAATGGGGCAGCAGATAGAGGGGGTCAGAATGGGGGTAGAAACCAAACTGGATGCTCACAGGGAGGAAATGGAGCAGATGAGGGTGGCATCTGGGCAGGAGATGCAAGTGATGGGAGAAGAGATCAGAAGAGGAGTGAGTGAGGAGGTCGGAGGAGTGCGCGAGGAGGTGAGGCACTGTAAGGAGCGCATGGAGAAGGAGGTGAGAAAGGGGACTGTAAAATTGCAAGGGGGTATAGAGGAGTTGACGCTGGGAGTAGAACAACTGACAGTGGGACAAAAGGAGTTGGGGGAACAGGTAAAGAAGAACACAGCGGTAATAGAGGGGTTAAAATCGACGCAGAAGGAGATGAAAAAGGACGTAGGGGTAATTAAAAAAGAGTGTCAGACGGTACATGAGGACTTGACGAAAAAAATGAACAAAGTGGTAGAGGTGATGGAGGTTAAAGAGCGGGAGGTGCGGGAGCACATAGAAAAAAATAAAGTGGAGTTAGAGGAAGAACTTAAAGGGGCGCACGAGGAGATGAAGGAGGTGAAGCAGAAATTAGAAGAAGTGGAAGAGGGGGTGAGCGAAATTAAAAAGCGACGGAGAGAGGATAAGAAAGAGATAAAAGAGGAGGTAAAAGAATTGGTCCAGAGTCTGTGTTCGGATCGTGATGATGTGCTCATTAACCGGATGAGGGATTCGCAGGTGATGGAGGAGAAGCGAAGAGAAAGAGGACCCGGTGTAAGTGGTGACCAATATGGTCGTGCGTATGATGCGCCAGGTGATTTAATAAGCTTGGGGGTCGAGATAGACCCGGGTGTTCGTGAGAGGCCGTTGGTGAAGTGTGCGACAGGTCTGGTGTGCGAAAAAGGAGGTGTGCGAGAAAGTCCGACTCTGGGGTGTGTGAGGAAAAAGTGCGTGCCAAGGAGTGAGGGTGCTGGCGAGAGTGAGTCGGTCGTAGCGCGTGTGCGAGGGGGCACATGGAAGCGCGGTGTGGTGAGTGTTACAGAGGATGTAACGGGAGAGTGTGCGCGAGAAAGGTGTGTGACGGACAGGTGCATGGGGAAAGAGTGCGCTGTCAAAAGTAAGGAAGAATGCACACCTGTGGTGAGTGTTACAAAGGGTGTAACGGGAGAGTGTGCGCGAGAAAGGTGTGTAACGGACAGGTGCATGGGGAAAGAGTGCGCTGTCAAGAGTAAGGGTGAGTGCGTTGTCAAGAGTGGTGGTGAGAGTATTGAGAGTGACAAGGAGAGTGAGTTGGTTGTGACAGGTGAGCGAGGATGTACACCTGGGATGGAAGGATGCACACCTGGAATGGTAGAGCGTGAGTGGGAATGCACGCTGGAGTTGGTGGTGAGGCACGTGGTTGGGTGTGCGAATGAGGGCACACCTGTGATTGTCACAGAGGAGGGGGCGCGAAGAGGTGTATTGGTGAGGTGTGCGAACAACGAATGTGTGCCAAAGTGTTCGGTGGTCAGGTGTGTGACCAAGGCTGTGAGTGGAATGGGTGTACCTGGGTGTGTAAGGAAAGGTACGAGGAGCATGGGCACGGCTGGATGTGTGAGCAAGGAACGGGCTGCGGGGTGTAAGCGTCCAGGTGAAGCATCGACGTTAGACGGGATAGAGTTTAGAACGACTTATAGCCGAATCGGGCCCTCGGTGCGTGCTGGGCCTCGCTTTGAACGGCCGCGTCCGTGCTCCACTAGGCGGAGCGGGCGGCAGGATAGGAAGGGTCGTCATGGCGACCACTTTTTGGTGAGGCATTCCGGCAGGCCGAGATCGAGCCATGGGATGGCTCCGTGCCGAGATGGTGCGTGGGATCTCGGCCCGGGTAAACCTCCTTCCCTGCACCGAATGCGGGATGTATCCAGCCGCTGGCACAAAACAACCAGCATTCATTGTTTGGCTTTACGAAGCCGGGCTTTGGACAGGGATTGGCGCACCGAGAGGTATTAGTGAGTAGACTGGGTGATGAGGTTAGTGTTTTGGACCCCAAATTAGAGAAAAACAAAATTTGATGATTGGCAAAGGATTGGCAGTAGTGATTGGCAGATGATGGGCAGTGATTGGCAAATTTTTAATTTGTTGAAATTTGATGTGCGAAATTGGTAGTGAGAGACCCCCGATGTGGTGGGATGGCAAATCCACCATCCTTCCCATGTGGGGGCAAAGGAGCAATAGTTTATGGGGTGTATGGCAGTGAAAACTAGCCCGGGTGGGTTAGGTTATATTGATAGGGCCCTAGAAGATGACATTAGGTAACGTTAAGTTTAGTTAGTGACTGATACCTGTAGTGGGGACGCAGGTAGTTTAGTGTGGATGATAATGACGTGGGAGCGCAATAGTTTAAAGGGACGACTGGGAAGCGCAAGTTTCAGAAGGGAGTAGTTAGCTGAGATGATGCCGTGTGTGTGAGGATTGTGCAGGTGTGATTGCACAGGTGTGCAACTGGACAGGTGTGTGGAGCAGTGTGTGAGTAATGAGTGTTGTGGATCAGCGCGAATGCGCTTGGGGAGAGAAGGGTGCAGGTGGCACCAGGTGTGAGAGCACAGGTGTGCAAGTACAGGTGTGTGGAGAGAGTTGGAGTAAGTGGTACGGAGTGGTGTGCATGGTGCGAAGGTGTGAATGGGGGAAGAGTGGACCCCCATCACGGATACCCGGGGCGGGTAGTGTAAGTGTTAGGTAGAGGGTACAGGTAAATTGTGGTTGGATATTGGCATTTGTGGTGCGGTTGCAGAATGGTGTTGTGAATGGGTGCATTAGTGTTGTGGAAATGGCTGGGCGTGTAGCCTGTTAGTGTGTGTAGTTGGTTGGGCACTCCACCACTGTGAGGATGTCGGCCAGGTGAGGCCGCAGGTGGGCTCTGGGAGCCGGTAGTTGTGAGTGGGTGCCTGAGGATCCCGGGTGTGGATCGGGCAGCCCAGTGCCAGAGAGGGCACCGAGTGGGGAGAGTGCCAGAGGGCCTTCCCCAGGTAGTTAGGTTAGGGTAAGGAGCAGGTAAGCTCGGAGGCAACTGCAGTGGTGGAGGTGTGCAGGTGGGTAGACCCACTGGGAGAGGTACACGCCACAGCCCAGAAATTGTACGAGGGCACCGGGAGATGAATCGGGGGAGTGAGACCCCAAATTGAAGAGCACCACAGTTTGGCCAATGGGAATTGGTTTTTAGAACCCATAGTGTAAGAGGGCCAATGGTTTGGCCGGAGAAAGACCCCGGGTAGTGTAAAGTTGTTAAAGTCACTTAGGAAATAGTTAGGATTGATGAACCTGTCGCACCATACGCAGCCACTTACCTGTGGTGATGATGATGACTCCACACCTGTGTTTTCTTTGTTTTGTTGCAGGAGATGAATCACTGTGTGGATTTGTGAGACGCATCACGACGTGGATGAGACATTGGGGTGATTCCATCTCTCCCTCCCTAGGAGGGACTGATGATGAATTGGTAATGGCAAATTATGATGTTGAGTTGGAGATGGCAAATTTTGATGAGAGTTGAAAATGGCAAATTTGATTGGTTCGGAGGGAGAGAAGACGAATTTGGTATATGGGAGGAACGGGGAAGACAGTAGGGATGTTTGTTGATTTGTAAAGTAGATGTTTATGGGTAGTGTTGTGTTGTGTGGATACAGTAAGGGGTAAGGGAGGGGCCATGTAGGTTACCTGGTGGGGGGGGGGGGGCGTACGATAGGAACGTACCTGTCTCACCTGGTTCCCATGTGCCCCCAGTGTGCATTACCTTATATTGCGTGCACTTTTGCGCCCTTACCACCTTACTCACTTGTTTCTTCTTTTGTCTCCCACCTCCGAGGATCTGGCTTTGGGGTAGAGAGAGAGGAGAGAGAGGTGCTGGCTGCGCAGTTGTGGGCCTGCACTTTCGCTGTTTGCTGCCGGGATCGATACACCATATGGACCGCAATGTTTGTGGCCACCCACAATGGACCGCAGTTCGTTTGCGGCCAAGCACCACCCGGGGATGGACCTATGGGTCAACGTGGCACCTATGCCATACAGGTGAACCACTTTTAGTTAACAGCAAGTGCACCACAAGAAGAGCAAGAGACACCTGCAGGGTTAGGGGTTATCAAATTTATTTTTATTCCAATGAACAATGGTGACTGCACCGATTGGTGGTGGGGTGGTGCTTTTGATGCTCGGGAAGGGTGCTCTGCACGTTATTAAAGGCCGTCGGCCACAGAGCACTCGTGGGTTGGTGTATCGATGCTGGCAAGCGCGCTCTCTCTATGCATAACATCTGCATGTGTTCCTCCAAAAACAGGTCCTGGATCGTAGTGTAAATAGCAGCGTAGTCGTGTAAATAATGCTCCCTACCGGCTGTATGTGTAGTTTGAGAATTCTTTCCGGATTCGGTTATCCTGTGGGTGTGTTTCTGTGAGGAGAAGGGTGCAACGTCGCAGGGGGACATATTTACTCATTTGTGAACATCTGTAAAACTGTCGCACTCAGGGTAGCGTTAATAGTAGAGGGACTACATCTGAGTGCCACACTAAACTAGGTAAAAATTTATCGGGTCGGGACGCCCCGAGGGTAGAGAAGGGTGCAATGTTGCGAATATGGAATTTGGCCTCCATATCCGCTCGCATATCATTTGGCCCCAATCCCCCATTCCCTAGTCCCATTGCATGTAAATAACACTCAGTAGAGCCGACCTTCCCCTTATTCCCCCATTAAATGTCGTGCCCAGGTCCACCGCACCACACGTAGACAACTTTCGGACATCTTGCTAGTTATTCTTAATCTATGTCAGTTAAGGCCTCGTTTCCATTAATTATGACTCTTCGTTGCACCAGAATGTGATTATATGGCACCAGTAGTGAGTTTAGGACCTTTCCCATACCTCCTTCCATCTTCTTCCCCAACAATTACAACAACAACAGAGGAGATGGCGGCGGCGCGGGGGAGGATGCGTCCTCACACCGGCTCGATTAGCGCCATTGACCACGCGCTCCACGGGGTTACCACGGAGGGGCTGGCTGTCAGCTCCTCCTCAAGGGCGGAGCCTGGTAACCCCCCGCACCCAATCAGAAGGGCGGACCAATTCCATCTGGGGCGGCGCTAACGAGCCGAGGGCGTGTCACTCCCCGCCGGATATACGCGGCCCCGCGCCGGATGTGACGTCGGATGCGCCCCCAGCTGGAGAAAGAACGTTGCCTGCGATCGCTGAGAGGAAGAGAACCCGCCTGAGAAAGAACGTCCCCTCCGAGCGCTGTGACCTCCCCGCATCTTTGGACCGGACTGTACCCTGCTTTGAGCCAAGAGTGCACCTTGAGCCATCGCTATCTGCCTTTCCTTGCCGTGTGAGTCAGCCGTTGTCCCGTTTACCTGTCGTCTGTCCGGGGTTAATATAAGAGTGTGTCTAAGTGCTTGTCTTCCTGTGATATACCTCTAGCCCCTGTAATCTAACCTTTCCTTACGAATATAATTGAGAATCGAAACATTGGTGTCTGTCATTATAACCCAGCCGGGTGTCTTCTTTTTCCTTATTGAGCCAGCGTGGCGCGGCTCCGTCAACGTCGAGTATAATCGGTAACTTGTGCAGACGTGGTCATACCAAAACCGCTCGGTAAACTAACATCTAAGCCACGTCTGTAACAATATATATATATAATTATATATATTGTTACGGACACGGCTAGGATGTTGTTTGCCGAGCGGATGGCCGCCGCGCCCGAACAGTTACCCCGACTAACCCGATTCCTGAACGTTGGCCAAAATCGCGCCACAGATATTCAATGGGGAAAAGACTAAAGCGAAGGATGTGAAGAAGAAGAAGACAGAAGTAGGGAATACGGATATAATTTATTTGCTATTTACAACCAAAAGTAACCAAGGAGAAGGAAGGATAATAAAATAATTTACAGAAGAATCAAAGAGACACAGTGAAAATCGCTAGCTTATCTAAACAGGCTTAATTAATACCCTGGACAGAACAAACAAGACGGACTCACACGGGGAATTGCAGAGTGGATTGGCTGGAAGGAGGTGGGTGGCTGGAGGGGGAGGAAGGCATGGAGCTGGCTGGAGCTTGATCCCACACGGGACGTCGGGCTGGACCTCAACGGCCGCCGATGCCACCGATCCTGTCGTGTGCGCGGGGTAACGGGTCGGAGCTGCTTGGTGGAGCCAACGCTGCTGGTGGGGGGTCTGGCGTGACGGGTTCTCTCTCCCTCTCTCACAAACTCCAGGACTCTTTCTCTCTTTGCTTCGCTTCGCCCCTTCTCTCCTCTCTCTTTCTTAGTCCAACCCAGTCCAACAACTTCCTCTCTTGCTTAGTCCAACTCTTCATCCAACTCTTCCTCTCTTGCTTAGTCCAACAACAACTTCTCTCTTGCTTTCGCGCGCGCTCTATATAGCGCCTCAGGCGATCAAGCCGCTGGTGTCCAGGACACGCCCATCGGTGAGCTCGCCTCGGCCCTGATTGGTCGGCACGGCCCTCTGGCTCCGCCCTTGATGACGATGGGCGGGCACGCCCATGAGTCGGCAGCTCCTCCCCCTTCTTCTATGTGAATGAAAGGGGACCTACTCTTATTTCACTTGGTGCAATGGAGTATTTAAATGAATGGAAGACACAGCCTTACACTAATACACATAATAAGGATATAACTACTGAACAGGGATATATGGTGTCCTTCGTGTATGTTTTATGGAATTAACTACGGGAACGCCCTTTGACCTTTACACAACAGACTGGAGGCAGGAGGGTCCAGAATAAAGCAATAAAAAAAAAAAAAAAACACAATCCTCATATCCACAACAATATGTATATTGTTACAGATACGACTTTGATGGTATGGTGGGCCGAGCGGGATGGCCGCCGTATCCGTACAAGTTACCCGATTGTGCCCGAATGTTGACTAATCGCGCTACGCTGGCTCAATAGGAAAGAGAAGACACCCGGCTGGGTTATAATGACACAATACGACACCAGGGGTTCAGTTCTCAAGTATATTCGTACGGAAAAAGGTTAGATTACAGGGACAAGAGGGAAACATAGGAAGGTGGGCACTTAAACACACTTATATTATCCCCGGACAGACGACAGGTAAACGCGGGACAAGGCTCACTCACACGGGGTTTGATGGCCAGGAAAGCGGGTAGCGATCGCTCCAGGTGCACCTGTGCTCAGGGCAGGATCGCGTACGGTGGTGTCCAGAGATGCGTGAAGGTATCACAGCGCTTGTGGGTCGCGACTTTGGTCTCAAGCTGGGGAGGTCGCTCAGCGCTCGGGAGGGTGGCGTCTTTTCCTTCCAAGCTCGGGGCGCATCTCACGTCACGTCCGGCGCGGGGCCGCGTATATCCGGCGGGGAGTCACGCCCTCGCTCGTTAGCTCCGCCCCATATGGCATCGGCCCATGGCTTCTCATTGGGTGCGGGGGTTACCGGCTCCGCCCTTGACGAGGGGCCGACAGGGAGCCCCCTTCTGGGTAACCCCGTCGAGCACATGTTCAATGGCGGCCAACCGAGCCGGAGTGAGGACGCAAAGCCGCTGTTGTTGTGGTTGTTGTTGGAGCTTGAGATGATGGGAAGAGATGCGGGGAGGTATGGGAAGGTCCTAAACTCCTACTGGTGCCATATCATCACATTCTGGTGCAACGAAGAGTCATA
Source organism: Myxine glutinosa (assembly GCF_964187855.1). Lineage (NCBI taxonomy): Eukaryota > Metazoa > Chordata > Myxini > Myxiniformes > Myxinidae > Myxine > Myxine glutinosa. Next base: position 34,528,754 of record NC_136272.1, on the reverse strand, counting down.
ATTAATGGAAACAAGTCCTTAACTGACATAGATTAAGAATAACTAGCAAGATGTCCTATAATTGTCTACGTGTGGTGCGGGGGACCTGGGCACGACATTTAATGGGGGAATGAAGGGGAAGATCGGCTCTAATGGGTGTTGTTTACAGACAATGGGACTAGGGAATGGGGTAAGGGGAGAGTTGGGGAGTATCGGAGAAGATAGGGGAATATTTACAAGCGGATATGGAGGCCAAATTCCATATTCGCAACATTGCACCCTTCTCTACCCTCGGGGCGTCCCGACCCGATAAATTTTTACCTACTTTAGTGTGGCACGCAATGTAGTTCCCTCTACTATTAACTCTACCCTGAGTGCGACAGTTTTACAGATATTCACAAATGAGTAAATATGTCCCCCTGCGACGTTGCACCCTTCTCCTCACAGAAACACACCCACAGGATAACCGAATCCGGAAAGAATTCTCAAACTAAACATACAGCCGGTAGGGAGCATTATTTACAAGACTATGCTGCTATTTACACTACGATCCAGGACCTGTTTTTGGAGGAACACATGCAGATGTTATGCATAGAGAGAGCGCGCTTGCCAGCATCGATACACCAACCCACGAGTGCTCTGTGGCCGACGGCCTTTAATAACGTGCAGAGCACCCTTCCCGAGCATCAAAAGCACCACCCCACCACCAATCGGTGCAGTCACCATTGTTCATTGGACTAAAAATAACTTCAACAACCCCTAACCCTGCAGGTGTCTCTTGCTCTTCTTGTGGTGCACTTGGTGGTAACTAAAAGTGGTTCACCTGTATGGCATAGGTGCCACGTTGACCCATAGGTCCATCCCCGGGTGGTGCTTGGCCGCAAACGAACTGCGGTCCATTGTGGGTGGCCACAAACATTGCGGTCCATATGGTGTATCGATCCAGGCAGCCAACAGCGAAAGTGCAGGCCCACAACTGCGTAGCCAGCACCTCTCTTTCCTCTCTCTCTACCCCAAAGCCAGATCCTCGGAGGTGGGAGACAAAAGAAGCAGACAAGTGAGTAAGGTGGTAAGGGCGCAAAAGTGCACGCAATGTAAGGTGATGCACACTGGGGGCACATGGGAACCAGGTGAGACAGGTACGTTCCTATCGTACGCCCCCCCCCCCACCAGGTAACCTACATGGCCCCTCCCTTACCCCTTACTGTATCCACACAACACAACACTACCCATAAACATCTACTTTACAAATCAACAAACATCCCTACTGTCTTCCCCGTTCCTCCCATAAACCAAATTCGTCTTCTCTCCCTCCTAACCAATCAAATTTGCCATTTTCAACTCTCATCAAAATTTGCCATCACCAATTCATCATCAGTCCCTCCTAGGGAGGGAGAGATGGAATCACTCCAATGTCTCATCCACGTCGTGATGCGTCTCACAAATCCACACAGCGATTCATCTCCTGCAACAAAACAAAGAAAACACAGGTGTGGAGTCATCATCATCACCTCAGGTAAGTGGCTGCGTATGGTGCGACAGGTTCTTCAATCCTAACTATCTCCTAAATGACTTTAACAACTTTACACTACCCGGGGTCTTCCTCCGGCCAAACCATTGGCCCTCTTACACTATGGGTTCTAAAAACCAATTCCCATTGGCCAAACTGTGGTGCTCTTCTATTTGGGGTCTCACTCCCCCGATTCATCTCCCGGTGCCCTCGTACAATTTCTGGGCTGCGACGTGTACCTCTCCCAGTGGGTCTACCCACCTGCACACCTCCACCACTGCAGTTGCCTCCGAGCTTACCTGCTCCTTACCCTAACCTAACTACCTGGGGAAGGCCCTCTGGCTCTCTCCCCACTCCGTGCCCTCTCTGGCACTGGGCTGCCCGATCCACACCCGGGATCCTCAGGCACCCACTCACAACTACCGGCTCCCAGAGCCCACCTGCGGCCTCACCTGGCCGACATCCTCACAGTGGTGGAGTGCCCAACCAACTACACACACTAACAGGCTACACGCCCAGCCATTTCCACAACACTAATGCACCCAGTCACAACACCATTCTGCAACCGCACCACAAATGCCAATATCCAACCACAATTTACCTGCACCCTCTACCTAACACTTACACTACCCGCCCCGGGTACTCGTGAAAGGGGTCCACTCTTCCCCCATCCACACCTTCGCACCATGCACACCACTCCGTACCACTCACTCCAACTCTCTCCACACACCTGTACCTGCACACCTGTGCTCTCACACCTGGTGCCACCTGCACCCTTCTCTCCCCAAGCGCATTCGCGCTGATCCACACACTCGCTACTCACACACTGCTCCACACACCTGTCCAGTTGCACACCTGTGCAATCACACCTGTTCAATTCTCACAAACACGGCATCATCTCAGCTAACTACTCCCTTCTGAAACTTGCGCTTCCCAGTCGTCCCTTTAAACTATTGCGCTCCCTCGTCATTATCATCCATACTAATCTACCTGCGTCCCCACTACAGGTATCAGTCACTAACTAAACTTAACGTCACCTAATGTCAATCCTCGCTAGATCCCTACACACCATATCCTAACCCACCCGGGCTAGTTTTCACTGCCATACACCCCATAAACTATTGCTCCTTTGCCCCACACCTGTGAGGGATGGTGGATTTGCCATCCCACCACATCGGGGGTCTCTCACTACCAATTTTGCACATCAAATTTCAACAAATCAAAAATTTGCCAATCACTGCCCATCATCTGCCAATCACTACTGCCAATCCTTTGCCAATCATCAAATTTTGTTTTTCTCTAATTTTGGGTCCAAAACACTAACCTCATCACCCAGTCTACTCACTACTGCCTCTCGGTGCGCCAATTCCTGTCCAAAGCCCGGCTTCGTAAAGCCAAGCAATGGATGCTGGTTGTTTTGTGCCTGCGGCTGGATGCGTCCGGCATTCGGGGCAGGGACGGGGGCTTACCCGTGCCGAGATCCCACGCACCATCTCGGCACGGAGCCATCCAATGTCCCGCTCTCGACCTGCCGGCACGTCTCACCAAAAAGTGGTCGCCATGACGACCCTTTCTATCGGGCTGCCCGCTCCGCCTAGTGGAGCACGGACGCGGCCGTTCAAAGCGAGGCCCAGCACGCACCGAGGGCCCGATTCGGCTATAAGTCGTTCTAAACTCTACCCCGTTTAATGTCGATGCTTCACCTGCATGCTTACATCCCGAAGCCCGTTCCTTGCTCACACATCCAGCCGTGCCCATGCTCCTCGTACCTTTCCTTACACACCCAGGTACACCCATTCCACTCACAGCCTTGGTCACACACCTGACCACCGAACACTTTGGCACACATTCGTTGCTCGCACACCTCACCAATACACCGCTTCGCGCCCCCTCCTCGGTCACCTCCTCTGTGACAATCACAGGTGTGCTCTCATTCGCACACCCAACCACGTGCCTCACCACCAACTCCAGCGTGCATTCCCACTCACGCTCTACCATTCCAGGTGTGCATCCTTCCATCCCAGGTGTACATCCTCGCTCACCTGTCACAACTAACTCACGCTCCATGTCACTCTCACTACTTTCACCTCCATTCCTGACAGCGCACTCACCCTTACTCTTGACAGCGCACTCTTTCCCCATGCACCTGCCCGTCACACACCTTTCTTGCGCACACTCTCCCGTCACACCCTCTGTAACACTCACCACAGGTGGACACTCTTCCTTACTTCTGACAGCGCACTCTTTCCTCATGCACCTGTCCGTCACACACCTTTCTCGCGCACACTCTTGCGCACACTCTCCCGTCACACCCTCTGTAACACTCCCCACAGGTGGACACTCTTCCTTACTTCTGACAGCGCACTCTTTCCTCATGCACCTGTCCGTCATACACCTTTCTCGCGCACACTCTTGCGCACACTCTCCCGTCACACCCTCTGTAACACTCACCACCCCGCGCTTCCATGTGCTCCCTCGCACACACGCTACGACCGACTCACTCTCGCCAGCACCCTCACTCCTTGGCACGCACTTTTTCCTCACACACCCCAGAGTCGGACTTTCTCGCACACCTCCATTTTCGCACACCAGACCTGTCGCACACTTCACCAACGGCCTCTCACGAACACCCGGGTCTATCTCGACCCCCAAGCTCCTTAAATCCCCTGGCGCATCATACGCACGACCATATTGGTCACCACTTACACCGGGTCCTCTTCCTCTTCGCTTCTCCTCCATCACCTGCGAATTCCTCATCCGGTTAATGAGCACATCATCACGATCCAAACACAGACTTTGGACCAATTCTTTCATCTCCTCTTTTATCTCTTTGTTATCCCCTCTCCGTCGCTTCTTAATTTCGCTCACCCCTTCTTCCACTTCTTCTAATTTGTGCCTCACCTCTTTTATTCCCCGGTACGTCTCCTCAAGCTCGTCCTCCAAGGCTACCTTGACCGTTTCCATGTGCGTCCTCACCTGCCGGTCCTTCGTCTCCATTACCTCTATCACCTCGTCCAACCTCGTTGTCAGTCCCTCACGTACTATCTGGCATTCCCTCTTTGTCGCTATTAAGTCGTTTTTTATGTCGTTTTGTGTCGCTTTTAAACCTCCTAATACTGCAGTGTTCCTTTGAACCTGCTCCACTAACTCCGTCTGTCCCACCGTCAGCTGCTCCACCTCCTGCGTCAGGTCCTCTATGCCCCCTTGTAACTTTACAGTCCCCTTTCTCACCTCCTTTTCCATGTGCTCCTCACAGTGCCTCACCTCCTCGCGCACTCCTCCGACCTCCTCACTCACTCCTCTTCTGATCTCCTCTCCCATCACTTGCATCTCCTGCCCAGATGCCACCCTCATCTGCTCCATTTCCTCCCTGTGAGCATCCAGTTTGGTTTCTACCCCCATTCTGACCCCCTCTATCTGCTGCTCCATTTGTTTAACTTCCCTTTCCGCTTGGTCCCTCATGTCCCTCAATTTGCCTTCCATACTGTTTTCTAACCCCTCTAACCCTTTTTGCATCCCTTCCATTTGATTCTCTTGAGCGGCCATTCTGTTTTCTACCCCCGTTAACCCCTTTTTCACTTCTTTTATCCCGTTGTCTAACCCCTCAAAATTATTGTCTAACTTCCCAATTTTCTTGTCTAACTCCTCAAAATTATTGTCTAACTTCCCAATTTTCTTGTCTAACTCCTCAAAATTATTGTCTAACTTCTCACCGGTACCCCTCGCTTCGTCCCTCATTACCCCCATTTGGCCCTCCAATCGCTCACCCTGAGCATCCATCCGGTTCCCCAATTGGTTACTCTGCAGTTTGAGGGACGCCTGCATTTGCGCCATAAATTGCTCCATGAGGACCTGCATCTGGGCCATCCCTCCCACTTGTGCAGCGGGTGCGGCCGCCGTAGCTATGTGCGAGGCGCCATTTCGCGCGTCTGCTACCCCCGCTGTTTCGCTCTCCTCACGTGTCTCAATTTGGTCCTGGACCGACCCTGCTTCACTCTCCCCTACCGGACCCCAGCCGTCTTGATCCGCCATAGCGCGACTTTCAAAATTCGAGTTTCGTAAAACAAATTCGAAATTTCGCCGTTATACTTTCGTCGAGCGCAGTACCCGCGCTCCGGATCGATTTTGTCGAGCGCCGTACGCGCTCCGGATCGATTTTGTCGAGCGCAGTACGCGCTCCGGATCGATTTTCCCTCCCAAAATTTGGGCCTAACTAATTTAGTCCCGGGTCCGAATCTCACTCCTCGACACCAATTGTTATAGATACGACTTTGATGGTATGGTGGGCCGAGCGGGATGGCCGCCGTATCCGTACAAGTTACCCGATTGTGCCCGAATGTTGACTAATCGCGCTACGCTGGCTCAATAGGAAAGAGAAGACACCCGGCTGGGTTATAATGACACAATACGACACCAGGGGTTCAGTTCTCAAGTATATTCGTACGGAAAAAGGTTAGATTACAGGGACAAGAGGGAAACATAGGAAGGTGGGCACTTAAACACACTTATATTATCCCCGGACAGACGACAGGTAAACGCGGGACAAGGCTCACTCACACGGGGTTTGATGGCCAGGAAAGCGGGTAGCGATCGCTCCAGGTGCACCTGTGCTCAGGGCAGGATCGCGTACGGTGGTGTCCAGAGATGCGTGAAGGTATCACAGCGCTTGTGGGTCGCGACTTTGGTCTCAAGCTGGGGAGGTCGCTCAGCGCTCGGGAGGGTGGCGTCTTTTCCTTCCAAGCTCGGGGCGCATCTCACGTCACGTCCGGCGCGGGGCCGCGTATATCCGGCGGGGAGTCACGCCCTCGCTCGTTAGCTCCGCCCCATATGGCATCGGCCCATGGCTTCTCATTGGGTGCGGGGGTTACCGGCTCCGCCCTTGACGAGGGGCCGACAGGGAGCCCCCTTCTGGGTAACCCCGTCGAGCACATGTTCAATGGCGGCCAACCGAGCCGGAGTGAGGACGCAAAGCCGCTGTTGTTGTGGTTGTTGTTGGAGCTTGAGATGATGGGAAGAGATGCGGGGAGGTATGGGAAGGTCCTAAACTCCTACTGGTGCCATATCATCACATTCTGGTGCAACGAAGAGTCATAATTAATGGAAACAAGTCCTTAACTGACATAGATTAAGAATAACTAGCAAGATGTCCTATAATTGTCTACGTGTGGTGCGGGGGACCTGGGCACGACATTTAATGGGGGAATGAAGGGGAAGATCGGCTCTAATGGGTGTTGTTTACAGACAATGGGACTAGGGAATGGGGTAAGGGGAGAGTTGGGGAGTATCGGAGAAGATAGGGGAATATTTACAAGCGGATATGGAGGCCAAATTCCATATTCGCAACAATATATATACTGTATTCGGTGCACCGGTGCACTTCGGTGCACCGAATCAATATATATATGATATTGGTGATGGTGAGATGAGGTTTTGACTTTTGAATGTACAAATTGTACATACTAGGGCATGCCCGTACTATATATAAGCTAGGACGTGCCCGTACGTGGGTGCCCGTTCCTTGCCAAAAAAAAAAAAAAAAAAAAATTTGTGTAGGGGTGTGTGTGTGTAAACATCCTAGGGCGTGCCCGTACGTGGGTGCAAAAAAACATGCGTGCAAACAACAACAGCAAAAAAAAACTTTGAAACCACGTGGCAGTAACGACCACAGAACCCCCCCCCCTCTATTTACATGAATGGTTTGGTCCATTCGCAACGACCACAGAACCCCCCCCTCTATTTACATGCAATGGTTTGGTCCATTCGCAACGCCAAAGCGAACGGCGAACGGCTAAATCGCCATAGCTCGGTAAGTACTTGTCCGATTAATTTCAAACCTTGAAAAGGCACATCCTCGGGTCCCCAGCAATATACCTGGCAAGTTTAAAGTATATCGGACCCGTGGTTGTCGAGAAACAGCGGTCACAGACAAACAAACGTACAAACGTACAAACGTACAAACGTACAGAGATTACTGGAATTATAGATAGATCTAGCATCCGTTTGTGTTTTTCGACAAATTTAAATGTGATTATTTGATTGAACCTGCTTGATTTGTTTCATCCATTACATTACATTCTTTTATTGTTCCAACCCTCACACTTCTGCTTATGTTTCAGTCAAATTCGCCATCAAGTGAGCTGCAACATTTGCAGAATGAGCTGAGCAGTTTGCAAGCGGTGATTGACATTCGTACACAACAACTTCACAATAAGGACAAAATGGTGCACGATCTGCAGAGAGAGGTTAATTTTTTTCATACTTGTGTGCCATCTCATAATAAATAATAGAAAAATAAATATAAATAAATTAGATAGATTAGATAATAAATAATAGTAATAAATAATAAAAATAAATATAATATGATAACAGATAATAATAATAATATGATAATAATGATAGATAATTATTATTATTATTTTTTTTTTTTTGTCTCTGTCGGTGATGTCGCCGGAGGCATTATGTTTTCGGGTTGACCGTCCCGCTGTCCATGCTTCCTTCCGTCCGTCTGTCCAAGCGGTCGTCCATGATAAGTTTTCGTTACTGCAATAACTTTGAGAACGGCTGAAAAAGATCTTCTTCAAACTTGGTACATGTATGTATAATGTATGTATAATGATGCAAAGATGAACGGATTAGATTACAGTGTCAGGAGGTCAAAGGCCCCATTCGGTAAAAATTCTGTTACTTAGCTAACTTGTGAACCAGTAATTTTGACCAAACTTGGTATAAGATTATATTATGATTCAAAGATTAACTGATGAGATGTTGGTACGAAGAGGTCAAAGGTCAGAGTTTGTAATAAGTTTTCGTTACTGCGATAACTTAAGAACGGTTGAAGGGAACTAAGTAAAACTTGGTACTAATATGTATATGGATGTAAAGATTAGCGGATTAGATTATGGGGTCAAGAGATCAAAGGTCAGAGGTCCCGTTAGATAAAAATTATGTTACTGAGCTAACTTAGTGAACCAGTGATGAGGTTTTGATCAAAATTAGTATAAATATATATTATAATGCAAAGATGAACTGATTAGATTTTGGCATCAAAGGTCAAAAGGTCAGAGGTCATCTCAGGTAAAATTGTGATACTTGAGGACAGCTGAAGGGAATTAAATCAAATTTGGTGGCAAAGAGTGCCGTTCCAGTTACAAAATGAATTTATTTGCAGGTCGATGAGAAGCAAATTCTCCATCGGAAGCTGCAGGTCTTGCAGCAAAACTACGAGAATGTCTTGGCTCGTATGCACAAAAGCATGGAGTTGCAAAGGTACATGTAAAAATAGCTGTTTCAAATGTATTTCAGACTAACATTTTAAATTAATTAGCCATGATCTATCATGGTAATGCAATTAAGGATTCTCAAATGAGCTTTTTGGTGTTACCAAACTCTCCAACAACAACTCAATCTTAATGTCTTCAACAACTTCCCTCCAACTGAAGTCATGCTAATAGGTCTACAGTTCCCCAATCCTTCTTTGGTACCTTTATTAAACAAGAACGGCACCCAGTAGAGAGCATAGCTCCGCCTGTTTCGCCAAAATCACTCAATGGTGAAAAATCACTTTAAAAAATTCTACAAGCTGGATCCGGATCTGGATCTTCACCAAAATTGAATCAATTATTCATTGTCACACACACAACTGTCCAACAAGATTTGTTAAAATCCATCCTTAACTTTTTGAGATATCCGGCTATGCATTGTTTTTTTCCTATCTTCCAATGGTGAAGAATCACTGACAAAATTAAATAATTCTCATATCCGAATCCATATTCAGATCTTCACCAAAATCGAATAGAATCGTCCTTGTGAGACACCCAACCGGTCCACCGAGTTTCGTCCAAATCCGTCCACAACCTTTTGAGATATCCTGCTATGTATCGTTTTTGGCCCGATCTCGCAATGGTGAAGAATCATTTTTAAAATTCTAGTAGCTGGATCCAAATCCGGATCTTCACCAAAATCTAATCATTTCTTCCTTGTCACATACGCTACATCTCTGCCAAATGTCGTCCAAATCCGTCCATAACTTTTGAGATATCCTGCTATGTATCGTGTTTGGCCCGATCTCCCAATGAAGAATCACTTTAAATTTTTAATAGCCGGATACGAATCCGGATCTTCACCAAAATCGAATCATTTCGTCCTTGTCACATACGCTACATCTCTGCCAAATTTCGTCCGAATCCGTCCACAACTTTTTGAGATATTTTGTTCAAACGGACAAACAGACAATTTACACCACTCCATCAAATTTACATGAATTTAGAGGAAAGGGAACAAACTTAACGGTCAAAGCCACAAACATCAACCGGTGGTTGAAATGGTGCGTGTGGTAAGGCCAAATCAGTTGGAAGCATTTCAGGAGACGAGAGGAATGCGTTAAGAAATATTGGCGGAGCCTAAATAGGATGTGTGCAGGAATGTTTGCAGTGGGAATTGAGAATTGAATAAGGGTTAGGGTTATGGTTATATGGTTATATGGTTATGGGTTATGGTTATATGGTTATATGGTCATGGGTTATGGTTATATGGTTATATGACCTATGGTCAACATAGTCCTGTGGAACTAGAATCTTCACCTTTTCTGAATATCTTTTTTTGGATAGAAAGGACGGAAGCACTTGCAACAGAAAAATGGTAGGAGTAGGGAAGAAGGAAATATGACAAGAAATGATGAGTTAAAAATATTTAATACCAACAACAGGAGCTTGAAAAATAAGATGGAAGAATGTGAAAATTAATTAATAATAGGTTGTGAGCAATGCTGGGATACACTTGCAATTGTGTGTTGTGATGATTATCCCGACAGGAAGTTATCTTCCGAGCAGGCTGTTCTGCAGCATTCTTTGGAGCAAGAGTCCAAGACCAATGAAAGGCTTTCGATGGAGAAAGAGGAGTTGAAGTGGAGGCTCATGAACAGCACATCGCCGCAGCTATCTCCTGGGAGTCCGCAGGCCCCAAGTTATTTTCAGCTTCCTCTCGGGAGTCGGTCCATCGAGTAAACATCAGCACGATTTTATCCCTCTGTCTTCACCGCCATGGTACCTTTTGTACCTGGTGGAGTGGATGATGTAAATAATTTATTATTATTACAATCTTTGCCAGTTGTATAATTTTTTTGCTGTTACTTTTATAGTATTTTGTTAAATATTTTCCAACCTGGATTTTTTTGTGAAACTTTACATTTATCAGGAGAGATAAACAAATCTGACTTTTAAACAAGGTTGCACATGTTAATAGAGAGAATAAATAAGTTGAGTTGCCATAGTAACCTTATTGTTAGTGGGTTTGCATTTTGTTTTGCGATATGTTAAGAACATGGACAGTGCTCATTGCTCTTGCACATTGTAAGGCAGAAAAATGTCCTGCAAGGTTTGAGTCCTGGAATTTTCTGGAATTTTCATGGAATTTTGGAATTTTCAACTTTCAGAATAACATTCTCAACTTTCAGTTGCTACAACACTTTCAGCTACAACAACACTTTCAGGAATTCTCAACTTTCAGAAATACTCATGTTGAAAATTTGCAATTGGTTTTTCCAACAGCTTGCATTTAAACAGATAGCATATGTCGCAAAATGGTAATGCATATACTGAGTTTAGCTTACTTTTGAGTTAATGGGCACCTCACAGATCTTGCTGGCTATTTTTGGTATGCAAGGTCAATGCTTGTGGAAAAGAGAAAATACTGAATGGGTCAGGACACAACAGAACAAAAGGACAGTAGAACGTGGCGGGAAACACCAGCAGCAGGGGTGAACGACAAAATGGAGGGATACTTGGACAAATAATGGGTTGTGCAGAGGGAAGAGGGGTAAGGGAGGATACATGGGGCGGACAAGATGGAAACAGAAGTAAACTCTCAGGAAGGAAAATCTAGAAATTTGGAAGGAGGTGGGGAGCGGGTTAACGAGGGTAGAAAAATATAATGGTTTGGGATGGCGGACGATCTGAGATGGTGGTGAATGGTTGTCTTGTTGAAGACCTGGAGTGAGAATGCGATTGAAGAGAATGTAGAAGTTGATTCCACGGGACGGGGAAAAAAGAGGAACTAGAATGACACTCGGTAGAGAGCATACCTCCACCAGGCTGAACAGTTTACGTTTTGTATCCACTGATAGGCTGGATCTGGATCTCGACCTGAACACAAATCTAATTGGCTTGTTATTGTCACCGACCCAATTCATCCACCAAGTTTTGTCAATCCATCCACAACTTTTTGAGATATCATGTTATACAGTCACGTGAAAAAGTAAGTACACCCCATGTAAAGTTTTGACTTTTTCAACATATTTCAACATACAGCTATTTGATCTTCATTTCAACAATATTGATAGAAAAAGGTGATATAATATAACATATATCATGAAACAGTTACATTTTGTAGTCCATTGTATAATTTAAATAAACATAAATGTAAATTTCGCATGTGGAAAAAGTAAGTACACCCTTGGCTCTAATAGGTGGTATTGCCCCCTTTGTCAGAAACAACCTCAAGTAGGCGTTTCTTATAACTGTCTACCCGTCTCTGACGGCAACTGGGAGAAATTTTTGCCCACTCCTCCATGCAGAATTCTTTCAGCTGTGCGATGTTTGAGGGGTTTCTTGCATGCACAGCTCGTTTCAAATCCCCCCACAACATCTCGATGGGATTTAGATCCGGGCTTTCACTTGGCCATTCCAGAACCCTCCATTTCTTTCTTTTCAGCCATTCCTTGGTGGATTTACTGGTATGTTTAGGGTCATTGTCATGTTGCAAGGTCCACCTTCGGTTGAGCTTCAAATTTCCGACAGATGGCCTCGCATTATCCTCAAGCACATTCATAGTGGATTCTATGATGGTGAGCTGCCCAGGCCCTGATGCAGCAAAGCTGCCACAAACCATAATATTTCCACCACCATGCTTTACAGTTCTATCCCCTCAGGTTCTTGTGGTCAAATGCTGTCTTTGGTTTTCGCCAAACATGTCTTCTGGTACTGTGGCCAAATAGCTCTACCTTTGACTCATCTGTCCAGAGCACATTGTTCTAGAAGTGCTGGTCTTTGCCTCAGTGTTCATTGGCAAACTTTAGTCTTGCCCTGATGTTCTTTCTGGACAGCAAAGGTTTCCTCCTGGCACACCTCCCATGTAGATCAAATTTGTGGAGCCTCTTTCTAATGGTAGACTCGTGCACTTTGACATCAACAGTGGCAAGAGCTACCTGCAGGTCCCGTGGTGATATTCTGGGGTTCCTAGAGACTTCTTTCAGCATCTTGCAGTCTGCTCTCGGGCTGAACTTGCTGGGGCGGCCTGGCCTGAACAAGTTGGCAGTTGTTTGGAATCTTCTCCACTTGTAGATGATCTTCCAGACAGTCGAATGATTGATTTCAAATTGTATGGAGATCATTTTTAAATCCCTTCCCAGACTCGTAGGCATCTATGACCTTCTTTCTGAAGGCCTCAGAGAGCTCTTTTGATCTAGGCATGGTGACGCCGCACACTTCAACAACAAAGAGCAAACCAAACTAAATGTCTGAGGTTTAAATAAGACAGGTTCCTCCAAGATCCTCTGTAACGATGTTCTAATCATTTGCACCTGAGCTGGTGCACCTGATTCTAATTTTAGGTATTTGAAGTAGTGGTAAATGTAGGGGTGTACTTACTTTTTCCACATGCGAAATTTGCATTTATGTTTATTTAAATTATGCAATGGACTACAAAATGTAAATGTATCATGATATTTGTTATATTATATCACCTTTATCTATCAATATTGTTGAAATGAAGATCAAATAGCTGTATGTTGAAATATGTTGAAAAAGTCAAAACTTTACATGGGGTGTACTTACTTTTTCACATGACTGTATATCGTTTTTGGCCCCATCCCACAATGGGAAATAATCACGTGAAGAATTTTAAAAAATCGCCGTATCCGGATCTTCACCGATATCGAATCAAGTTTTTACCGTGTCACACACCTAACCTGTCCACCAAATTTCGTCCAAATCCATACACAATGTTTTGAGATATCTTGTTATATATTGTTCATCCCTATCTCCCAATGGTGAAGAATCACTCTAAAAATTCTCGGTTACAGATCCGGATCTTCACCAATTTCCAATCATTTCGTCCTTGTCACAAACCCGACCTCTCCAAGAAATTTTGGCAGAATGCGTCCAAAACTTTTTCAGATATCATGTTCACAGACAGATAAACAGACAGACAGACAGACGTGAAAACAATCTCCATGCACCTTTTGTGGCGGAGGTAACAAATGAGAGGAGGTGAGCTGTGATTCGGGAAAATTGTCTTATGGGTAATGTATCGATGTTTACGTGTAAACGTGCATCTCACAGGTCCTGTTGCCTTCTGGGTAACGTCAACGTGTCTAACCCTACCCACAAGGCAGCATGACCTGGAATCGAAAGCGTTCAAAATTATTGGAATCTCCTGTGATGAGGCCGAAGTGCAAGGTCTGTTGCCCTCACATCGCAGGCAGGTCGGTGGTCTCTGTTTTCAACCGTCTCGTCTTCAACATTGCTCACTCTGTTCTCTTGGTCCTCCGACCTTCCACAGCAACTCAAGGATGCATGCGTTCTTCCAATAACCCCTCCTGGTTAAACTTCCATAATCCAGGCTGACTTTACAACTCAACTCTAGCATTCCTCACTTCTCCCGTACCTATAGAGCCGCCTACTAGAGGCTGTTCTATCTCCCTCTTTCCTCCAGGACTTCACGCAGGCAGTGAACCGCCACCCCATGGCATCCTCCATCCTGACCCATGATCTTTATTACCCCCATTAACCTTTCATAACCCCACCCATCTAACTTTCTGATTTCAGAGTTTTCTCCCCATCTCTCTCTCTCATGAGATCCTTTCTATCCCCTTCAAACTTGGTATAGTTGGGGTATTCTCCTTCTATCCCCTTGTCTTGTTACCTCCACCACCAAAGGCGGATGGAGGTTATGTTTTTACCCCTGCCTGTCTTGTGTTTACCCTTGTTTGTTACTTGGCAATTTTTTTTTTTTCGATAAGTATATTGATCACTCCGGTTTGCGTGTGTGTTTGTCTGTCCGCTCACTTATACTTGCCTACAGGTCACAATTTTAACCCGATCTTCACGATACGTAACCAAATGATAGAGTTCGTGGTCCGACAAAGTCCTATATATTTTTGAGGTCAAAAGGTCAACATAGGCCAGATTTCTAAAATTGTAAATTTTCATCCGATTAACTTAAAATTTGAAGACGATGTGCATATCAGCAAACTGAATTAAACCCCAAACTATTTTTGAGGTCAACATAGGCCAAAAGGTCAACATAGCCCAGATTTCTAAACTCCTCAATTTTCATCCAATTGACTTTACATTTGAATAGGATTTTCATATCCGCAAACTGAATTCAATCACCAACTATTTTTGAGATCAAAATAGGCCAAAAGGTCAACATAGGCCTGAGGTCAACCACTTTTCCGGAATTTCTAAAATCCTCAATTTTCATCCGATTGACTTGAAATCTGAATAGGATTTGCATATCAGCTTACTGAAACCAACCACCAACTATTTTTGAGGTCAACATAGGCCAAAATGTCAACATAGGACGAATTTCTAAAATTGACAATTTTCATCCAATTAACTTAATTTGAAGACGATTTACATATCAGGTCACATAATTCAACCACCAATTATTTTTGAGATCAAAAGGATTCTCTACTGAGTGCCATTCTACTTTGTTCTCTTTTGCCAAGTGTCGCTCTTTGAGCGATTTTTCATTTGTCCGTTTGTTTGTGAACAAAATATCTCAAAGTTGTGAACGGATTCGGACGAAATTTGGCAGAGATGTAGCGTATGTGACACCGACGAAATTATTAGATTTTGTTGAAGATCTGGATTCGGATCCGGCTACTATAATTTTTAAGTGATTCTTCACCACTGGGAGATAGGGCCAAAAACTATACATAGCAGGATATCTCAAAAAGTTATGGATGGATTTGGACAAAACTTGTTGGACAGGTTGTGTGTGTGACAAGGACAAATAGATTCGATTTTGGTGAAGATCCGGATCCGGATCCAGCTAGTATAATTTTTTAAGTGATTCTTCACCATTGAGTGATTTGGCCAACCAGGTGGAGGTATGCTCTCTACTGAGTGCAGTTCTAGTTGGGTCCTGTCTTGTTAATCATCTGCATATGCGACCCCTCCGGTGCTCTGGAAACCCCCTTCATTTTCACAGATGATCACAATGCGTCACACTGATTGGCAGATAACCAAGTGCATCACTCTCTGCTGATCTGGCAATGGAACATGTCCTTCAACCTTGGGAAATATCTCGCGGTCACGGGCGGTCACGGTTTTTCGAAGCTGTCCACGATCTTCACGCACGCTCGAAGTTAAGAAATTGTTCACAATTGTATTTTTGTCGAAACTGTATTTATCTTATGTGTGCGTACCTATAGTGTGTCCCTCGGAAGATTCTCGATGTTAATCTTTCATACCTGTATAAAATAGTCGAGTATTTCGTGCCGCGCGGCCTAGTTGTTGAAGCTTCCTACCTTGAGGCTTGGTTCTCTCCGGGCATCCAAAGTGAAGTTATTTTTCCATTTGTGTGTTTGTCAAATTTCAACTCGTTATTTTATCGTCTATGCGTTGTTGTTTGTTTATAGTTAGTTTTGGTTTGAATTTCCTATAACTCGTAATTAATTAATCGTGTTCTGTTTGCTCAGCGTGTGCGGCCTTGTACCCTGAGGCTACCCCCGTCGGTGGTTGCTAACTGAAGTTCCCTACTTCGTGTTTTGCTTGGGTTTTAGATTTTTCCCTTCTCCCCCGAACATCTACTCTTTGTCTAACGTTTTAAATCCCCCCCCCCCCCAAAAAAAAACAAAAAATCAAAACAAAAAACATTTATTTCCTTTTCTCCACGTGTGCTGTTGTCTCATCATGTACTTCTGCCCACGTGCGCTGTCTCTCCCCGCCCCCATTATCTCCTTGCCTTACACCTTTTGCCCTGTTCACGTGACTCGTGGTTGTTCCTCTCGGCTCTCTCCCCGTTGGTATTTTGTGAATATAAGATTGTTCTTCACGGTTCTGTTTAAATATTATTTAAATATGTTGAAACTTTCCCCTGCAGTGTTTTATTCAGTGGTATATTACAACACGCTGTTATTCTTCCGAATTAAAAGGCTTTTTTCAATTTCCTTTCCAACTCATTCCACTTCAAAAAAAAAAATTCAATCTCTTATACTTCTCCCTCACTACATGTTCTAAATGCACATTCATTCCACCCCTCCTCCATCGTTCTTAATCGGATCGCTAACTTGAAAATCACAATAAACCCAATTTGTTATCAATGCTCGTCTTTCATTAATCATCCACTTTCTAAACTCCCCCCTTGCCCCTCCCCTCCAAATCCCCCCCCCCTTTCCACTCCACTCCTAAACTCCCCCCTTTCCCCTGCACTCCTAAACTCCCCCCTTGCCCCTCCCCTCCTAAACTCTCCCCTCACACCTCCCCTTCAAAACTCCCCCCCAACCCCTCCCCTTCAAATCTCCCCCCATACCATTCCTCTCCAATTCTCCCGCCTCCACCCTCCTCCTCAAAGCCGCCTCCTCCCCACTTCGTCTCCCTTCTATCTCATACCTCCACCTCCCCCAACCTTCTAATTTCCTCTGCCCCCCCTCAAACAACCCCTCACTGTGCCTCATCCCATCACCATCAAACATTTCGTCCTCCTCATCCTTCCCTTTCTTGTAACTCTTCTGTAATCTCTGACACACTATCAACTGCTCTCCCTACCTCCCCCTCTCATCCTTCATCAGACCTGACCCCTCCCCTGTCCTGCACCCGATGCTCCCCCTCTCTCCTCATTAACAGTATGGACCTCAAACATCCGGGGCCTTCGCTCAAACCTGATTGATCTCTCCATTCAGTTTGCTTCTGACAATCCAGACTTGATCTGCTTAACATTGAAGGAGCTGGGGCTCCCACGTCGATCGGAAGAATGGACGCGACAAAAAGCTGGAATTCATCCGAGTTGCTTTAATCAAATCAAACACTCAGGCACTCTGAAAACCCGTTTATCGGGCAGCAATATATATACCAATTATCCCGGAGCGTTTGCCCAGGCCCGGCGCCAGGGGGCGTGGCCCAGCGTCCTGGCTGCGGCCTGGCAAGTTGAGGGCGAGCCTGCCCGGGCGTCCCGACCGAGGCCTGGCAAGTTGAGCGCGGGCCTGCCCGGGCGTCCTGGACGAGCCCGGCATGGTGATCGCTCCGCGTCCTTGATAGGTGCAAGGCGATTGTGAAAACCCAGCGGCAGCCGCTACACACGTCCCCCCAGAATCGACTTGCACCGGCAGGGTCAATTTGAGGGGGGTCCTGATGACCCGGCCGAAGCGACCCCTGGCGGGTCGTGGGAGGGGGTCCGGTGAGGTGGTGGGCGGTCGATTGGGGGGCACCGTGGACGGGGGGCGGCCTCGCCGCGGCGGAAGGGCCACCCGTGGTGGGTGGTCGACGTCCACGTGCGCCGGCTTGAGGCGGTCCACCGCAATCCGGTCCGACCTGCCGCCGATGTCGATGACGAACGACTTGTCGTCCCGTCGCAGCACCCGGAAGGGCCCGTCGTACGGCGGCTGGAGTGGCCACCGATGTGCGTCGTGACGCACAAAAACATACTCCGCTGTGCGGAGTGCTGGGGGGACGTAGGACTGGGGGTCACCGTGGCGGGATGTTGGCACGGGGGCAAACCGTCGGGCGGCCTCCTGGAGGTCCGAGCGCTGGTGAGCTGCGGACCAGGGACTGGTAGCGTCGGGCACGAATTCGCCCGGGACGCGTAGCGCCTGGCCATAGACAAGCTCGGCGGTGGATGCCTGGAGGTCCTCCTTGGGGGCCGTGCGAAGGCCCAAAAGGACCCACGGCAGCCGGTCGGCCCAACCGCCGTCTTGAAGGCCGGCCATGAGCGCGGCCTTCATGGAGCGGTGGAATCGCTCGCACAACCCGTTTGCTTGGGGGTGGTAGGCCGTAGTACGGTGGAGCTTGACCCCCAGGTTGCGGGCGACCGCGCCCCACAGCTCGGAGGTGAACTGTGGTCCGCGGTCTGACGAGATGTCCGCCGGTGCGCCGAAGCGGGCGACCCAGGTGGCGATGAAAGCCTGCGCCACGTCGGCGGTGGTGGTGGAGACGAGGGGAACGGCCTCCGGCCACCTGGTGGTCCTGTCCACCATGGTGAGCAGGTGTGTGAACCCCCGTGACGGGGGGAGGGGGCCCACCAGATCCACGTTGACGTGGTCGAAACGTCGTTCGGGCACGGTGAAAGGTGCCAGCGGGGCCTGGGTGTGTCGGTGGACCTTGGCCCGTTGGCAGGCCGTGCAGGTGCTGGTCCAATCGCGGACGTCCCGACGAAGGCCGTGCCAGACGAAACGCGCCGACACCAGCTTCTGGGAAGCTTTCCGGCCCGGGTGGGAAAGGCCGTGGAGGGAGGCGAAGATGCGGCGTTGCCAGGTGACGGGCACGATGGGGCGAGGCTGGCCTTGGGAGACGTCGCAGAGCAGGACAGTGTCCGCGCAGGGGATGTCGGCCAGGCGGAGGCCCGTGTCCGCCGCCCGGAGGGCTTGCACCGTGGTGTTGGTGGTTTGGTCCGCCGCCATAAGCGCAAAATCCACGCCCAGGTGGACCGCGTTCGCGCTGGCCCGGGAAAGACAGTCGACCACGGCGTTGTTTTTGCCGGCGACGTGCCGGATGTCCGTGGTAAACTCCGACACGGCGGAGAGGTGGCGCTGTTGGCGGGCCGACCATGGCTCCGTGACCTTGGCCATGGCGTAAACCAACGGCTTGTGGTCGACGAACGCCGTGAAAGGTCGGCCCTCCAGGAGGTGGCGGAAATGGCGGACGGCCAGGTGTAGACCGAGTAGCTCCCGGTCAAACGTGCTGTATTTGAGCTCGTTCGGCCGGAGCTGCCGGCTGAAAAAAGCGAGTGGCTGCCAAACCCCGTTCACCCATTGCTCATGTACGGCGCCCACCGCGTAGTCGGAGGCATCCGTGGTGAGGGCGATGGGAGCGTTGAGCACCGGGTGAGCGAGCAGTGTTGCGTCGGCGAGGGCCCGCTTTGAGCGTTGGAAGGCCGCGTCCATTGCTGCGGACCAGGCGATGTCGTGCTTGGCCGGCTTGCCCCGGAGGGCTTCGTAGAGGGGCCGCATGAGTTGAGCAGCGCGGGGCACGAAGCGGTGATAAAAATTCACCATTCCCAGGAATTCCTGCAGGGCCTTTATGGTCCGGGGACGCGGGAACGTGGTGATGGCCTCGACCTTGGTTGGCAGCGGCACGGCCCCGTTCTTGGTGATGTGGTGGCCCAAAAAATCAACGGCCGTCGTGCCGAAGTGGCATTTGGCCGGGTTGACGATGAGGCCGTGCTCGCTGAGGCGCCCGAACAGTGTTCGGAGGTGGAGGAGGTGCTCGGCCCGGGACGTGCTGGCGACGAGGATGTCGTCCAGGTAAACGAAAAGGAACGGCAGGTCACGCAGCACGCCGTCCATCAAGCGCTGGAACGCCTGAGCCGCGTTCTTGAGACCAAACGGCATCCGCAAGAATTCGAATAAGCCGAACGGCGTGATGACTGCCGTTTTAGGGACGTCGGCCGCCCTGACAGGTACCTGGTGATATCCCCGTATGAGATCAATTTTCGAAAAAATGACCCGTCCCGCCAGACGGGCGGAGAAGTCTTGGATATGCGGGATCGGGTACCTGTCGGGGGTGGTAGCGTCATTGAGACGGCGGTAGTCGCCACACGGGCGCCATCCACCCCCCGGCTTTGGCACGATGTGCAGTGGCGAGGCCCACGCGCTATCGGAGCGCCGCACGATGCCGAGGTGCTCCAACGCGTCGAATTCGGCCTTCGCTACGGCGAGCTTGGCTGGGTCGAGGCGGCGGGCCCTGGCGTAGACCGGCGGGCCCGTGGTTGGTATGTGGTGCTCGATCCCATGCCGTACTGCGACGGCCGAAAACGTCGGCCGCGTGAGGGCCGGGAACTCCGTGAGCAGGCGAGCAAACTCATTCGCCGCCGGGACGGTGCATGCCAGCTCGGTCGGCGCGGAGCTGCTCAATGTGCATACCAGGGAGCTGAAGGTTTCAGCGTTGATTAAACGACGCCGTTGGACGTCCACCAGCAGTCCGTGTGCGCAGAGGAAGTCGGCGCCTAGCAGAGCCATGGGCACGTTTGCGGTTACAAACGTCCAAGCAAAGCGTTGGCCGCCGAAGCAGAGGGTGACGTTGCGCGGGCCGAAGGTGCGGATGGTCGATCCGTTGGCCGCAACCAAGGAGGGGCCGCAAACCGCGGATTGCCTGTCCTGGTCAGAGGCGGGTATGACGCTCAGTTGGGCGCCGGTGTCGCACAGGAAACGCCGTCCGGACGCTTTATCCGTGATGAACAGTAAGTTGCCCGTGTGGCCGGCGCTCATGGCTGGTAATGAACGCCGGCCCGGCCGTTTCCCGGCCTGCCGAAGGTGCACGGGGGTCGGCATGTCCGGGCCTTCTGTCCGAACCTGGCATGATAGTAACACCACGCTTGGTCAGGTGGAGGCCCCGGTCGTCGTGCTGGAGGTGGTCGGCTCGGTGTAGCGGCCGCCAATTGCGTCGGCAGTTCGGCCGTCGACCGTGCCGGGTGCTCGGGCGCCATGGGTGTTGCGTCGGACGGTGGTGGGTCCCATGTCGCCGCTGCGATGCGCTGTCCTGCGGCGGAGATCTTGTCGGCTTCTCTGGCAAGGGCCCGGGGATCTGTGATCGTCGTGCTTGCCAGGGCGAGGCGTACCGGGTTAGGCAGCTGACGGAGGAACAGCTCCCGGAACAGGAATGCCGGAGAGTGCTCGCCGAGCAGTGAAAGCATGTAGTCCATTCGCTCGGAAGGACGCGTGTCGCCGAGCTCAGGCAGTTCGAGCAGGCGCCGTGCGCGTTCCGCCGATGGGAGGGCGAAAGCATCGAGGAGAAGCTTCTTAATCGCGCCGTATTTGTCAGCGGCTGGCAGGCTCTCGAGGAGGCTCAGGGCGCGGGCCGCGGTAGCCGAACCGAGCGCAGCTACCACATGGTGGAAGCGGGTGTCGTCGGCCGTGATGCCTCGCAGGGCGAACAGGGACTCCGCCTGTGCGAACCAAACCGCCGCGTGAGCCTCCCAGAAGGTAGGCAGTTTAAGGGCGACTGCCGTGTCCATGTCGATAGGTCACCAATGAAGGAGCTGGGGCTCCCACGTCGATCGGAAGAATGGACGCGACAAAAAGCTGGAATTCATCCGAGTTGCTTTAATCAAATCAAACACTCAGGCACTCTGAAAACCCGTTTATCGGGCAGCAATATATATACCAATTATCCCGGAGCGTTTGCCCAGGCCCGGCGCCAGGGGGCGTGGCCCAGCGTCCTGGCTGCGGCCTGGCAAGTTGAGGGCGAGCCTGCCCGGGCATGCCCGGGCGTCCCGACCGAGGCCTGGCAAGTTGAGCGTGGGCCTGCCCGGGCGTCCTGGACGAGCCCGGCATGGTGATTGCTCCGCGTCCTTGATAGGTGCAAGGCGATTGTGAAAACCCAGCGGCAGCCGCTACAACATAAACTTTCCTCCTTCAAGATGTCTCCGATTCCTTAATATCTCTTCCTGGTTACTCGCTCCTCCGGTATGATAGACCTGAGCCTCGTCCTGGAGGTGGGGTTGCTATCTTTATCAAAAACTCTCTTCCTCACTCTCCTTGCACTGCCCTTTCTCCACCCCACTCCCAGGAGTACCTCTGGCTATGGCTTCCTCTCCGCTCCCACCTTTTGTTCATATGTGTTCTGTTCCGTCCTCCAAACAGTGATGACTCCATTTACATTTCGCTGTCGGACAACATGGACCAACTTCTATCAACTCATCCAAACTCTCTCTTTCTCATATGTGGCGACTTCAACTGTCATCATGCCAGCTGCCTGGGTGTGGGTTCCTCTCTCACCAGCCATGGCACCTCAGCAAAGGACTTCTGCGACTCATTGGGACTGACACAATCTGTCAATTTCCCCACCCGGATCTCAGTCAATGGAGTATCTTCTCTTCTGGACTTGGTTATGACTAACTTCCCTGAAAATGTCTGCTGCTCTTCATCTGCTCCAATCGGCTCATCTGATCATGTGCTTGTTAAAGTGGACATCTCTCTGGCCATTCTCAGAGAGAAGGTGTCGCTCCAGAAGAAATGTCTAACAAACTCGTTTTTTTCCCCATGGTCGGGTTTTTAAAAACAGTTTTCGTCATATCTAGCTGTGGAAGAGGAAGAGGATGTCTGACTAGAAACGGCCGCGGCTTTGCATTTGCAGATGCTTTCTAGTTTACGTTTCTTTCTTTCCTTTGCATGATCCAAAATAAATTACATGAGTTTCAGACCTCAGTAACGTAAAAGGAAGAAGATTTATAGATGGGTTAGGGGGTTGCTTGGTTTGTTGCATAATTCTATTATAATGTAGTTTTATCGGAAACCACAAATTATTATTTAATTATATGCCTGCCGTTGAGGTTGAAGTCTCAGAATTCCTTTCGTCACGTGATTCACGCACACGATTGAAGTGTAATTTATGGTGTATAATCGCAAAACCATCAGCGAGGCTGGTTAATGGTGAGTAAAAATGAACTTTTATTTTGGATCCAAAATAAAATTATAACACAGGGATTGTGATGCGGGACGTTGATAATTATTCAATTTAAACTCAACGTCTATCTTCCTAAGATAATACGGAATATTTTCCTTCAAGTTTAAACTCCGAGCAGTTAAAACGGGAACTACTTCCGGGATCAAGACGCGCTGCGTGTTCGGAGCAAAACAAAACGGGTCGTTTCGGATCGGATCAAATAACATGACACTCGCGGGAAAGAGTTAGCTAACCTTTTGGAACTGGTTTCTGAGGAGACGACGAGCACGTCGACCTTCGAGGCGATCTCGGCAGCTCTTCACCATTGCTTCACTCGACAAGACAATTTCCGTCTCGGCTCCGTCCTGGTTTTGCTCCTCCAGCAGCCGGACCTCCTCCCCGGTGCCCCGCAACGCCTAACGGCTCTGTACCTTCTATGGGAGATGTACCGCAGCGAGACCCTCGCTACGAACCCGTTCGCGGCAGTGTTTGCGCACCTGATGCACGTGGGCGACGAGAAGATAAACAACGGTACACCGGGGCCATCCATGTGTCTCTACCTTGTGTAAGGTGCACATGTGGAGTTAGACTGCACCTCGTGGGACCTTTTAAAGTTTATTTTCCCTGGAAATGGTGCCGAGTGTGTGTAATGGACTTGCTTTGCTGCTTAAATGTATCTTTGACTCGGTGCTATAATAATAATGGTTATACTTATAGAATATAGGCCGGAGCCTTTGAAGCCCGCCTTTCCCGCCCCGCCCCGCCCCTCCCCTCCTCGCCTCTCCCCGCCCCGCCCCTCCCCTCCACGCCACGCCACGGCCCGCCCGCCCCGCCCCTCACCTCCTCGCCACGCCCCTTCCCACTCCGTCCACCCCAACCCTCTCCTCCCCCCACCCCACCCCTCTCCTCCCCCCCACCCCTCTCCTCTCCCCCACCCCACCCCTCTCCTCCCCCCCACCCAACCCCTCTCCTCCCCCCACCCCAACCCCTCTCTTCCCCCCCACCCCACCCCTCTCCTGCCCCCACCCCACCCCTCTCCTGCCCCCACCCCAC